>NC_140976.1:6559350-6671850 GCF_056783735.1 Eptatretus burgeri | reverse complement strand
GTGTTGCCGTGTGCTCGGTAGTCGGTATTAGCTCTGCATTGTTTTCGCTTTTACATTTGCTTTTTGTGTAAATGGAATTGTGTTTTCTTTTTTTTTGTGTGCCTTTGGTGGAATTGTATTTGTGTGCTTCCCGTGTGCCGCGAATAAATGTGCTTTATTGTTGAACTGTTCTCCCGCTTCGCTTCGTCTTTTCCCCCATTGAATCCTCATCTTGCTTCACGTAAAGGGTTGGTAGTGGGCTGAATACGCCCGATAATTAATCGAACCGTCGAGGTCGACGATAACACCGCTCGGTTATTCTGATAGTACGGAACGGGTCGCTTAAGTGGCCCGTGTCCGAAGTCGACCTGCGGCGAGGTGCGATCGCCCGGTCTACCCTCCGCGTGGGTACTTAGGTAGGTCGAATTTGGCGAGCAACCCTATCCCACGCGGGGGCTGATTGGCTCGATCGCGGTGAGACCGAAAGGTCCACCCGTGACTGGTTCCCGGCGTTAGTCCGAGAGGGTCACGACTGGATTGTCCGTCCGGTGGGCGACGTGCCGCGATTCGAGTTACGTGGCCGTCAGCACGCCGGCGGGCGCGAATACCGCAACACTGGTGTCAGGTCGTGCGATACAAATTCATCGCCCTCCTCGCGGCACTGGTATTGGAGAACAGGAAAACGGGCTGTCCTGTCTCCGGCTAAATTCACGGGAATCGGTCCAGGGGTGAGAGAAGCGACCCCCGATTCCCTCCAAATTACGAGCGATTCAAATTAACCCTTCACGAGAAGCAAGATGGCGTCTCAAGGCGAGCGGGAGCCGGGGGTATTAGAAATGTATATGTGTAGTAATGTAGAATCCATGGTCCAGGATGGAATCCCCGTGCAGGAAATGTTGATTGTGCAGGAACACGGACTCGCCCAACTGAACCCAGAGCCCGAAATAGGTGCGGCCGCGGTGTATGACACCTCCCCCCCCCTCTCCACCAAAACCCTTCCCCAACCCTTGCCGAAACGGCTCAGCTGAGTGCATCCAACATGGCCCAGCTATGCGCCATGCTGGCGGCAATGAACGAAAAGATGAATGCGAAAATGATCGAAAAGATGGAAGCGAATATGAAAAACGAAATGAAAGGCATGAACAAACAAATGAACGAAAAGATGGATACAAATACAAATGAAGTGA
Source organism: Eptatretus burgeri (assembly GCF_056783735.1). Classification (NCBI taxonomy): domain Eukaryota; kingdom Metazoa; phylum Chordata; class Myxini; order Myxiniformes; family Myxinidae; genus Eptatretus; species Eptatretus burgeri. Next base: position 6,670,684 of record NC_140976.1, on the reverse strand, counting down.
AAACGACGATGGATGCGAATACACAGCACATGAAGGAAGAAATGAAAAAGCTACGGGGTGAGACGCAGAACATGGGCCGATGCCTGCAGGCGGGCATGAAGGCCGTGACAAAGGAAATAATAGTTGAGACAAGAGAGGTAAAGGGTGAAGAGTTGGCAGAGACACGGGAGATAGAAAAAATAGAGGAAAGACTACACGAGGAAGACGGGGTAAGTGACGCACACACACACACACACAGAGGAAGTGGAGGATAATGGGGGTGAGCTCGCGGAGCGTGCAGGGACCCGGTGCGAGCAGCGGGATGGCCTCCTCCAGGAACGAGGGGAGGGAGTATGCCCCCTTGAGGCGGATCACGACCAGGTGAGTTCGGTCGTGCTTCGCGAGGTTGAGGGGAGGAGTGCTGTGGACAGGTGCACGGAGAGCTTGGGGGGTATAGAGGCCCCGGAGACCCTTGTGGGGACACGAATCCCCAGTGTGGTTGTCCCTGTGTGTGTGGTGCAAGGTGTGAGTGCGGCACCGTGTGTGGAAGCGACCCCGTGTGTGAGTGGTGTGGTGGCGATGGTGCCAGAGTGCGTGCTTCCCAGCACGCCGGGTGTGGATGGGGCACCGTGTGTGAGTGAGGCCGTGTGTGTGAGTGAAACGGCCAGTATGAGTGAGGCACCACGTGTGAGTGGTGTAGTGGCGATGGTGCCGGAGTACGTGCTTCCCAGCACGCCGTGTGTGGATGAGGCACGGAGTGTGAGTGAGGCACCGCGGGTTAGTGCCCCCGCGTGTGTGGGTGAGGCACCGTGTGTGGAAGAGACCGCGTGTGTGAGTGTCGCCGTGTGTATGAGTGAGGTACCGCGGGTGAGTGCCCCCGCGTGTGTGGATGAGGCACGGAGTGCGAGTGAGGCACCGCGGGTGAGTGCCCAGCACGCGTGAGTGAACGGCCGTGTGCAAGGTCGCTGTGTGCCAGGGAGACCGTGTGTGTGAGAGAGCGGTATGAGAGGGAGATGTCGGTTGGCATGCGGGAGCACGCAGCCGCGTCTCCCCGTGTGAATGTGATGGTGTGGACTGTGTGCGTCGTAACACGCAGGTATGCGTGTGTGGAATGGAGGCGACGACGGCGACATGGGAGAAACGAAAGCCGAGTAGCGGCTGTAGTTGTTTCGAGGACCGTGCCGGGTTCACCCAGCAGTGAGCACGCGGTTCGTGCTGTGCAACGCACGAGACCGCCACGTGCTCGCTTGCGAGAGTGAAGTCCCGGTCCGGAAACGCACGCGGTGGATTTGCCGATCCCGCGGACGGACAAAGTTTAGGCAGGTAAATGGATTTGGACCGGACGGGTTCTCCACGCGATCGTGTGTGTTAAGCTCCAACGGGCAAAGCACATGTGTTCGCGTGGGGAACCCCTCGAGACGTGTGGCTTGTGTTTTTTTTTTATGCGCACGGTGACGCCATGGCTGCACGTGGGGTTGGAATCCGGCAGGAGGGGTATCTCTGCCGGATGGTCCCGTCCAAGGAGGGACGAGGAACACGTGCAGCTGCATGACGTCACGGGCAGGTGCAAAGTGCGCGAGCTCTGAGTTGCCGCGCAGGTGCTGCGCATGGAAAAAAAAAAAAAAAAAAAAAAAGAGCAAGCCTCACTTTCGGGTGCACAGGATTCCTGGGCAAGGGGTGAAAGACCCCCTTACCCTGGGCACAGGATGGAAACTAGTTAGGGGGAAGGGTTAGCTTAGCTAGACCGACTTCATGGGGCAGGGGTAAGTCCTCATGGAGTCCGTGGAATGGATTAGTTAGAGGGATTGTAGCCAGATTTAGGTTGGGAAATAAAATGATTAATGGAATTATTTGGAGACCGTGACAGACTGGTGAATGTGTAGAGGGGACGTAGTTTAGCTACGTAGTGTTAAAAGGAACGTGCTGTAGTTTAAGGGACGACGTGGGAGCACGAGTTAGTTAGGGGATGTAGTTAGAAGGATGGCAGAGTTCAGTGGTGTGTGTGTTGAAGAGTTGGAGAGTTGTGAGGTGAGTACATGGTGAGTGAGTGAGGCCAGCGGGTCTGTGTGTGTGGAGTCAATGGGGAATGCATTGTGCGATGAGTGATTGGGGGGAGGAGTGACTCCCGCCCAAGGGACCCCGGGGTCAGAGTAAAGTGAGTTAGCTGGGTTAGTCAAATTGAAAAATGGAGGTCGTTTTGTTGTTGGTGGGAAAGTAGGCTCGAGACCCATTTGGAGGGGTGCAGGAGCCCTGTTGACGGGCTTGGGAGCGTGGCTGCGAAAGGTGAGTATCGCTGAGTGGGTACCCCGGGCACCAGGCTAGTCGGCCGCGGTAGGCCATGGGCCCATGGGGGGCCGGGATAGCGTAGTGGGCACGGGTGCGCCTGCTTGGTGCGGGGGCCCGGGGCGCCATTGGCCGCGTGGGCAGTGTTGTGGGCACGGGTGACCCTCGGAAAGGGGCCCGGGAGGCCGGCCTGCCACGTGTACGTTTCAGGGGAGGTGCCATGGGGGGCACTCCCCGGTGTTAGGGAGCTGGTAGGCTCGGAGGCAGTGTAGTGCCTGGGGGTGCCATAGCGGGAGATTCGGCAGAGGGTCGTGCCTGCCAAAGGGAGCCACGTGTCCCAGCCAGGAGACCGTGTGAGGGCACGGAGAGAAAATTGGGGGGCGAGGCCCGAAATTGTAAGGACACCAACACAGGCGACGGGAATCTGGGTTTATAGAACCAATAGTTTAAGCGAGAGGCGCTTGTTGAAAGCCCCGGGGTAGTTTAACAGTTAAATGGTTAGGGTAGATTAGGAGATGTACCCCTCCGCACCATCCATCCCCTCGCTCTCGTTGTGGGCCGCTGGACCCACTTGGTGTTAAGATCGCCGAACTCTGGGGAGGCCATTCTGAGGCTTCGTTGGGCCTCGACACAGGACGTTAGCTCTCCCTTGTTCCCCTCCGGGAAGGGAACGTAGGGGTTGGGAGTAGGCTAGGTGACAGTATAGGTTAGCCGAACAAGGACGATAAAGGGGGTTAGGGGACGATTTATAGTGGGGAAGTAAAAATAAGAAAAAAAAAATAAGTTGGGGCTAAATTGGGGTTTGACAAATTAAGGGAGTGGGTATGTACAGTGACAGGCAAAGGCGATAGGTTGGGAGGGAGACAGGTAGGTAGGTCCGAGCCCGCCCTCCAAGTGGCCAGCACCACCGCACTCCCTCCACCAACCTCCACTGAACGGCAAGAGCTGGCCAACTTCATCGGCTGGCCGTGTTTTTCTTCAAGGCCTGTGCCGGCCAACTTCATCGGCAGCTGTTGTTTTGCTGCAAGGCCTGTGCCGGCCAGTTCATCTGCTGGCTGTTTTTCTTCGAGGCCTGTGCCGGCCAGTTCATCTGCCGGCTGTGTTTGCCTGCAACGGCCGAGTTCTGCGGGCTGAGTTTGCCTGCAGCGGCCTTCTTCTGCGGGCTGTGTTTGCCTGCTGCCTTTGCCATGCCATGCCCACTGCCCCTGTTCACCAGCCCCGTTAAATTTTTGCTTTGCCCCCCCCCCTGTTCATTTCCATGTGCGCCAGGATCAAGGCAACAGTTTGCAAGCTGCGCGAACTGCCCTGTTGGCAGCTACAACACGGGCCTGCAGTGGCGGCCCGTGCACCGTGTTTGTGTCCATGCATCCATTCGTTGTGCTCATTGCGTGTGCCACTTGAGCTGGCACGGAGACTGCGTTTGTGCAGCCCATGCACCGTTGTGGTTCACTGCATTCAGTTCAAACCGTTCATGCATCCATTCGTTGTGCTCATTGCGTGTGCCACTTGAGCTGGCACGGAGACTGCGTTGTGCAGCCCAAGCACCGTTGTGGTTCACTGCGTTCAGTTCAAAAGGGAAGGCCTTGGACTGCGTGTGAGCAGCCAGCCACGTTCCCTGTCACCTGCATTGTTTTGAGCCAGAGACTGCATGCGGGCAGCCTGGCTCCCTGCTAACTGCTTTCTTTTTGCAGAGTTCATTGATCCTGGGCCATGGTTTAGTGTAAAATTTGTAAGTTAAGGTTAAGATGTACTGTACATATGAGTGCGCCCCCGGCATGTATGTCTTAGCGCCGGCAATTTTATTTAAGTCGTCCGTGTGAGTGAGTTTGTTTAGATAGTTACGCAGCCCTCAGGTTATTTATTTTGGGGACACGAATACCATGAATGTCGCACCCAGGGATCCGTAGGTAAAATGTACTAGGGGAAAACTACACATGATGGCACACGAAAATTTGACGACTCGGGACGAGTCTGTAAAAAGGGAAGGGGGTAGTGTTGTGGTTACCAAATTCGCAAACCACCATTCAGGTCCCTTAGGTGAGGTATCTCGGTAAGTGCATGTGTAGTTAGGCCCAAACCCGTTGTCTAGTGGGAATACATGTCATTTATGCGAGCTGCGACTCTTCAGGATAGCCGTTTTTCTTTTACTATCTTTATTTTGGACCAACCGCCATGATTACCACCACAACCACAACATCAACCAACAACCACAACCACCGCTTCACCACAACCGCCACGACCTTCACGTCACACCTCGCAACCGTAGCATCGCCACCGTTCTTGCCCCGCTGTGGGTACCGGTGTTGGACTCGTGCAGGGCGCACGTTGAACAGCGTGTACAAAATCACGGATTTTGTGCTTCAAAAACGGATCAAAAACGACACACGCCCACTTTTTGCCGTCCAATCGGTGAGCGAGGGGCGATTTGGCCCCGCCTCCAGAACGATCGATATATGCAAATTTGTGGATCAAAAAGCCTTCACGCCCACTTTTTCTCGGGCCAATGGGGAGCGAGGTGAAAGGTAAAAGGGAGGGGGTCAAAGGCGAAGCTACGGAGGGGATAAAAGGACGGTGTTCGTCAGTCAGCAGAGTGAGAAGAGTGTGGAAGTCTGGAGCCCGAAGCCTGCAGTAGCTGGAGAAGCTGAAGAGAGTCGAACGAGGAGAGCCCAAAGAAAAGTCCAGGGTGGAGAGTCCAGAGGCGGAGAGGCGGCAGCGGCGAAGGCAGACGAGGGGGTGCTCGCGTCGGTGCCAGGAGCTGCACGCCCGAGGGAGGCCGGCAGCGCGTCCTGGCCGAGGTGGAGACGCACACCAGGGATAATAAAGATCCTCTATACCCCGAGCATCAACAACCCCCTCCTGTTTCCCCCCGCGCTGAGATAGTGCGACCAAGGGGCCCCTTTTCCCACCCCCTGCCAGGCACTGTCCGCGAGGCCCGCGGAGTGAGGCGCCATCGCCGCTCCGCGTCTCATCACCAGACGGGTAGGCGCGACCCGGTCTCGGCCTCAGGCCCGCCTCATTCTTGGGGGTATTTCTTTTCCTTGGTTTTGGGTATGTGTTGTCGGCGCCGTCTGTGAAGTAGAATTGTATAAGTGTTGCCGTGTGCTCGGTAGTCGGTATTAGCTCTGCATTGTTTTCGCTTTTACATTTGCTTTTTGTGTAAATGGAATTGTGTTTTCTTTTTTTTTGTGTGCCTTTGGTGGAATTGTATTTGTGTGCTTCCCGTGTGCCGCGAATAAATGTGCTTTATTGTTGAACTGTTCTCCCGCTTCGCTTCGTCTTTTCCCCCATTGAATCCTCATCTTGCTTCACGTAAAGGGTTGGTAGTGGGCTGAATACGCCCGATAATTAATCGAACCGTCGAGGTCGACGATAACACCGCTCGGTTATTCTGATAGTACGGAACGGGTCGCTTAAGTGGCCCGTGTCCGAAGTCGACCTGCGGCGAGGTGCGATCGCCCGGTCTACCCTCCGTGTGGGTACTTAGGTAGGTCGAATTTGGCGAGCAACCCTATCCCACGCGGGGGCTGATTGGCTCGATCGCGGTGAGACCGAAAGGTCCACCCGTGACTGGTTCCCGGCGTTAGTCCGAGAGGGTCACGACTGGATTGTCCGTCCGGTGGGCGACGTGCCGCGATTCGAGTTACGTGGCCGTCAGCACGCCGGCGGGCGCGAATACCGCAACAATATATATATATATATATATATATATATATATATATATATATATATATATATATATATATATATATATATATATATATGTTTGAGAAAACACACTGTCAAATATTCAGGTTCACATTCAATGGGGTTCCCAACAGAGCACTTCCCCAACAATGAAATGAAAGACCAAGAAGGAACCGAAAAGGAGGAAAGAGCGAGGATGGAATCATCAGGAGGAACACTGGATAGGATTAGGAACACTGGATAGGATATATATATATATATATATATATATATATATATATATACACACACACACACACACACACACACACGAATAAAAGGTAATGTGTGTGTGTGTGTCTCCTCCATAACTCCAAAACTGTAAAACCTAGCAACCTGAAACTTTGCATGCATACTAAGAAGACTCTAAGGAAGTGCAAGAGTGAAAATTGGGTGTTTCGGTGAATTAAATTATATAATTGTATCCTTCATCAGGTTATCCTCAGCCATCTCGCTGTCTGGGGGTCTTAAGGCGTCTCCTAAGTAACCTCAATGGGGTCTGAAGCACCATGTTTTTTAGCCTGCTCAACCATGCCTTGACTTGGAACAGGCTGCAATGATTTCTTAATGATAAAGTTTTTTTTTTTCCTTTTCTTCACCCATATTATTGAATGCCTGTTCATCATTGCTAAGAATCGCTGGGTACATCGCTTTTGTAAGTACTATAGTTTTCAAATTAGGAGCGAGGAGTGATTTCATGCATTTTATGATACTAGAAGCACCCGCTCCCTACGGGAGCCATCAAGGGTGTCATGTTATTATATTTATGCCAATTTTACTCCAAGGGGTCCCAGGATTACACACCCAAAAATGGTTGTGATCGGTTAAGCCGTTTTTGCGGTACCTGGGAAGACAGACAGACGGACAGACGGTGAATTATAGTGAGATGATTTTCCACGATCTACTTTCACGGAATAAAGTATATCAATGAAATATTTTTTTTCGGCTTTGAGTATCGGATATTATCCATACTAAATAAGTGTCGAAATCTGGTGTGAAATCTGATAATTTAAAGAAATAACGAGTCTTATAACGAAGTCGATATACTTATTTACTTTAATCAAGAAAGGCTATGTTCCCTCCTCCAAACATACACAACAAAAATGTGAAATTTCCAAAGCATTAAACTTATCTTTTTCTACTGTTTGGAGAATGATATTGAGTGAACAAAAAATTGAGGAATGTGCCAAAATTAACCAGCTTCATTGAGCGATATGATTTAATGCATTCACTGCTTGACATTGTGCCATATCCCTCAGAGGGTCTGCCTATCCTTAGCATCTGCCAGATCTGTATATTTTCGTAGGTTTTGTGAGGTGCTCTACAAGGGATCAAAGCAAATCTGGTGAAAAACAGAGGGATCAAAGCAAATCTGGTGAAAAACAGACGTTTTAAAATAAAATTATAACGTTTGCATGGACCGTTTTAAAATAAAATTAGAACCGATGTATTACGTGATGCGTGCACAGACGAGCAGGCAATGTGCCGGATTATCTGCAATGTTTATTTTATGGGCGATTAAGCTTTGCAATGTCTTCAGGATTTTTCCACATTAAACAGCAACTCTTTTGTGGATAAAGTCATTCTTTGAACAAATTCATTTAATCTCTTTAACTGCTGCGGGCACATTGAAGATTGGCTTTAAAGTTAAAGGGATCCTATATGGTATTCAGCCACAGCCTGGCCAGCCGTTCCTTATCAACCATTTAATTGGAGTGCTTGCTTGAGTGCTTAAGCCACTTGCCGAGTGCCCCATCGTTGATAGTGGTACAGTTTGTGTCCCAATTGGGATGTTCAGTCGGCAGTTGCTTCAAGGTAGAGGGTCATGATTTACAAAGGTTATGTGGTTTCTCTTTGTGATTTTCAAAGCAAAATATATTTGAAACACATCTGATTTCTGAGCGGTTTACCGTATTATCGTGTTTTCTAAATTACAGAACTACTTTTTTTTCCCCACCGGTCACATTATTATTTGCAGCTGTTTATAAAGATTAATGTTTATGCATGTCTCCCATAAATGTCTATAATGCAACGTTGTTTTTATAATTTGTTTATTGAAATTCCCCCAAAACAAGGGTGAAAGCCACTCAAGGTTTTTGGGTTGTATGCAGTACGTACTGCAGTTGGCAATCACACTGACTCCAACCTGCCGATTCCTGAAGAATTGGCGATACCGGCCAAGCACTAATACTGTGTGTGCGTGTGCGTGCGTGCGTGCGTGCGTGTGTGCATAACGCATTCCATTGTCTCTCTGCTAAATCCACTCACCACACCTTTCTGTTTCTCTCTTTCTCTCTCTTTCTCTCTCTTTCTCTCTCTCTTTCTCTCTCTCTTTCTCTCTCTCTTTCTCTCTCTCTTTCTCTCTCTCTTTCTCTCTCTCTTTCTCTCTCTCTCTTTCTCTCCCTCTCTCTCTCTCTCTCTCTCTTTCTCTCTCTCTTTCTCTCTCTCTCTCTCTCTCTCTCTCTCTCTCTCTCTCTCTCTCTCTCTCTCTCTCTCTCTCTCCCTCTCTCTCTCTCTCTTTTGTTGTTTGGGTGTGGTGTCATGGCCGCTTGCTGCAGCTGTTCTGTGCTGTGGTGTGGTGAGTTGCTCGTGTAGTTTTCTCCTTCCTGCCTCCCCTCTTTCCTTCTCTCCTGCTGTGCTTATCTCGTTTGTTCTCTCCAGATGTTTTTTTCTGCACCCTCTGTCCTTGAGAGAGAGAAAGAGTTTGAGCGGGCCTACTTGGGTGTGGCCTACCCAGTGTTGATAATGCTTTATTTCACGTTTTGTTTCATTATTAATTACCTTCGTATTCTGCGAAAGGTTATGTTTTGGTCGCTGTGTATTTATTTCTTTGTGAATATGTGTGTTTGTTTGTTATTCGCATTACTCAGAATGTATTAAACCGAATTGCATGAAATTTGGTGGGATGATTCGTGAGTATCAAAGGACGATTTGATTAGATTTAGGGAGCGATCGGATCAAAGGTCAAGGTCATGAAAAGGTCAAAAACACTCTTTTGAGCATAACTTCCTTCATAAAACAGCTATGGAGATGCAACCACCGCCATATTGTTCCATGACGAGATACCTTTCGGATATGTAGTGTCGGATTTGACGTAACGTCATCGGAAGTGCGTCTAAATGTCGTCACAAGATGACATAAATTTTCATTTTTCGATCTCATCAGTTTTGATCATACCGTTTTGTGGGACTTACCTTAAGGACGTCACACACCAACTTTGACTTCGATCGGACTGACCGTTATGACATAATTGACGTTTGAACATGACGTTTTTCAATTGTGGCTAAAATGTCCTGATATTTTACATTCAAATATCTATATAATTTATAAAGCAAAGTCTCCCAAATCCAGGCATTAGGATCAGTACCAGAATATCTGTTTATTGATGTACAGGTTTTGCCAATTAACTCTGTAGTCAAGGTCAAGGTCACACTCAAGGTCAAAATATACTTGTAGGCATAGCTTCAGATCTAATAGAGCTATTGACATGAAACCAATGTTAAAAGTTCAGTGAACTACGAGCTTTCAGAATGGTAGTCCCCGATTGGACGTGACGTCCCCGGAAGTGCGTCAAAATGACGTCAAAATGACGTCATTTTTCAACTTTTTAATTTTTCAGTGTTTATCATTCCATTTTGTTGGACTGCCTTCAACGAGGTTAAACACCAAATTTGACGTCAATCGGACTGACGGTTGTGACGTCATGGACGTTTTAAAATGACGTTTTTCTAATGTGCCCGGAAAAAAGTTGCGGCGGCGAAGGTATGCGCTCTACCGAGTGCCTGTTCTAGTTTATTTTGTTTTCCTTGGTTTTGACGACCTTGCCTGATCTGAGCAAAGAGGTATCAGTTAAATCGCTGTAATGGCGAATACACATCCTCGGTATGAGGCGTTTGATAACTTAACACGGAAACACGTGTTTGTGCGTGTTCCGCCAGAAGGAATCCTCACTGGAGGACGTCGTCCTGGCAGTCGGGAGTATAATCGGTTTTGAACATGTTCGCGCTGGGTCACGAATGAATCAGAAAGTTGTTGTGTTCGTGTCTCATGAAAATTTTGTCCACGTAGTTGTGAGTGAGGGGTTAACCACCGATAAAGGTGTTTTTACGTTTGCTCCCCCCATGGATACTCCTGCAGTTAAAATCGTTGTGTCTCATGCTCCACCATTCTTACCGAATGACGTATTATTGTCTGTCCTGTGTCATTATGGAACAGTTGTGTCGAGAATTTCAATGATCCCCCGAAGGAGCAGTGACAAGAGGATAAAACACCTAATGAGTTTCCATCGACAGGTGTACAGGTACTTCCCGATCGTGGCGACGACACGGGGTTGAACATTTCTTTCAAGGTAAATCTCAATGATCGTCAGTATCAAATGTCTGCCTCGTTAACGTGCTTTCTCTGTGGAACCTTTGGTCATGTGAAACGTTTCTACCCTAAAGTTTGGTGTTTAAAGTGTGGTGAAAATGGTCATGTAGATGTGGATTGTAAAAAGGATATAAATACCTCAAACGCCATTGAAAAGACTGAAGTGAATTCCGTTGGTTTAGCTGTTCCCGCCTGCAGTGAGACGAATGAAAACAATACCCCGGTACTCGGTGTGGAGAACGATGGTATTTCACTTCCCGTTAAGGAAAATGAGGTAAATCCAAACTTGTCGACTGTGTACTGTACTGAAATGGGAGATGCTTAGCAGGCAGACACGAAGCGGAGGAACAGTCGAGCCGGGCTGTGTTGCACGAGTGCGAGCGCGGGCGTACTGTGCCCGCGGCTCCCCTTTATTCCGTACTCGGTACACTCACGAGCCGGCCGACTCCAGCATTACTACGACGCCTCAGGCGGCGCAAACACCTCATATCCCTTGCCGACCCCCATGGCCACCTCCCCTCATCACGCCCACCATGCAACATCACCATGCCCTTCCCCATAGGCCCGCAGACTCCACCACACTCCTCCCCCCTAAAACTATGATTATTAACTGATTACCATTATAAGAAGCATGCAGAACACGAAGGACTTCGTATAATAATCATGGAAATAAAATGAAAATAGCAAAGTATAATAGCACACCACATCATATAATGTGTCGATGCGAGCGAGTGGAGCAGCAAAGGTCAGGTCTGACCGCGTTACCGATATGAAGCAGCAAAATGAGAAGCACAGCAGCATTATGCAGCAAAAACGCCCCCAGGCGGCCCATGTTGACATGACCCTGGCCAAGGTCGTAACGACCTCTCGAGCCAACCTCCTCCGGCCCCATCAAACGCCTCCGGCCCACTCCCCCCAGGCAGACCCGACGTAGATAAACATCCCGAGGCCGGCAGCCCGCTATCTGGAAGTCGTGGCGCCAGCCTTAGACCTTGGCCGGGGGCACCGAACAGCGCCGCTGGCTGCATGCATTTAATGCGCCAAAACAACTCACGCACCACAATCAGTTGAGACGCCAACGCCCGTCCCAACGGCCTTGAGCGAACACAGCGAGTTGCGCTCGCAATCAGAGGTGGGGGTAACGCCGACCAGGGCACCAGTCTTGGTTCCGAGTCGATCTCCGAGACCCACACGGCCGCTAGACGGGAGCAACTCCACCTAAACCACACTGCAATCATAGGCTCGTTATAAATCATTACGAATAATATTCGAAGCATCGCAAATTCATTTTTCCGTACAGCGCGCTTTTTTGATAAAATCCCAGCACATGACAAAGCAATTACCTGCGGCCCGGGACAGTGGACGGCCAACTCAACCTTTTTATTCGCCACCACCGCCCCTGAAGCCCCTACATCACATTGATCATAATCCAACTCCCATTGACTGATCTCCGCCACATCCACTTTTACACGAGAACTGCTGGCATTTATTTCAACAACATTAAACTGCATCACTAGAGCAAGGAAAAGCACATATGCCATGAACAACAACCCACAACCCGCATCACGAGTCCGCTTCTTGGTTGTCGACTCGATGTTGTGACTCGCGACTCCCTCTAACGCCACAGGCTCACCGTCACCTGTCGAAGCTGCCTGCACCACACCGACGCGCATTGCCTCACGAACCCTGCCACAGCGCGGGAACTCATCGCGAGCGAAGCGCGGGAACTCATCGCGAGAGCTGATACGGCTCTCGCCGCCCGCCAGAGCCTCGCCCTCGGTACTCGACGAAGGCCTCGAAGAGAGTACTGGCACATCTGGAGGTACGAACCGGAGACCCAGTCCGAGGTGCGCCAGCCAGTCTCGACCCAACAGGGGGGGCCCCTCCCCTCGTACAACGAACACCGAGAGCTGGGCGCATCAATCTCGGTAGCGCACTGAGACGTCGGCCCTCGCAAGCGGTGCAATCGCTTCACAGGTGTACGTGTATAACGACAAGGCCGTCTTGACCAGGCGAATACCGCGAAGACCACGAGCCACCCGCTCATCCATGACCGACACTGCTGCCCCGGTATCCACGCAAAACACAGTCGGTTGGCCATTCACTTCGACCTCAACCGTGAAAGGCGTCGTCATCTCCGAACCAACGGAAAACAGACTCAACTGTGGTTGCATCTCCCGCTCTGGCTCGCCAGCATTGTCAGGCCCCGGTTGCAGACCGATCTCCAGGTCACTGGGGTCCTCTCGCACCTCGTCATCCAAGACCCCAACGGAGGCCCCCGCCATCCGACACACACGCTTCAAATGTCCCACCTTGTGACAATGCAAACACACGGTGTTCTTATACGGGCACATTTGTCGCAGGTGCGGACCCCCACACCCCCAGCAGCCGCGGAAAGTCCCTTCGCTCCAGGTGCGACTGTGCTGCGGTGCCCCCTCGCTCCAGGCGCGACCGTGCTACGGTGCCCCCTCGCTCCCGGTGCGACTGTGCTGCGGTGCCCCTTCGCTCCCGGTGCGACCGTGCTGCGGTGCCCCTCGTCCCGCACCGCCAGGTGCGCGTGCGACCTGCGGCACTTGAGCCACCGCTCGGACTCCGGGCTGCGTGACTCGCGGCACTTGTGCGGTTACCGCGTGGACTTCGGGATTAGCCGTCATACTCCAGCTGGAGCTACTCATTGTGTCCTGGCCAGCAATGGCACGGACATCCGTGAGCGTCTGCTCGACAGACGAAGCAGTCACGACCGCCGAGTCGAATGTGATGTCGGTTAATCGCAGGATAGCCGCTACCATCTTCGCGTCTCACAGACCAGAAATAAAACGATCTCTGAGCCTTGTCGGACGCTCCTCTGCCGTGAATTTGCAAGGCACAGCCGAATGCTTCACTCGTGCCACGAAGTCCGCAACGCGCTCCTCGCCACCCTTAGCGAGATGATCGAACTGGAACCGCGCGAGATGTAACGACTTCTCCGGCGCCAAGTGGGTCTTCATTTTCGCCACGATGTCCTGAAAGGATAGCACATCATCACTGGGTCTATTTGGAGCCACCAAATCACTCAGCAGGCGGTAGTGCTCCGTTGATAGCGAGGCGAGCAAGATCGCCTTGCGTTTCTCTTCATCCTCTACATCATTCGCCCGAAAGTAGCAACCTAACTGTTCAGAAAACAACTCGAACGCATCTCCCCCGAACACGGGTACACGTCCGTGTGCCGTGCTGCGACCTTCCGCCATGCTCCGTGAGACCCTTGGCTCCGTAGCTTGGAACCGCCCTTACACACGCCGATCCGCAGATCCTCGTTCGCCAACTGTACTGTACTGAAATGGGAGATGCTTAGCAGGCAGACACGAAGCGGAGGAACAGTCGAGCCGGGCTGTGTTGCACGAGTGCGAGCGCGGGCGTACTGTGCCCGCGGCTCCCCTTTATTCCGTACTCGGTACACTCACGAGCCGGCCGACTCCAGCATTACTACGACGCCTCAGGCGGCGCGCACACCTCATATCCCTTGCCGACCCCCACGGCCACCTCCCCTCATCACGCCCACCATGCAACATCACCATGCCCTTCTCCATAGGCCCGCAGACTCCACCACAGACTGTTCCTGCTGATTCGTCGTGTCGTGAAGCAATGATTGAGGATCCTATTATTATTTCAAAAAAACGTAGAGCATCAGCTGCTCGTCTTTCTGTCGTTAATGCAAAGAAGGTAGTATTGGAGAAGGACAGCGTAGCTGAAAATACACCTCAATGTGTTCCTCATGTTTCAACGTGTATCAACGTGTATTCCAGCAGTGTGTGTGTGTGACCGCTGTTTCTCGACAACCACCGGTCCGATCTAATTGAAACTTGCCTGGTATATTGCTGGGGCCCTGAGGATGTGCCTTTTCAAGGTTTGATATTAATCGGACAAGTGCTTCCCAAGTTATGGCCATTTATTTACCAACCAATGACAGGACACGTTGCTGCGTCGGCGGGTGCGCGGCCGGCCGACGATGACGTCACGTGCCGTGCCGATTACGATGCAAATCGTTGCCATAGTTACCGTGGCGTCGGAGTGGCAATGGTCAATGGCGGCGAATGTCATGGCAAGCAAAGACAGTGAGGTAAACTTGATTTTAATTTGGATTTTAATTAACTCTGTGTGTGGAAGTATCACAGCAGTTGTTACTTCAATGCAAGCGATAATCCTTGGAATGCATGTGAACATTCCGTACGGGCACGCACTACTTCCGGATAGTGATGACAATGTGTTGTGATAATGAAGTGCCGTACTGTACTTAGCGGCAACGGTAATTGGGCGGATGTGGCAGCACTGTATTTGAAGGTCAATGGCTGGTGTTGACACGTATACCACGTACTCCGTGGAAAGTCATGCTGGAACAGTAATGGTATGTTATATACTATATTAGGAATAATGTACTCTGACTAATGTAATTGGTATTAGAGTATGGAGTTTAACTTCGTTATTATGTGATGTGTATGTGGTATTTGCCTTCAGTATTATGTATCCGAGTTGTTGTATTTTGTTATTCTTACCCTTTGTATATTTATGTTGTAGATATGCGTATGGGTTTTGTGAGAATAAAGCCTATCGAAAAGGTCTATTGTTTATTACGACAACACAATGTATTCTAATAATTTCTCGATTTCTTATGCGCATTTATAGATAAACACAATGCCCCAATCCAGTCGTCATTTACGAGAGTGAAGGAACGGCCTGTGTGGTTGTTGTTTCTGGCTCGCGGTTTGAAAGTTTTTTTTTTTAGGTTTTTTTTTGCATGTACGGGCACTTAAGCATGAGTCACATTTGCTCGACAGCTAGGATACGACGGCCGTACCCCCCCCTTTGAATTGACAGAAACGTGCGGCGGCCGCAGAGTTTCTGAGGTGGCCTTAGGGTGGCCCTACGCCATATGGCTATCTTTTACAGGCCATAGGGGTCTCCGTGGAATTGTAGCACAGAGTTATAACTTTTTTCATTTCTAGGTTGGTCGTCGCAATTCGACAAGCCGTAGCCATGGTGTAGATGTGTTAGACGTCGACCGTACGAAGGGCGTACGGTGGGCTTGCGTTGTTCGTGTGGCTGCCGTAGGCTCTTATCAATGAAAAATGAATTTTGCCAACCCCCAAAAAATTACGGCGGCCGCACTATTTCCACCGTTGCCGTAGGGTAGTCCTAAGGCGTCCCTGTGTTCAACGTACGGTGGCCTTGCGGTCTGTGTGACTACCTGCGGGCAACGCAGGGTCGACGCACAGTTCCCCGACGCCCGCCGTGCGTCCTACGTATGGTCTCCGTGGCAGTCTGCATCGACCGTGCGTCCACTGTGCGCTACCGATAGAGATCGGAGTATAGGTGTTTACCACCAGTGTTGGACACAAAAGCGATAATCCAATAACAGATAATTATCGAAGTTTACTTTTTTATTTGACTATTATCGCAAGTTAACTTCCATTTATCGTTATCGGACCAGTTAACTTCCGATAACTCGATTTTTTTTTTTAGTCCCATAACGTCCGTTAATTTTTGTCCGATAACATTTTTACCGTTTCCGGGTCGCATTTCACCGAACTAATTAATTATCAATGAGGAGAAAAATGTACATGATTATAGATTACTTGTTTTACAAGATAATGCTGAATCAGGCCGCCGTGTGAAGAAAAATGGAAGAAGAAGAGGAGGAGGAAGAAGAAGAAGAAGAAGAAGCCTTGCATTGGCGACTTCCTCAGCCATGCGGCTGCTAGGCTCTGCAGGTACTGGGTTCGGTCAAGGTTGAGAAAGCCGAAAAATAAAAACATATGTGACTGCTACATTGTGTGACCGTGGAAATACTGCGGCCGCCCTATAATTGCTAGTGGCCATACATTTTTTAGACCCTACGGCCGCCGAGCCAAATATGACAAGCATTACTAGTTGAGAAAAAAGATGGTGAAGTACGTCCTGTAGTTGAGGAAAATACATCACAAAGTTTGCAGATTATTTCTGAGAATATAAATTGTTGTTTGGGTGAAATAGATAGTGATGCTAAATACGGTGTTAACCCCCAAATGAACTGTTACCATCACAAAGTACGATGAACGGGCAGACGTTTAACACGTCCCTCTTCAGTGCCTCTTCACCGATGCAAATTCAAAATTGTACTCCAGGATCTCCGATTGAATCTATAGATAAGGCTCCACAAGAGTGTGAAACCACCATTTCAACTCCTGCTGAGCATAAGGAACATCATCGAAATGATGGAAACACACTACAGCTTTCCAGCGAACCTCCAGAGATTCTGAACATTCCATTAGTGACTTCGGAGGCTGAAATCCTCGACCCCGGAGGTACCTTGTCTGATGAGGAAGTTTAGGTGCCTGAGTTGTCTCAGCCTCTATCCGATCAGCCAATGATAGCTCCTCAGCTGGTTCTTTCTTTTTTTAAAGAAACTTATACACAGCGGAATATAGTTCTCAAAGATAAATTTCCTGATCGAGTTTCATTTTTTCAAACTGCCAAAGATTTTATGAGAAAGGTCAATGAGTTCTCCTTGACAAAGTCACAGTTTCACCGTCTCAGGAAATTCATTACAAGAGCCGGTGTTGAGGTTTCACAACACCCAACCAAACCCTTGGAATGAAGAAAATCACCTTTGATACCTTAAATATTAATGGTGGAGGTGCAAACCACAACCACCAAGCTCAAGTGAAAAGTTTCATGAAACGGTAGAACATCGATATACTTTTTATTTCTGGAAACACACATCACTCAGAATGTAGAGTATGATTGGTGTTGTCTTTTTTGGGGGACAGTGCTTCTTGAGAAACTTGTCCTCTCTTTCAGCAGGTGTTGCTTTCATCCTGAGACCTGGGCTCACACCTGAGTCATGTCTCTTCCGGGGGATTGTTAAAGGCCGGTTTATCTCTCTTGAACTAGTCATTAACAATTTCAATTTTATTGAATGTGTATTCACCAAGTGGAGCACAGAACAGAGAATGTTCTTGGTGTCTGTGATCAATCACTTACAGGCAGTTGATTTAAGTCGCTGTGTTCGCATTGGGGGTGATTTTAACAGTACCTTTGAACCTGGAATGGATAGGAATACACCGGAACCTCATCCGGAATCTTGTAGTGATTTATGGCTTTTCTATTCTCGGGTTGGTTTGTTTGATGTATGGAGGGTACTTTACCCCAATGAATCCCAGTTCACATGGAGCTGTCTTACCAGGGGGAGGTTTTCCTTTGCCAGACTTGACCGATGGTATATAAACTCATGCTTTAGGAACACGGTGGTCTCTCCAGATTTCTCTCCATCTATATTCCTAGATCACTTCGTAACTAACAGCTTTTTCTCCCTCAATCAATACATAGAAGTGCATATTGGAAATGTAACACTAATCTTTTGGAAGATTATCTATTTAAAGAAGCTTTCCAAGTTTTCTGGGCTAACCAAATCATAAGAAAACCCTCTTTTTCTTCAATGAATTTATGGTGGGACAATACAAAAACCCAGATTAGGGTGTTTTATCAGCAGTTCAAGGCAAACACTACAAATGTTAAGAATATAACAATGGCTTGTTTAGAAGCTGACATTGTACACCGAGAAAGTAAACTGGCTAACAGCAATGATACAGGAAGTTATCAATTATTACTTGAAAAGAAGACTCAGTTAAGAGAGTTAATCCAAGAGAAAGCAGCTGGGTTGTTACTCAGACTAAGGGTTAAAAACTTAAAGGTATCAGATACTCCTAGCAAATCTTTCTTTTGTTTAGATTCCTCGAATAAGTCACCCAATGCTATATTTTCCGTTTATGACCCCAACAGAGTTGTTGTCGTTAACCCCATGATATAAGGTTGTGTGTTAAGGATTTCTTC
Source organism: Eptatretus burgeri (assembly GCF_056783735.1). Lineage (NCBI taxonomy): Eukaryota > Metazoa > Chordata > Myxini > Myxiniformes > Myxinidae > Eptatretus > Eptatretus burgeri. Next base: position 6,652,486 of record NC_140976.1, on the reverse strand, counting down.
TCCAATCTATTTACAAAACAAACTGTTTGTGATTAAATTATGAACGTTCCTGAATGGGTGGAAAAAAAGATTAAGTAGGTGGAAGAGAGTCCTGCCCCACCTTTCATAGTGAGGTTGGGTCCTGATCATCACCAATTTAGTTGCCTCCTGTTTATGGCACAGATTCATTTGCCTGCAACCACCAGAAGGCTTGGTGAATGGAGTACAAAAGCGACTGCTGGACTTCTTCTGGTGAGGCCATCACTGGTTATAACCAACCATTATCTTCCGCCCATTGGTCGAAGGTGACCAGGGATGGTCCACATCAGGAGCCGTATAATGGCCTTTCGGCTATCCTCTGTAAAAAAAAATTGCTATCTGAAGAGCAATTACCCAACCATCTCCTGGCTTCTCACATTCTGCAGCAAGCGGGTGGGCTCGGATATGGCCGTAAATGTTTTCTGGTCCTGCTTCAGTGTGTCGACGCATCTTCGCTCTCTCTCTGATTTCTATCAGAGTCTATTGAACGCCTGGCAGAGCCTTTCAGTGTGCCGCCAGCAGGACACCTATGGAACAAAGATGTTCGCTCAAGAACCTTTGTTCTGCAATCTTCTCTTTCCCAGTATTCCCAGAAGTTGGGAATTCTGTCAACATTTCATATCAGCTGGAATCACAAAAGTATGACACCTCCGGCATGTTTCAGGTTGTAGGTGGAAATCTGCACAGGAAATAGTCGATCGAACAGGAACTCACTCCAAAAGAGCGATCAGAAAAATCTTGATAGAGGTCACACAGAAAGGGTTCCAGCTGGGATTAGTTTGGTCCCAAGAACATGATGCGCTGCTTAATGAGTGGGTTTTCCTGAATTATGCATGCAGTTTATCCCTAACAACTTACCCCCCATTAGAATGGGGTTAAAACCCTTTCAAAAGACGAGCAGCAAAGAACTTTACAAGTCTTGTGTCAAACAATTGCTAGGAGATACACGTTTAAACGGAGTAACCCAGTGGAAGAGACTGATGCCTGCCGGACCCCCCTCTGGACCTGTATGGGACTCTATGCATAACAAGCTCATAAGTAAAAGGTCCGATGATCTCCAATGGAGGTTGATCCACTGGATAGTCCCTTCCAAGAGGCTAATTAGTAAATTTTCTCCTGTATCTACGTGTTGCCGGTTTTGTGTATGTTCGGAAGATGTGTTCCATGCCTTTATTAATTGTGTGAGATTTATTCCTTTATTTAATTAGTTTAATTCTGTATCACACAAAATGAATGTTGTGTTTTCTTTGCGTTCCTTTATTTTTGGTTTTAATACCAAGCCTAATAAGGAAAATAGACTTTTTGGATTTATCATAGCAACTGCCAAACTTGCAATATATCTCAAGGAGAGAAAAATTAAATGGAAAACCCATCGGGCAATGCGACATAATGGTTTTCTTTAATGCTCTCGTGTCAGCGAGAATAAAACTTGAATTTTCTTTCTCCCAAGAAGCTAAAAAGCTTGATGAGTTCACCAATACTTGGTGTCAGGATGCAATCTGTGAGGTTCGTGAGAACCAACTCAATACTTTTGTCGTGTGCTTTTGGGTTATTGTACAAAGTTAATGTTCTTTTCTCTCTCTCTCTCTCTCTCTCTCTCTCTCTCTCTCTCTCTCTCTCTCTCTCTCTCTCTCTCTCTCTCTCTCTCTCTCTCTCTCTCTCTCTCTCTCTCTCTCTCTCTCTCTCTCTCTCTCTCTCTCTCTCTCTCTCTCTCTCTCTCTCTCTCTCTCTCTCTCTCTCTCTCTCTCTCTCTCTCTCTCTCTCTCTCTCTCTCTCTCTCTCTCTCTCTCTCTCTCTCTCTCTCTCTCTCTCTCTTTCTCTCTTTCTCTCTTTCTCTCTTTCTCTCTTTCTCTCTTTCTCTCTTTCTCTCTTTCTCTCTTTCTCTCTTTCTCTCTTTCTCTCTTTCTCTCTTTCTCTCTTTCTCTCTTTTTCTCTCTCTTTATCTCTTTTTCACTCTCTATTTTCTCTTTTTTGCTTTTTTTCTCTCTTTTCTCTCTTTTTCTCTCTATCTCTTTTTTTCTCTCTCCTTTTCTCTCTCCTTTTCTCTCTTTTCCTCTCTTTTTCTCTCTTTTTCTCTCTCTTTTCTCTCTCTTTTCTCTTTTTCTCTTTTTCTCTTTTTCTCTTTTTCTCTTTTCTCTTTTTCTCTTTTCTCTTTTTCTCTTTTTCTCTTTTTCTCTTTTTCTCTTTTTCTCTTTTTCTCTTTTTCTCTTTTCTCTTTTTCTCTTTTTCTCTTTTCTCTTTTCTCTTTTCTCTTTTTCTCTTTTTCTCTTTTTCTCTTTCTCTCTTTCTCTCTTTCTCTCTTTCTCTCTTTCTCTCTTTCTCTCTTTCTCTCTTTCTCTCTTTCTCTCTTTCTCTCTTTCTCTCTTTCTCTCTTTCTCTCTTTTTCTCTCTTTTTCTCTCTTTTCTCTCTTTTTCTCTCTTTTTCTCTCTTTTTCTCTCTTTTTCTCTCTCTTTTCTCTCTCTTTTCTCTCTCTTTTTCTCTCTCTTTTTCTCTCTCTTTTTCTCTCTCTTTTCTCTCTTTTTCTCTCTCTTTTTCTCTCTCTTTTTCTCTTTTTCTCTTTTTCTCTTTTCTCTTTTTCTCTTTTTCTCTTTTTCTCTTTTCTCTTTTTCTCTTTTTCTCTTTTCTCTTTTTCTCTTTTTCTCTTTTTCTCTTTTTCTCTTTTTCTCTTTTTCTCTTTTTCTCTTTTTCTCTTTTTCTCTTTTTCTCTTTTTCTCTTTTTCTCTTTTTCTCTTTCTCTCTTTCTCTCTTTCTCTCTTTCTCTCTTTCTCTCTTTCTCTCTTTCTCTCTTTCTCTCTTTCTCTCTTTCTCTCTTTCTCTCTTTCTCTCTTTCTCTCTTTTTCTCTCTTTTTCTCTCTTTTTCTCTCTTTTTCTCTCTTTTTCTCTCTTTTTCTCTCTTTTTCTCTCTCTTTTTCTCTCTCTTTTCTCTCTCTTTTTCTCTCTCTTTTTCTCTCTCTTTTTCTCTCTCTTTTTCTCTCTTTTTCTCTCTCTTTTTCTCTCTCTTTTTCTCTTTTCTCTTTTTCTCTTTTTCTCTTTTTCTCTTTTTCTCTTTTCTCTTTTTCTCTTTTTCTCTTTTTCTCTTTTTCTCTTTTTCTCTTTTTCTCTTTTCTCTTTTCTCTTTTTCTCTTTTTCTCTTTTTCTCTTTTTCTCTTTTTCTCTTTTTCTCTTTCTCTCTTTTTCTCTTTTTCTCTTTCTCTCTTTTTCTCTTTTTCTCTTTTTCTCTTTCTCTCTTTTTCTCTCTCTCCTTTTTTTCCTATTTGTTAAATTGTATTTTAGTAATTTTCTGAAGCTTCCTTTGTTTCATTGCTTTTTTGTACCAATGGTTGATAAAACTGTATTTTTCTTTTTTTGTATTTTGTGATAATAAAAGGACTTCAAAAGTCAAAGTCTCTCTCTCTCCTCTCCGGACCTGTCTGGGCGATGATTATATCGGGGCAGAGTTTGTCTCCAGACATGTCCGGGTGTTGTTTGCATCCGAACAGTGTTTGTTTGTCTTTGGACAGTGGTTGTTTGTCTCTGGACCGATCTGAATGGTGTTTGTCACCAGACATGTCTGTGTTTGTCTCCGGACGTGTCCAGGCGGTGTTTGTTTTTGGATGTGTCTGGATGTCGTTTATATCCAAACAGTGTTAATTTGTCTCTGGACAGTGTTTCTTTGTCACCTGACCTGTCCAGGTGGTGTTTGTCTCTGGACATGTCTATGTTTATCTCCGGATGTATCCAGGTGCGGTTTGTCTCCGGACATATCTGGACAGCTTGGCTCCAGGCACGTCCAGGCGCTGTTTGTCTCTGAACGTGTCCAGGCGATGTTTACATCTGGGCGGTGTTCGTCTTCAGACATGTCCGGCAGGTTTTTGTCTCCGAAGGTGTCTGGGTGGTGTTTATGTCCGGACGGGAGTTTGTCTCCGGACATGTCCGGGCGGTGTTTGTCTCTGGGCGGTATTTATAGCATGACCGATAGAAAATGGATTTCAGACGTTTTTTGTTTCCATCTTCAATGTTATTCTGTTCACCACACCCGACTTGCTACTCCTCTGGTTGGCAGCGAGTGCCCCGGAAACAGCAGGGGAAAGAGAGTGGTATCTATATGTTGGAGAATTGCATGTCCAGCCTGTGAGTATCCCAGATAGCTCGGATGGCAGAGCAGTGGTGCAGTTTTGCAGAGGACCTGGGTTTGATTCATGATCTGGGCATGTAATTTTCCACATATACTATACATATAATCTTCATTTTCCTGTTCATTTATATAATTTCTCTATGTGTGAAGTTGATTTTGCAATCTCTTGGTTTTGGTTCTCATGGTCATGGACAACAATTGGCAGGTGCAATTCCACAGGGTTTTCTCAAATCGCACGATACTGCTAAGCCTTTGTAGCTACGTCAAAGGTAATCTTATATCTTATATGATCTCCGACCACATTCCTTAGTGAGTGTTGGGAAGTGTTTTAGGCCCCCACAAAAAAGCCTTGTTAACGTCACCCCACTCCCTCCTCCTTCCAAATTTCCAGTTTTCCCTCCTGAAAGTTTCCTTCTGTATCCATCTTGTTCATCCCATGCATCCTCTCCTGATCCCTATTCCTCCTCACACCCATTGTTTGTACAAGTCTGCCCCTGTCTTTGCCTTCGGCTCTGCTGTTGGTGTTTCCCCTCTCTCTCAACTGCTACTTTTGTTCTGTTGTATCTTGAACTGGTCAGTGCACTAATACTAGCTCTTCCATGAGCCTCGACTATGTAAACAATAACAACAAAGATACACAACACAGCATGTCACGGAATTTGAACCGGGATCCCATCATCATGAGCCAAATGTAAATTCCATTTATTCGTGTTTTAAGTCAATGAAGTTTTCCATTGTTCATTTCATTATTAAATTTTTCTTGTGAAACAACCATCTTCTCTGGAACTGTTTAACAACCAGCTACGGAGAGTTCCTGATGGAGCTTTTGATTCTCTGTCCAAACTCAACCGGATAACGCTGGAGAACAACCCCTGGAACTGTATTGGCAAAATAACCGAGCGGTTGTACTGGGGCATTGCTTGAGTTCATATAATCATGACAATATTGCAATCAGAAAATTTAGCAAAACATTTATAAACAATAATTCATTAACATTCGTTAAAGTGAATATCTCTCTTTACTCTTGTTCCTTATATAGGTAATACTAAAGTTCATCTCGTTTTTCAATTTTTCAAACCACATTGAGGTTCTGTCACATATCAGCGATTAATCAAATGACTCCGATTGAAGATGGTTCTCTCGATTCCTTTCATCCCCTGAGCACCGATCACCTTGAGCATGTTCTTTGTTTGGAAATCTCTCACACCTTTAAAAGGGTGCTGTGATTGGAGTGTGATGTGGCCATGGTGGCCCAATTAGCCTTTTCCATTGCTTTTCCCCTACATTCAAAGAAAGGTTTCCTGTGCTGAACACAAATCGAGGTTAAAGTTTATCCTTTGCTTTGAGAAAGGAACATGAATATCTACAAAGGTTGTTGTGAAACAATGGTGTCACGGACCACGAAAACAAAGGCCGTTGGGTAAAGTGTCATAAAGCGTCAGCACTATAGTCATAAAGGGTCAGCGTAAAGCGTCATAAAGCATCATAAAGGACGGCTGCGCTTGTGCTCTTAAAGGACCCACTCTCGCTTCCTCATTGGCAATATATTTATGACATACACAAATGTGGCGGATTTTGACATGGTATGGAGAAAAGAACGTGGGTTCAAGAAGATTTTGATTGATCTTTGGAAAGCATAGGCCTTACTGGCCGAGTGACAATGCCGGCCATTTTCAGCTTGCACGTCAGACACCCATAACAGGTCGGGTGTAGGCCTACTGCTGCCTGCTTCGACGCCATGCAGCAATGGCAGAACCTCGGAAGCATCATATATAATTAAATAAGTGGAGTCAATTTTTGACGTCATCAAACCCACAATGTGTAGGCCGTTCCCTGAGGAAGATCCGAATGTAATTTTGATTTTGCATCAAGAGCAGCGCCCTTAAAAGCCTCACTTGGTACCTTGCATGAGATCGATCACTTTCCATGCTCGACCAACTTTACAGTCAACAGCAACTTATACCTCACTAGAACTCATATTTCTCCAGTCTGCCTGCAATCACACTCCAAACTCCACCAGTTAACCCTCAACCTCCGGTGAGGATCCACATCAAACATATTCTGGTAACTTCGTTGCCAAACCGACATCATAGCCATTATTCATCAAATAAAACAATTAAGCTACAATTGTCCAAACCCTATGGAAACGCACATCAAAACCCTGAAAATATTCTCTTTATTAAAACTAATTATTATCTATCTATAATTCCAGCAATGTGTGTATGTGTGTGTCTGTGACCGCTGTTTCTCGACAACCGCTGGTCCGACCTAATTGAACCTTGCCAGATATATTGCTGGGGACCTGAGGATGTGCCTTTTCAAGGTTTGATATTAATCGGACAAGTGCTTCCCAAGTTATGGCCATTTATTTACCAACCAATGACAGGAACCGTTGCTGCGGCCATTTTTTATCAACCAATGACAGGAAGTGTTGCTGCATAGCCGTGGTCGATGGGGAAGAGAAACTCAGCCACGTTCGCCATTACGGGTTTTCTTCTCTTCTCTTCTCTTCTCTTCTCTTCTCTTCTCTTCGTGTTTTTCCTTGCGAAAAGGCAAAATACGTTGGCGCTAATTGAATAATTGGCCATTAAAACCCTCCGTATTCTTGCCCTGGACGAGGAAACAAAGAAGAAGAGCCGTTTCCTCAGCTATGTTGTTTATGAAGAGGTGCTAACGAGATAAAGGTGTGTACAATGTACATGGAGACGATTTTTATTATTATTTATTTATTGAAGAAAAATTGTTCCAAAAATAATTTATCAAAAAAAGTGCACAACTTTTTTTTTGTTTCCAATTGTCAAAACGCTGTGGCCTTTGGAAGTGTTAAAGAATTCAGCTCTACTCAACATGCTTGCCAACGAAATACATCTCAATTTGGTGGTAAAAACGATTCACAACGACGGGTTTGCTTACTTATTGCTCTGCAGTCTGCATTCAATCCCTTCATTTGTCATCTCATTGACCTCATTTCATCTGTCTATAATTCCAGCAATCTCTGTGTTTGTGTGTGTGTCTGTTTCTGTGTGTCTGTGACCACTGTTTCCTGACAACCACTGGTCCGATCTAATTGAAGCTTGCCAGCTATATTGCTGGGGACCTGAGGATGTGCCTTTTCAAGATTTGATATTAATCAGACAAGTGATTCCCAAGTTATGGCCATTTATTTACCAACCAATGACAGGACACGTGCTGCGTAGGCGTGGCCGATACGCCATTTAGTTTCCAATCACAGGACACGTTGCTGCGTGGGCGTGGCTGTGTAGGCCGGTGCACGGCCAGCGGATGATGACGTCACATGCCGTGCTGGTTACGATGGGGATCGATCGGTGCCTTAGTTACCATGGGGTAGGAGTGCCAATAGTAAATGGCAGCGAATGTCATGGCAAGCAAAGACAGGGAGGTGAACTTGATTTTAATTAACTCTGTGTGTATCACAGCAGTTGTTACTTCAATGCAAGAGATAATTTGTGGATTGATGTGAACATTCCGTACGGGCACGCACTACTTTTGGATAGTGATGACTTACTGTATTCTAATAATTTCTCGATTTCTTCTCCGCATTTATAGATAAACACAATGCCCCAATCCAGTCGTCGTTTATGAGAGCGAAGGAATGGCCTGTGTATATGTTTGAAAGTTTGTTTTTTTTTGCATGTACTGCCATGCACATATGGGCACGCGAGAGCGAAGGAACGGCCTGTGTGGTTGTTGTTTCTGGCACTCGGTTTGAAAGTTTTTTTTTTTTGAGTTTTTTTTGTATGTACGGCCATGCACGTACGGACACGCACGTACGGCCACGCGAGAGTGAAGGAACGGCTGTGTGGTTGTTTCTGGCAAGCGGTTTTAAAGTATATATATATATATATATATATATATATATATATATATATAAATATATATATATATATATATATATATATATATATATAAATATATATTTATATATATATATATATATATATATATATATATATGTATTTTTTGCACGTACAGCCACGCACTACGGGCACGTGAAAGCGAAGGAACGGTTTGTGTGGTTGTTGTTTCTGGCACGTGGATTGAGGTTTTTTTTGCGTGGGGGGGGGGGGGTTTGCATGTACGGCCACGCATCTACGGGCATGCAATAGTCTATCTATAATTCCAGCAATCTCTGTGTGTGTCTGTCTGTCTGTCCATCTGTTTGTTTGTCTGCGACCGCCGTTTCTCGACAACCGCCGGTCCAATCTGATTGAAACTTGCCAGGAATATTGCCGGGCCCTGCAGATGTGCCTTTTCGAGGTTTGATGTCAATCGGACAAGCGGTTCCCAAGTTACGGCCATTTATCTGTCGACCAATGACAAGACACGGTGCTATGACGTCACGAATGACGTCACAATTAATGCTTATTTATTTATTTATTTACTTTTTTTTTGCACGATTGACGGTCCGATCTGATTGAAACTTGCCAGGAATGTTGCTGGGGACCCGCAGATGTGCCTTTTCAAGATTTATGAAGGTCAGTTATGATTTTACAAGGTCAGTTATGTCGTTAAGTGTGTGGAGTCAGATCCCCTTCCTTTTGTCTAGTGGGAGAATCAAAGGCGTGTGTTGTGATTTATTTTAGTTAGGTTATTACATCGAATAAACCATCCCATCTGCATGACCCCTTCGGCCCATCACGCTCCATCACCACCTGCTGGCTGCTCGTACCTTGACTTGCCGAGAGGGGGTCTCGCAGTTCCAGTTCTCGGCTCCCACGAACATTGTAACTCTTGTACGATGACCTTCTTTTTTTTTTTTTTTTTTTTGTATACCTTGGTCGAGGCTCGTATGAGAGCTAACACACAACTCACAGCAAGGAGGCATGAGACAAGAGGGGCGGGAGTGGAAGGGACAAAACAGTGGGGAACAGACACATTAGGTGAACTGTGGAAGGGAGAGGGATGGGGATGGGACGGGGAACATGGCGAAGAGAAGATGGACATTTCAGGGACTTTCAGGAAGGAAAGCAGGAGAAATGAAGGAAGTGGGCTTGGGTGGATTATCGGGGGTAGAAAAGATCGAGGATTTGGATGGGGGAAGATAAGAGGTAGTGGTGAACAGCTGTTTTGAAAGCCTGGAGGGAAGAATGGGAAAGAATAGAGTGAGGAAGTTTATTCCAAAGGCGGGAAAAAAGAGGAATGAAAGAGTGAAGATGAGCAGTGATTCGTGATTTTGGTAGTTTTACCAGAAGGGGGTTGTTGGCGGACCTTGAGCGCCCTGTGGAAATGTGGTGGGGACAAATCGCAGAGAGAGCAGGGGGGCAAGGCTGGAGAGGAGTCGGTAGAAGACAGAAAGACCACCGACCAACCTGCGGTGATTGAGTGAGAGGCCCAAAGACTCAGCTTCATTGCGGGAGATGCCGATGATCTTAAATGCCCTGGTTTCGACAGCGTGAAGCCGAGAAAGGTGGGAGGCAGGAGCACCAACCCAGAGGGGAGAGCAGTACTCCATCAGGCTACGGACAAAAGCTTTGTAAGTGGTCAGGAGCTCAAGAGGGCCGAGGAAGGACTTAGCACGACGGAGGATTCCCAGTCGGCGACTGGCTTTTGAGGCGAGGTTGGAAATGTGACTTTCCCAAGAAAGGTCATGGCAGATAGTGAGACCTAGAAGCTTGAAAGAAAAGACTTCTTCCAGAGGATTGTTGAGAAATTGGATGGGGGGGGGGGGTTTCTAAACAGTCCTTTCGAAGAGACATAGTGAGAGTGTGAGATTTGTCTGGATTGAAAGACATGTTCCACGTGTTGGACCAGTTTGTGATTTTATCCAGATCTGCAGTGAGCGAAGAAGCTGCTGCTTGCCGGTCTGAGGGATGACAGATGGTACAGCAGAGGGTGGAGTCGTCGGCAAAGAGAAATAGAGGATTTTCCAGAGAGTCCGAGAGATCATTGATGAAAACCAGAAAAAGAATAGGGCCCAGAATGCTACCTTGAGGAACTCCAGCCTGCACAGGAAGAGGGGATGAAAGAACTCCATTTAGGGCCACACGTTGACTGCGACAGGAGAGGAAGTCTGCGAGCCATGAGTGGAGATGGCCTTTAATACCATGGGAAGAGAGTTTGGTGAGTAGGGCAGGGTGCCAGACTGTGTCAAAAGCACGTGATATGTCCAGGGATACGGCTCGGATTTCCTGTCTGGCATTGAGGACCTCCATCCATTGATGGGAGAGCAGAAGCAGCATATCCAGGGTAGAGTGACCTGGTTCTGAAGCCAAATTGATGATTGGAAATCAAGCCATTGGAGAAGAGGAAGGATTTCATGTCTGAAGCGATGATGGATTCCATCACCTTGCTGATGATTGGGAGAAGGCTGATTGGTCTGTAGTTACAGGGATCTGTTTTTGCACCTTTTTTATGCAGGGCAGTGATGTTAGCAGATTTCCAAGCAGATGGCAGATGACCTTGGGCAAATGAGAGGGTGACTAGAACAGAGAGAGGGTGAGCAAGAGCAGAAGAGCAGGCTTTGAGGACACGTGGGCTGATGCCGTCTGGACCGGTTGCAGAATCTGACTCGAGGTTTGAAAGCAAGCTCTCCACCTTTTTAGGAGAAAAGGACACAGAGTCCAGGGACAGTTGGGTGCGACTGGGTAAAGTGGGTAGAGATAGTGATGGGTTTAGGACACAAGATTTAGCTGCAAACACCGAGTTTAGACATTCAGCTTTATCACGTGTGGAATCAGCAGTGCGGCCATTTGAGGTAAGGGAGGGGATGGAGGGGGAACATACACCAGAAACAGATTTGATTAAACGCCACCAGGATTTTGAGGAGGGAGAGAGGTTTGAGAGTTCAGACTTGAGATGAGAAAGATGTTGTTTTCTGGCTCTCCTGAAGGTAGATACACACTTGTTCCGAGCTTTGTGGAAAGAACTGAGATTGCCCTCAGTTGGGTTTGCTTTCCATGAGGCAAAGGCAAGTTGTTTCAGGACAACTGCCTCGCCACAAGCTTCAGTAAACCAAGGGCGGGAGGAAGGGTAAGACAACTGAACACGAGAGGGGATAAATCTGTGCATGAGGGAGAGCAAGTTTCTTTGAAAGAATTCCCAGGATGAGTTGATGTTTGAGAAAGTAGTGATAGGATACCAGTCTGTAAGTTTGATGGCTGCTCGGAGACCCTGCCAGTCGGCTTGAGTGAAATGCCAGACTCGACGGCGTTGAGGTGGTTCTCTGATAACAGCCAGAGAGATGTCCACTTTGACAAGGACGTGGTCAGAAGAACCAATTGGAGCGAAGGAAGAGCAGCAGATATTGTCAGGGAAATTTGTCAAAATCAGATCCAGAAGAGATGAAGATGAAGAGACTGACATGCATGAAGAGACTGTTACACTGTTACTGCTGACACTGTTACTTGTCGAGAGCGAAGCCATGTGGAGGAGTAACTGGGGTCTCCTGGCAGGGGCCGAGGCCCTGCCCCGGAAAGGTGGCCAGAGGACCCTGTCCAATCAGAGGCGGACAGCGAGGTGCGTTTTCGTCAAGGGCCCCTCCCCGTGGGGAGAGGCCAATAAATCTCTGAGACTCTCTGTAAAAAGGGGTCCGGTCGAGTGTGCTTTCACGGTGGCTGTAACGGGTCGAGTTTGCTTTCACGGTGGCTGTAACGGGTCGAGTTTGCTTTCACGGTGGCTGTAAGCAGTCAGTTTTGTTTTAAGGAAGGACAGAGCGACCCTGACCTAATTCCGTGGACCCCGATTGTTCACCACCTGAGCTCCGCCATGAACCACGAGTCCCTATGTGTGACTGGGGACCGGACCAACGACCTTTGTCAGGTGCCGCATCGCGGAGCATGCCCTTCCTCCGACGGTCAGGTACACCACCGAACTCTGACCCCCAGCTTGTCTCTCTCCATGGCTGCGAGGGTCCAATAAAGACTATGGGTTTCTTTTCATTTTGTGTGTGTGTCTGCGTGTGGGCCTGTCTTGTAAATAGATCTGAATAACTGTTTTTGCTCATTGTAAATATTCCTTCTTGCATATTCGCGTTAAGTCTTGCCTTTGTCTTTTTATTGTAAATAAACATTTGTAGAAATATTCCCAGTCCGTTTCTGTCCCTTCTTGAATTGGTCCAGCATGGTCGGATCTGAGTTTAGGCGGGGTTTTATCCCCGATAATCCGTTCATTCCAGCCGGCACGGCTTTGGCAGTTTCCGCTCGGCTGCACCCGAGCCGGAGTTGGTAGTCGGTAGTTGGAACTCTACCGCGGTCAGTAGAGTGACCCGGTTTGAGCAAGACGTGCCGAGGGCGTGATTTCCCCGGTAGTCGAAATCGCGTAGTTAATCAGGTAAATTGGTTATAGACAAATAGACAAATAGACCCTACGCTACGCGGTTGAGATATTGGCGACCACGGTCAGTTAAACGACCCGCCGGCTCGCAGAATTATCCAAGCGACAGCCTCCAATTCTGGGGAGTTTGGTGGGAGACGATGCAAGCTTTCCCCACCTTGTGGTTGTTCTCGCCACCGACCCCCGGCCCGCAACAATATGATTGATTAGCAAAGTGGAATATAGTTTGTATTTTTTTCATATTCATTATCATTGACACAATTTAGCCTTAATGTGCACAAATGTGGTTGTTAAATATCCTAATAATCAATAAAGTTATGGATAATGGCAATGTGTGTGACATAATAGGTGCTTGGATGATAAAAGTACATGGGCCATAACAGTAGCGTGTTCTGTTAACGATAGTATTTTTGTTTCAAATGAGTGCGCAAGGCGAGACTATACGTGCTCTTGGAGTGCAGTTCTGGTTAACCCTGTTAATTGTGAACTCAAATCCAAATGTTAAGCTTCCCTAACATTCTCTGCCTGTATATTCTCACAAGTCCTTTTATACTCTTTCTACTAGCAGGGGTATCCAGTGTTGCCAGGCAACGTCGGATCCCTCTTTCCACCCCAGCCCTTCCCCATGCCTCCTCCCACAGCAACCCTTGAGGAAAATAATGATGCTGTAGATGTTTATCCTCATCGCCATGTCATGAATATGGTGTGTGTTCAGTTACCAAGTTTCTTGTCGAGCACTGGCCAAGTGGCTTAAGCACTCAAGCAAGCACTCCATGAGAAACCGTTGATAAGGAACAGCTGGCTTGGCAAGCGTTAGCTAGCTGCTTGGTAACAACACACCACTGGACATCTCAACAGCAAACAGTACATGAGTAATTTCGTTATAATGAAAATGTACTTTGTTCAGACCCACACATCCACCCACAGACACAAACTCAGCTTTATCAATCTATAATTCCAGCAATCTCTGTGTGTCTGTCTGTCTGTCTGTTTGTCTGCGACCGCCGTTTCTCGACAACCACTGGTCCGATCGAATTGAAACTTGCCAGGAATATTGCCGGGGCCCCGCGGATGTGCCTTTTCGAGGTTTGATATCGATCGGACAAGCGGTTCCCAAGTTACGGTCATTTTATTGCTTTTTCAGTGTTGAAAAGGTGTAGATATGGCAGCTGAAGGTGTCGTTCCACCTTCTCACCTTATCATGCCATTTTTTTCCCCAAATTATTAATAACCAGACGACCTCCGGTCCGATCGGATTGAAACTTTCCAGGAATATTGCTGGGGCCCCGCGGATTTGCCTTTTCAAGGTTTGATATCAATCAAACCTTGTTGCACAGGTGCAACACCCCCCCTGCGCAAAGCCCGTTTCAACATCTTAACAAACGACTCCACCTGCCCATTCGTCGCAGGATAATACGGTGCGGACCTTAGATGTCGAATACCATTCTGATGCATAAACTCATCAAATACACCTGCGATGAACTGCGGATCGTTATCAGAGACCAGAACCTCGGGTAATCCTTTATTAGCAAAGATCGTCCGCAGTTTTTCTACTGTAATGTTTGCTGATGTATGCTGCATCACAACAACCTCCAGCCATTTAGAGAATGCATCGATCACAATCAAAAACATTTTGCCATTAACCGGCCCCGCAAAATCCACATGGACCCTCTGCCAGGCCCTGCCTGGGGTAGGCCATAGTCCCGAAGCTTGACGCAGGTTATCAGCATCTGTTTGGCATGTGGTGCAACGCTTAACCAACTGCTCAATGTCTTTGTCCAACCCCGGCCACCACAACAGGCTCCGAGCAAGACTCTTGGTCTTCATGATGCCAAGGTGACTGACATGCAGTTCTTCCAAACACCGCTGCCTGAACTTCGATGGAATCACCGCTCTCATTCCCCACATAACGCACTGTTGGACCAACGACAGCTCCGATGCGCGCGACGCGAAAGGCTGAAATGCCAGTGTTGAAGGTAGATCGCTCCAATTCCCCGTAGAAATCGCCTGGACGACACAGGCGAGCACTGGATCATGAGCCAATTCCACCGCGACCTGTTTGGCCGTGATCGGCCCGCTTTGGACCTGGCCCAGCACGAACACATCAATCCGGTCGGCCGACTCAGACGCAGCTGGACCCTCTGCGCAAGGCAAGCACGAGAGCCTGTCGCAGTTAGCATGCTTTTCGGTGCTCCGGAACTGAATATCGTAATCGTAAGCAGCAAGAAACAGACACCACCGTTGTATCCGCGCGGCCGCTACCACCAGTACCCCACGTTCGGGTTTCAGGATGAATTTAAGTGGTTTGTGATCCGTCTGCAAAGTGAAATGCCGCCCCAGCAGGTATTGATGAAACCTCCGCACACCCCAGACGAGGCTGAGAGCCTCGCGCTCGATCTGGGCATATTCCCACTCTGCTGCAGACAGGGTCCGGGATGCAAAACAAACAGGCTGCTCGGAACCATCGTCCATCCTGTGGGAGAGCACTGCCCCGATGCCATATGCAGAGCTGTCGCATGCCAATAAGAGCGGACGCGCAGGCTCGTAGTGCACGGGGACCGTATCCTCTGTGAGTGATCGAACGCCGCCTGGTGTGCAGGCCCCCAGGCCCAGCGCTTGTCCTTCCTGAGCAACCGCGTTAACGGCACAAGCTGTGAGCTGAGCCCGCGCACAAACCTTTGGTAATACTGGGCCATACCAATGAACGAGCGCAGCTGCGTCTTGTCGCGAGGCGGTGGCGTGTGCTGAATCGCCTCCACCTTCCGAGGGCCTTTCAACAGCCCCTCCGGCATGATGATGTGCCCGAGGTATTCCAAGCGCTGCTTGAAGAACGCGCACTTGTCTTTGTTCAAGCGCAGGCCGCACGCTTCTAGCTTCGTCAGCACTTGGGCAATGTTCGCAAGATGCTCGTCCACCGTTTTCCCCGCAATGAGCACATTGTCTAGGTAGGTTTGAGCGGGCAGGCCAATGCAAACCTGATCCATGGCTTTCTGCCACAAGGCGGGGGCTGAAGCAATCCCAAAACAGAGTCGGGTATATCGATAGAGCCCTTGACACGTGTTGATTGTCAAAAGGTCGCTACTCCCGGGATCCATCGGCAAGTGAAAATATGCATCACGCAGATCAAGCTTCGTGAAGTATTGACTCCCCGCCAATCGTGCATATATCTCATCGATTGACGGCAGTGGATATTGCTCCACGCTGAGCCCTGGGTTAACCGTGGACTTGAAGTCCCCGCACAATCGGACATCTCCATTCCGTTTCAGCACCGTGATGACCGGGGTGGCCCAGTCTGAGTACGACACCCGTTCGATCACTCCACAGGCCGCCAGCCTATCCAATTCACCCTTGACCTTGTCCCGCAGAGCATACGGCACCGGTCGTGGTTTACAAAAACGAGGAACCACCCCCTCCTTCAGGAAGAGCTTTGCCTCCACGCCCTTGAGTTTCCCAAGGTCGTCACAAAACAAACCTTGATGTCTTAGAATCTTCTCCAACTGATCCTCCCATCGGCTCGGCACGGGTTGCACAAGGTGAACGGCGGCCCAGTCTAGCCTGATGCGGGTCAGCCAGTCTCGGCCTAGGAGAGACGGACCCCTCCCTCGCACGATGTACAACGTAAGCGCGGCGACCTGGCCTTGGTACCACACCGACACATCTGCCATCCCGACTGGCGTTATCTTCTCGCGAGTGTACGTGAACAGTGTGAGGTCGGACCTGATAAGCTTCAGGTCGTTGAGTCTATACGCGATCTGCTCGCCGATGATCGACACTGCCGCTCCCGTATCAACCTGAAACGCCACCCCTAGCGGGCGAGTCATGATACACGAAAACCCAATCACGTGATACAGCACAGTTGGAAACTGTATTCACTGACACCTTGGCTTACTTTGCAATTTCTCCAAAGGAAAGACCTACACTTTTAAGGGTTACTAAACGACCCGTGAACCTGTGAATCGGATGCTGTTGTGACAGCGGTTGATTTAAAAAAATCAATTCCAAAAAAAAAAGATAGCTCCAGCGAACTATACCGCTTAGGTTGTTCGCATTGATCAAATAATCCTGAAGAGTACTTGACTGAATCGGGAATTGATTTTTTAAATAATTTTTTCATTTCCCGATTTGAACGAAACTTGATATTGCGCGTCAATGTGAAAAAAAAAAAAACGGAGAAGAGAAAGTCAAAGAAATTATTGTGCGTAATCTTCTAAACACAATTTTATTTATTAATGAACTCGGACGTATTAGATCAAAATTGAGATGTTTATTTTATACTTAAAAAGAAATCGTTCTTTGTCTATACTAAATGTTTGAGATTTTTAAATAAACAATTTCAAGAAAACAACAAAAATGATAGATCCAGCGAACTATACCGCTGAGTTTGTTTGCATTGATCAAATACTCCCGAAGAGTACTTGACTAAATCGGGAATTGATTTTTTTAATAATATTTTTTTCGTTGCCCGATTTGAACGAAACGATATTGCGCGTCAATATGAAGAAAAGAAAGTCGAAGAAATTTAATTTATTAATGAACACGGAGTATTATATCAAAATGGTGATTATGTTAAGCTTAAAAATAATCATTCTTAGTCTATACTAAATGTTTGAGATTTTAAAATAAATAATTTCAAGAAAAAAAAAGAACTTGACTGGCTTGCACAGAGCCCTGACCTCAACCCCATCGAACACGTATAGGATGAATTGGAATGCCGACTGCGGGCCACACCCAATCGCCCAATATCAGTGCCCGACCTCACGAATGCTCTTGTGGCTGAATGGAAGCAAATCCCCTCAGCAATGTACAAACATCGAGTGGAAAGCCTTTCCAGAAGAGTGGAGGCTGTTGTCACAGCAAAGGGGGGACTAATTCCATATTGATGCCCATGATTTTTTAATGAAATCTTGGACCAGCAGGTGTCCACATGCTTTTGGACATGTAGTGTATATATATATATATATATATATATATATATATATATATATATATATACATACATACATACATACATACATACATACATATACATACACACATGAACAGGCCTTTCCTGCAGTTTATTGACTTGATATCCACACATGGAATCATCATAGAGAATGAAAAACGTATTTCTCTTCCCTCTGTCACTCATTTCTCACCTGTCTCGATCGGTAAAGAAGTGCGGTCCACAAACGAACTTCACTTTTCCAGATTTTTTTCTGATCCACTGACGGCCCACCATGTTTGTCCCATGCTATGGGATCATTTCGGACAAGTGTGTGATAATCGTTTAAAATATTGCATTATCGACACTGTTGCTGGTGATGTGCGATTAACAGGCCTTACATTAGACATCCTATGATTGTCATGTGATGCAATGTGAACTAAAATAATAAGAACTTTCTACTTGATCTGAACTTTTAAAGGATTTGGTCATTTTTTTATGAACAATTTGGGCATTTTTATCTTGCCAAAACAAAGTTTTTGCAAGATATGTTGGTCAGCTTGTATGTTTTTTTTATTTTTTCATTTTTATTTTTTTTGTTTTGTTTGTCTGTAATCACGTATAAAAAATTCTGCAGAGCACAGTTATCATTGGAAATTTTTGTAACTTCGCATATCAGAGGCCTATAGAGGTCCCTTTCAGCGCATAAAATTTTGAAGGTCAAGGTCACTTTGTCGCAAATCAGGGGAGTCGACGAAACCCTTATTTTTTGAGTAATTTTGATCGGATCGTCTTCAAACTTCAGGGGAATATAGTTCATGGTCTGGCGCTCAGCTGAATAATTTTTGGTGGCGATTGGCCTTGACCTTCATGGTTAGCGCCAAAGGTCAAACATATTTGACCCCAAGGTCAAATTTTCAAGTTTTAGGAACCATATCGTGTAGTACCTCAAATTGAACACCTCGATGAGTGCTTTCTAGATATGTCAAGCTTGAGACATTATGACGTCATTTGGTGATGTTATGAGGCAAACGCATATTTTTCATGGTTACTCTGTAGAACGATTCTCATCGGAATCTCTCGAAGGCAGATATTCCTCAAGGAGTCACTCCTGGTGGATAGCAGCTCTGTTCACCTCAGTGTGACCTTAAAGCAGTCACACGTGGTCACCTTTTGGCAAGATACGGGTCACCCTGTGGGTGACATTGGTTTATTTATTTTTTCATCAACAAGTGATAATTTCACAAAAAGAGGATTTGCTACGAGCTAACGATTCTCCTTCTTCCATCTTCCATCCTTTCATGGTCATGTAGTTAACCGTCTGGATCAGTAACGAACTCCTGCCCACTGACGTATTGCTTCACCTTCTCAGAATTTGCTTTGATCCACTGGCAAGATGGAAAAAAACAGTTTTTGGAGAAGAAGACAAGACAATATGAAACTCACTGACAATCTAAAAGCACCTTTTACACGCTTACACACTTACACACACAATTATTTGGACTCTTAAAATTGAAAGGGCAGAAGGATTTTACAAAGCTAAAATTACCCTCCGTTTACCAATTCAGAGTCTGGAGAAAACAAGCTCGAATGAGCTAAGATCCTCGTCCTCTTAATGATGACGTCATAGAAACAAATATGACGTCATTGTGATGTATCAGGTTTGCGATAAATTATCTGTGCTAATGCCCGGCTTGATTCCCGCAAACAAAATTCAAACAGCTTGCCTCGTTTCGGAGATAATGGTATAGGCGATTTCCATTAGTGGCGATGTTATGACAACTTTTTTTCTCGGAAGAATTTCCAAAATCGGAGATGGTTACTGCCTGTGCGTGGGCTTTCTGCATATACATGGCAAGTTTCACGAAGATCCGATGAAAACTCTGGGTTGTGAAACAAAAAATGTCAAAAAATAGGAATGACGTCATAAAAATTGATATGACGTCATAGTGATGTATCGTATATGCGGTAATTCATCTCTGCTAATGCCCTGTTCGATTCCTGCAAACAGAATTCAAAAAGCTTGCCTAGTTTTGGAGATAATTTTTTAGGCGATTTCCATTAGCGGAGATATTTTGACGTCATAACTTTTTTTCTCGGAGGAATTTTCAAAATCGGAGATTATTACTGTCTGCGCAGGGTATTTTTACATATATACACCAAGTTTCAGGAAGTTCGATGAAAACTGTAGGCTGTGAAAGAAAAAAAGTCCACAAGAACAACGTGAGTAAAACTTAGAGATCCTCCACGAGGATCTAAAAATGTAAGAAAGCCCACACCATAACAAACAACCACTTGAGCCATTGTTTTAAAAGTACACCTAACCAAGCTGTTAGGTGAGAATGTCTCAATAAATGAGACAGGTGAGAAATGAGGTACAGAGGGAAGAGAAATACATCCAGTAAAGGTGAAGTTGAAAAAATATACATGAGTAGTAAAGAAGTGTCGGGGATTGAGTCCGTGATCATTAGCCCACATCTCAGCAGGACTGAAACCACACGACGGGACTCGACGACTTGAAACCAAGTCTTCAAAGCAGGTGCATCTCAAACCATCACAGAGTACAAAACTAGAACCGCACTTGGGAGAGCGCATACCTCTGTAGCCAGGCTGAACAGTTTACGTTTTGTATCCCAATGATAGGTCAGATCTGAATCTGAACCTTAAACCAGAATCGAATTGGCTTGTTCTTGTCACCTAACCAACTCGTCCACCTCGTTTTGTCACAAGTCGTCCACAACTTTTTGAGATATTGTGCTACACATAGTTTTTGGCCCCATCTCTCAATCGTGAAGAATGACTTGAAGAATTCTCGTATCCAGATTCGAATCTTCACCAAAATTGAATCAATTCCTTACCTCCTTGTCACACACCCAACATGTGCACCAAGTTTCGGCCGAAGCCGTCCACAACTTTTTGAGATTTCGTGCCATATATCGTTTTTGGCCCTATCTCACAATGGTGAAGAATCACTTAAAAAATTTGTAGGAGTCGGATCCGGATCCATACCTTCACCAAAATCGAATCAGTTCTTCCTTGTCACACACCGAACATGTCCACAAATTTTTTGGCGAAATCCGTCCATAACTTTTTGAGATATACGCTATAGTTTTTGGCCCTATCTCTCCATGGTGAAGAATCACTTAAAAAGTCCAGTATCTGGATCCAGATCCAGACCTTCAACAAAATCGAATCGATTCGGCCTTGCCGTACACCCAACCTGTCCACCAAATTTCGTCCGAATCCGCACTCAACTTTTTGAGATATCCTGCTAACAGACAAACAGACGGGTGAAACTATAACTTTCGGTGGTGGAGGTCATGATGTAAAAGGATTTGCTTACCAACAAAACTTCATGAGCACCTGGATTTGATCAGAGATGATGCTGGAGAAGAGTTGATGATTGTTCTTGTCACCTAATCACAGTTGATGATTAATGAGATGAATGATGGATTTGTTTCAGTTCAAGTGATGAACAATGTGAAGGACACCGAAAGGATGTAATTTTTATTTTAAAATGTAAGTTTGTAAGGGACTATTGAATAACACAGGGGTGGAACTTTTTCACGCTCAGTATTGTGAAAATAACAAAAGAATTGAGTTTACTCCAAGATTATTCACATCAACACATTATATTATGCATTATAAATCGTAACTTTGCAAATGTGTTGAAGTTTTGTGTAAGATTACACATGAGACGTTTGATTCACTCTCCAATCTGAACCTTCTATATTTGCGCAGCAACCCCTGGGATCGCTGTCTGCCGGCGAGGTGATCTACACAGCCAGGTGCATAGAAAGGCCCCTTTGTAAGGTACATGTGCCATGTGGCAAACAATAGAAAAGGGACATTCCATGATTTGTGGGAAATGCCAGACTGCAGAAAAAAACGGCGCCCCTTTGTGTGAACTTTTCGAGAGCATTACTTGGTTCCTCCGAAGAACACAAGGGTAGTGCAGTAAGCACGCGACATTTTGTGACTTCATTCTTTTCTATCGTCTGGCATTTTCTACAAGCCATGGAATGTCCCTTCTTTTCCATTGTTTGCTAAATGGGTCATCTATATATTACTAAAACTCTCATCTTGTATGTATGTTCCCAAAATACAGTCAAAACGGTACACGATAGTGCAAACATTTTCAGGCCACCCTACTCACCATTCTCCTGTGGTGTGCAGTATCAAATTTCATTCAAATGGGGCAACGAAAAAATTATTTTAAAAAATCAATTCCTGATTTAGTTAAGCACTCTTTGGGAGTATTTGATCAATGCAAACAACCTCAGCGGTATAGTTCGCTGGAACTATCTTTTTAAATTGAAAATTTTTTTTTGAAATGACTTTTTTTTCCATCAACCGCTGTCACGATAGGAACCCAACGGGTTTACAGGTCATCTAGTTCCATATGAAGGGGCCTTTTTTCTGCCCCTGGCATTTTACCTAAGAGCATCATGAGTGATGAAGGTTGTGGTCGTTTCATCAAAATTGTGTGTGAGGTTTTGGAGAAAAAAGAAAATACCTATTTTGGGGGGTGACCCCCCCCCTCCCCTCTCCCCTCCACCCCAAGAGTAAGAATTTTCAGTTCCTGTGTTAAAGTTGCATCCAGAAACCGTTATATGTAAAGGGAGGGCGCTTCGTGCTTCCATTGATAAAGCAGGAGTGCCTGTCAGTCTGTCAGTCTGTCGTCGATCGTCTGTCAGTCGATCCCTGAACTACTACCTCAGTTTTGGGGCTCGCCTGGTCAAACCTTCTGTAGGACGGTGTGGTGAGGTATGAGTGTTTACCTTATGAGTGTTTGTATAAAGTGTCTATATCAGTTTATCTCATGAGTGTTTGTATAAAGTGTATATATTAGTTTACCTCATGAGTGTTTGTATAAAGTGTCTATATTAGTTTACCTCATGAGTGTTTGTATAAAGTGTCTATATTAGTTTACCTCATGAGTGTTTGTATAAAGTGTCTATATTAGTTTACCTCATGAGTGTTTGTATAAAGTGTATATATTAGTTTACCTCATGAGTGTTTGTATAAAGTGTCTATATTAGTTTACTTCACAAGTGTTTGTAGAAAGTGTATATATTAGTTTACCTCACGAGTGTTTGTATAAAGTGTCTATATTACTTTACCTCATGAGTATTTGCACAGAGTGTATATATTAGTTTACCACATGAGTGTTTGTTTAAAGTGTATATATAAGTTTACTTCACGAGTGTTTGTTTAAAGTGTATATATTAGTTTACTTCACGAGTGTTTGTTTAAAGTGTATATATTAGTTTACCACATGAGTGTTTGTATAAGTGTCGATATTAGTTTACTTCACGAGTGTTTGTTTTAAGTGTCTATGTTAGTTTACCTCATGAGTGTTTGTATAAAGTGTATATATTAGTTTACAACATGAGTGTTTGTATAAAGTGTCTATATTAGTTTACTTCATGAGTGTTTGTATAAAGTGTCTATATTAGTTTACCACATGAGTGTTTGCACAAAGTGTCTACATTAGTTTACCTCACGAGTGTTTGTATCAAGTGTTTATATTTGTTTACCTCATGAATGTTTGTATAAAGTGTCTATCTTAGTTTACCTCACGAGTGTTTGTATAAAGTGTATATTAGTTTACTTCATGAGTGTTTGTATAAAGTGTCTATATTAGTTTACCTCATGAGTGTTTGTATAAAGTGTCTAGATTAGTTTACTTCACGTGTGTTTGTATAAAGTGTCTATATTAGTTTACCTCATGAGTGTATAAAGTGTATATATTAGTTTACCACATGAGTGTTTGCACAAAGTGTATATATTAGTTTACCACATGAGTGTTTGCACAAAGTGTATATATTAGTTTACCTCATGAGTGTTTGCACAAAGTGTCTATATTAGTTTACCTCACGAGTGTTTGCACAAAGTGTCTACATTAGTTTACCTCATGAGTGTTTGTATAAAGTGTTTATGTTAGTTTACCTCACGAGTGTTTGTATAAAGTGTCTATATGAGTTTACTTCATGAGTGTTTGTTTAAAGTGTCTATCTTAGTTTACCTCATGAGTGTTTGTATAAAGTGTATATATTAGTTTACCACATGAGTGTTTGTATAAAGTGTCCACATTAGTTTACTTTATGAGTGTTTGTATAACGTGTCAATATTAGTTTACCTCATGAGTGTTTGCACAAAGTGTCTACATTAGTTTACCTCATTAGTGTTTGTATAAAGTGTCTTTATTACTTTACCTCATGAGTGTTTGTATAAAGTGTCTATATTAGTTTACCACATGAGTGTTTGCACAAAGTGTATATATTAGTTTACCTCATGAGTGTTTGCACAAAGTGTATATATTAGTTTACCTCATGAGTGTTTGCACAAAGTGTCTATATGAGTTTACTTCATTAGTGTTTGTATAAAGTGTCTATCTTAGTTTACCTCATGAGTGTTTGTATAAAGTGTATATATTAGTTTACCACATGAGTGTTTGTATAAAGTGTCAACGTTAGTTTACCTCACGAGTGTTTGTATAAAGTGTCTATATTAGTTTACCACATGAATGTTTGCACAAAGTGTCTGCATTAGTTTACCTCATGAGTGTTTGTATAAAGTGTTTATATTTGTTTACCTCATGAATGTTTGTATAAAGTGTCTATATAGTTTACCTCATGAGTGTTTGTATAAAGTGTCTACATTAGTTTACCTCATGAGTGTTTGCACAAAGTGTCGATATTAGTTTATCTCACGAGTGTTTGGATAAAATGTCTATATTAGTTTACCTCACGAGTGTTTGTATAAAGTGTCTAGATTTGCTTACCTCATGAGTGTTTGTATAAAGTGTTTATATTAGTTTACCTCATGAGTGTTTGTATAAAGTGTCTATATTAGTTTACCTCAGGAGTGTTTGTATAAAGTGTCTATATTTGTTAACCACATGATTGTTTGTATAACGTGTCTATATTAGTTTACCACATGAGTGTTTGTATAAAGTGCCTATATTAGTTTACCTCAGGAGTGTTTGTATAAAGTGTCTATATTTGTTAACCACATGATTGTTTGTATAACGTGTCTATATTAGTTTACCACATGAGTGTTTGCACAAAGTGTCTACATTAGTTTACCTCATTAGTGTTTGTATAAAGTGTCTTTATTACTTTACCTCATGAGTGTTTGTATAAAGTGTCTATATTAGTTTACCACATGAGTGTTTGCACAAAGTGTATATATTAGTTTACCTCATGAGTGTTTGCACAAAGTGTATATATTAGTTTACCTCATGAGTGTTTGCACAAAGTGTCTATATGAGTTTACTTCATTAGTGTTTGTATAAAGTGTCTATCTTAGTTTACCTCATGAGTGTTTGTATAAAGTGTATATATTAGTTTACCACATGAGTGTTTGTATAAAGTGTCAACGTTAGTTTACCTCACGAGTGTTTGTATAAAGTGTCTATATTAGTTTACCACATGAATGTTTGCACAAAGTGTCTGCATTAGTTTACCTCATGAGTGTTTGTATAAAGTGTTTATATTTGTTTACCTCATGAATGTTTGTATAAAGTGTCTATATAGTTTACCTCATGAGTGTTTGTATAAAGTGTCTACATTAGTTTACCTCATGAGTGTTTGCACAAAGTGTCGATATTAGTTTACCTCACGAGTGTTTGTATAAAGTGTCTAGATTTGCTTACCTCATGAGTGTTTGTATAAAGTGTTTATATTAGTTTACCTCATGAGTGTTTGTATAAAGTGTCTATATTAGTTTACCTCAGGAGTGTTTGTATAAAGTGTCTATATTTGTTAACCACATGATTGTTTGTATAACGTGTCTATATTAGTTTACCACATGAGTGTTTGTATAAAGTGCCTATATTAGTTTACCTCAGGAGTGTTTGTATAAAGTGTCTATATTTGTTAACCACATGATTGTTTGTATAACGTGTCTATATTAGTTTACCACATGAGTGTTTGTATAAAGTGTCTATATTAGTTTACCTCACGAGTGTTTGTATAAAGTGTCTATATTAGTTTACCTCACGAGTGTTTGTTAAGTGTCCATATTAGTTTACCTCACGAGAGTTTGTATAAAGTGTCTATATTAGTTTACCTCATGAGTGTTTGTATAAAGTTTATATATAAGTTTACCACATGAGTGTTTGCACAAAGTGTATATATTAGTTTACCTCATGAGTGTTTGCACAAAGTGTCTATATGAGTTTACTTCATTAGTGTTTGTTTAAAGTGTCTATCTTAGTTTACCTCATGAGTGTTTGTATAAAGTGTATATATTAGTTTACCACATGAGTGTTTGTATAAAGTGTCTATATTAGTTTACCTCATGAGTGTTTGCACAAAGTGTCTACGTTAGTTTACCTCACGAGTGTTTGTATAAAGTGTCTTTATTACTTTACCTCATGAGCGTTTGTATAAAGTGTCTATATTAGTTTACCACATGAATGTTTGCACAAAGTGTCTGCATTAGTTTACCTCATGAATGTTTGTATAAAGTGTCTATATAGTTTACCTCATGAGTGTTTGTATAAAGTGTCTATATTAGTTTACCTCACGAGTGTTTGCACAAAGTGTCTATATTAGTTTACCTCACGAGTGTTTGCACAAAGTGTCTACATTAGTTTACCTCATGAGTGTTTGTATAAAGTGTTTATATTTGTTTACCTCATGAATGTTTGTATAAAGTGTCTATATAAGTTTACCTCACGAGTGTTTGTATAAAGTGTCTATATTAGTTTACTTCACGAGTGTTTGTTTAAAGTGTCTGTATTCGTTTACCTCATGAGTGTTTGCAAAGTGTCTATATTAGTTTACCTCATGAGTGTTTGCACAAAGTGTCTACATTAGTTTACCTCACGAGTGTTTGTATAAAGTGTCTAGATTTGTTTACCTCATGAGTGTTTGTATAAAGTGTTTATATTAGTTTACCTCATGAGTGTTTGTATAAAGTGTCTATATTAGTTTACCTCAGGAGTGTTTGTATAAAGTGTCTATATTTGTTAACCACATGATTGTTTGTATAACGTGTCTATATTAGTTTACACATGAGTGTTTGTATAAAGTGTCTATATTAGTTTACCTCACGAGTGTTTGTATAAAGTGTCTATATTTGTTAACCACATGAGTGTTTGTATAAAGTGTCTATATTAGTTTACCTCATGAGTGTTTGTATAAAGTGTCTATATTAGTTTACCTCACGAGTGTTTGTTTAAAGTGTCTACATTAGTTTACCTCACGAGTGTTTGTATAAAGTGTCTATATTAGTTTACCTCACGAGTGTTTGTATAAAGTGTTTATATGTTTACCTCATGAGTGTTTGTATAAAGTGTCTACATTAGTTTACCCCATGAGTGTTTGTATAAAGTGTCTATATTAGTTTACCTCATGAGTGTTTGTATAAAGTGTCTATATTTGTTTACCTCACGAGTGTTTGTTTAAAGTGTCTATATTGGTTTACCTCATGAGTTTGTATGAAGTGTCTATATTAATTTACCTCACGAGTGTTTGTATAAAGTGTCTATATTAGTTTACCTCACGAGTGTTTGTTAAATGTCCATATTAGTTTACCTCACGAGAGTTTGTATAAAGTGTCTATATTAGTTTACCTCACGAGTGTTTGTATAAAGTGTCTATATTAGTTTACCTCACGAGTGTTTGTATACAGTGTCGATATTAGTTTACCTCACGAGTGTTTGTATACAGTGTCTATATTAGTTTACCTCACGAGTGTTTGTATACAGTGTCCATATTAGTTGACCTCACGAGTGTTTGTATAAAGTGTCTATATTAGTTTACCTCATGAGTGTTTGTATACAGTGTCTATATTAGTTTACCTCACGAGTGTTTGTATACAGTGTCTATATTAGTTTACCTCACGAGTGTTTGTATACAGTGTCTATATTAGTTTACCTCACGAGTGTTTGTTTTAAGTGTCCATATTAATTTACCTCACGAGTGTTTGTATAAAGTGTCTATATTAGTTTACCTCACGAGTGTTTGTATACAGTGTCTATATTAGTTTACCTCACAATTGTTTGTATAAAGTGTCTATATTAGTTTACCTCACGAGTGTTTGTATAAAGTGTCTATATTTGTTTACCTCACGAGTGTTTGTATAAAGTGTTTATATTAGTTTACCTCATGAGTGTTTGTATAAAGTGTCTGTGTTAGTTTACCTTACGAGTGTTTGTATAAAGTGTCTATATTTGTTTACCTCATGAGTGTTTGTATAAAGTGTTTATATTAGTTTACCTCACGAGTGTTTGTATTAAGTGTTTATATTAGTTTACCTCATGAGTGTTTGTATAAAGTGTCTATATTAGTTTACCTCATGAGTGTTTGTATGAAGTGTCTATATTAGTTTACCTCACGAGTGTTTGTATAAAGTGTTTATATTAGTTTACCTCATGAGTGTATGTAATATTGTAATTTTTTTATATTAATGGTATTGTATTAATTTGTGATTGTAATGAAAATATCGGGAGATGTGAGGGATTCCTTCGGTGACATTTGTGGATTTGAAATCGACATCCAGCTTACTGTTGGGCTCAGCTGCACAACCACTTGTAAAACACAACCACTTGTAGTGATGATCCGAAGTTTCATCTGCAACATGTGCATTCATCTTAAGCGAGGGAAATGTTCTTCAAACACGTTCGAGCTGTCGTACAAGAAGATCATGAACTTCGAACATTGCAGACCCTCCCCCAAGACGATATTCGTATGTTGAGTAACTTCAGCATGAAGTTGAGTGCGGTGAAATCCAGCACATTGAAAATCAGACTGCAAAGTGAGTTTCAGGAGAGAATTGGCTTCCACGATTGTCTCCAGAAGAACCAGAGTACACTGGTTTATGATGCTTCGGCTGGAAGAAGTTATGTTGAGGCTGCAATCAACTGCTGAGTGTCACATGAAAAACAACTCATCAAAACGACACCAAAATGTATCAAAGTTCAACTCTCCAGATTTCCAGCTACATCATGTCATGGCCATTGATTACCAGCAATGAATGTGATGATGATGATGATGATGATGATGATGATGATGATGATGATGATGACAGCAATGACTAGTTCAGTGTCGTGAATATCTTGCATTGTATGGCCCATTATGTGTGTGTTTATACCAGTCGATGACTTTTCAATTTGAAAAGTAGTGACTTGATACATGAAACACGGATTATGACCGGGAATAAATAAATGGTTATTTTAAATTTTCCGGACTCTCATTAAAGAAAACATCACTTTAACATATATGTTCTTCAACAACAACTATTTTTGACATCAGAATTGGATTCCTTGCCCACAAAAACCTATATTTAGACACCAAGAACACATTTATAGCTCTTATACAAGCGAAGATATGCCATACATATGTTTGGTCTTGGCTTAATGCTTTATGGTTATAATGTTTAGTGGTTGGGGTGGTGGGCTTGGGATCCGAGGGTCCTAAGTTCAAATCCTGCTCAGCTGTTGAATTAATACCAGGTGGTGTTGACTCAGCCTGTCATCCTTCTGAGGTTGGCAAAATGAGTACCAGCTTACTGGGATGATTGAGTCATTTGAGTATCCTGTGTTGGAGTGGTGACCTGTCCTGGATTGTCTGTGCCCAATAGTCCAGGAGACTGCTTCGGCAGCACCAATGCTCTGCATCGAGTATGGTCCCAATGGATGGATATTGGATATGCCACATTTGTGGTGGCCTTTTTGGATTTTGGTCCTCTGACAGAGTGAGCTGACATTTTCTTGAGGCTTATTTTGTTCAGTATCCTCAATTCATCTAAAATAAACCTTCAATATTGGTGACCGGGTCCTGTGGTAGGGTCCTTTACTTGAAGTCAAAATGGGAAAAGTATCAATTAAATTCAAAATATGATGTTGGGTCATTCGTTGTTGTGGAATATAATTTTATATATATGTATATGTATGTGTGTGTATATATGTATATGTATATATATATATATATATATATATATATATATATATATATATATATATGTATGTATATATATATATATATATATATATATATATATATATATATATATGTATATGTATATGTATATATATATGTATATATATATGTATATGTATATATATATGTGTATATGTATGTATATATATATATATATATATATATATATATATTACCATTTTACAGCCTGGTGTTGGCACAGTGGTTAGGGCAGTGGCTTGGGACCCAAAAGGTCCTGAGTTCAAGCCAAGTTGGGACACTGAATTTATATATATATGTACATTATTTATATACATATGTATATTTTATATATATATATATATATATATATATATATATATATATATATATATATATATATATATATATATTGTTGTGGTTGACCAAATTCGCAAACCACCATTCAGGTCCCTTAGGTGAGATATCTCTGTAAGTATATGTGTAGTTAGGCCCAAACCCGTTGTTTCGAGGGAATAAATGTCATTCAGTCGGGCTGCGACTCTTCAGGATAGCCGTTTTTCTTTTACTATCTTTATTTTGGACCAGCCGCCATTATTACCACCACCAACCACGTCTCAACAGCCATCACACAACAACCACCAACCACAACGCCGCTTCACAACAACAACCACCAACCACAACGCCGCTTCACAACAACAACCACCAACCACAACGCCGCTTCACAACAACAACCACCAACCACAACGCCGCTTCACCACAACCGCCACGACCTTTACCGTCACAACTCGCCACCATCGCATCCACACCATCTCGCGCCACTCGTGGGCACCGATACTGGACTCGTGCAGGGCGCGCACCGAGCAGCGTATTCAAAAACATCACGGACTTTCCGCAGAAAACGGATCAAAAACGACTCACGCCCACTTTTGTTCCGTCCAATCGGAGAGCGTGGGCGATTTGGCCCCGCCTCCAGGGCGTTGGAGGGCGGTCGCTATATGCAAATTCATGGATCAAAAAGCATTCACGCCCACTTTTCCTCGGTCCAATGGGGAGCCAGTTAGAGGTGAAGGGTCGGAGGCAAAGGGTCAAGGGTGAAAGAGCGAAGCCACGGGGCTTATATAAACGGCTGCGTTCGTCAGTAAAGGCAGTTGTGCGGAGTTCAAGAGAGTCGTCGGTGGAGCTGGAAAGAAGTGGGAGAAGTCAAGAGTGAAGAGTTGGGATGAGCCAAGAGAAGAGACGGAGAGGGCGAGTAGACGGAGCTGTGGAGAGGTGACGGCGGCGAAGGCGGACGAGGGGGTGCTCGCGTCGGTGCCGGGAGCTGCACAGGGAGAGGCCAGCAACGCGACCGAGGTCGAGGAGGAGACGCTCGCCGCGGGACCCGAGACAGGGTGATATCCTCCTTCCCCCGAGCATCAGCAACCCCCTCCTGTTTCCCTCCGCGCTGAGATAGTGCGACAAAGTGGGCCCCTTTCCCACCCCCTACCAGACACTGTCCGCGAGGCCCGCGGAGTTGAGGCACCACCGCCACTTCGCGTCTCATCATCAGACGGGTAGGCCCGACCCGGTCTCGGCCCCAGGCCCGCCTCATCCTTGAGGGTGGTTCTTTTTCTTTTGTTTTGGGTACATGTGTTGTCGGCGCCGTCTGTGAAGTAAAATTGTATAAGTGTTGCCGTGTGCTCGGTAGTCGGATAGATCTGCATTGTTGCATTTGCTTTTTGTGTAATATTGCATTGTGTTCCTTCTCCTTTTACATGTGCTTTTGGTGTAATTGTATATGTGTGCTTTCCGTTCATCGCGAAATAAATGTGCTTCATGTTGAACTGTTTTCCCGCTTCGCTTCGTCTTTTCTTTCATTGAATCTCCATCTTGCTTCACGTAAAGGGTTGGTCGTGGGCTAAAACGCCCGATAATTAATCGAACCGTCGAGGCCGACGAATAACACCGCTCGGTTATCCCGATAGTATGGAACGGGTCGCTTAAAGTGGCCCGTGTCCGAAGTCGACCTGCGGCGAGGTGCGATCGCCCGGTCTACCCTCCGTGTGGGTACTTGGGTAGGTCGAATTTGGTGAGCAACCCTATCCCACGCGGGGGCCGATTGGCACGATCGTGGTGAGACCGAAAGGTCCACCCGTGACTGGTTCCCGGCGTTAGTCCGAGAGGGTCACGACTGGATTGTCCGTCCGGTGGGCGACGTGCCGCGATTCCAGTTACGTGGCCGTCAGCACGCCGGCGGGCGCGAATCCGCAACAATATATATATATATATATATATATATATATATATATATATATATATATATATATATATATATATATATATATATATATATATGAACCAAGTCGAAAACACCAAGGGGTTGACTCAGCCTGCCATCCTTCCGAAGTCGGCGAAATGAGTACCAGTTGTACTGGGCCCGGTGTATGCCCCAGTTGGAATAGGTGTACCATATTCCTGTGTTTCGTAAGAGGCGATCAGGGTTGCGTCAGGAAGGGCATCCGGTGTAAAAACCTATGCCAAATCATTATGCGGACAACAAAACGAATTTCCATACCGGATCGGTCGAGGCCCGGGTTACCAACGACCGCCACCGGTACCGGTGGTCAGCAGGGTACCAGTGGAAATTGTGCTACTGCTGGGCGAAGGAGGAGAAGGAGACGGGGAAGGCGAGTCCAGAGGCAGTGAGAGAGGGGGAAGTGCAGAAATGTGCAGGTGAGAGTTGGAACTCTGAATGTTGGGACGATGACTGGAAAAGGGTGAGAGTTGGCTGATATGATGGAGAGAAGAAAGGTAGACATACTGTGTGTACAAGAGACCAAGTGGATGGGGAGTAAGGCTCGGAGCATTGGAGGTGTTTTCAAACTGTTCTACCATGGTGTGGATGGGAGGAGAAATGGTGTCGGAGTAATCCTGAAGGAAGATTATGTCAAGAGGGTATTGGAGGTGAGGAGAGTGTCTGACCGAGTGATGAGTGTGAAGTTGGAAATTGAAGGGGTGATGATGAATGTCATCAGTGCATATGCCCCACATATGGGGTGTGAGATGGAGTATAAAGAAGATTTCTGGAGTGAGTTAGATGAAGTGGTGGAGAGTGTATCCAAGGATGAAAGAGTGGTGATTGGAGCAGATTTCAATGGGCATGTTGGGGAACGGAATAAAGAGGATGAGGAGGTGATGGGTAGGTACGGTCTCAACAAGAGAAATGTGGAAGGGCACATGGTGGTAGAGTTTGCAAAAAGAATGGAAATGGCAGTGGTAAATACGTATTTCAAGAATAAGAAGGAACACAGGGTGACATACAAGAGTGGAGGAAAGTGCACACAGGTGGATTACATCTTACGCAGGAGATGCAACCTGAAAGAGATTAGTGACTGTAAGGTGGTGGCAGGGGAGAGTGTAGCTCGACAGCATCGATTGGTGGTCTGTAGGATGACTTTAGAGGTGACGTTGAGGAAGAGAGTGAGGGCTGAACCAAGGACCAGATGGTGGAAGCTGAAGGAGGAAGACTGTTGTGTGAAATTTAGGGAGGAGGTGAGACAGGCGTTGGATGGTGGTAAAGATGGGTGGGATGATTGGGCAACGACAGCAGAAGTTGTGAGGGAGATAGCTAGGAAGGTACTTGGTGTGACATCTGGACAGAGAAAGGAAGATAAGGAGACTTGGTGGTGGAATGAGGAAGTACAGGAAAGTATAAGGAAGAAGGGGTTGGTGAAAAAGAAGTGGGATAGTCAGAGAGATGAAGAAAGTTGGCAGGAGTACAAGGAGTGGCGGCGAAAGGCAAAAAGAGAGGTGGCAAAGGCCAAGGAAAAGGAATATGACGAGCTGTATGAGAAGTTGGATACAAAAGAAGGGGAAAAGGATTTATACCGATTGGCAAGACAGAGGGACCGAGCTGGGAAGGATGTGCTGCAGGTTAGGGTGATAAAGGACGCAAATGGGAATGTGCTGACGAGCGAGGAGAGTGTGTTGAGAAGGTGGATGGAGTACTTTGAGGAGCTGATGAATGAAGAAAATGAGAGAGAGAGAAGGTTGGAAGAGGTGGAGATAGTGAATCTGGAAGTGGGGTGGATCAGTAAGGATGAAGTGAGGACTGCTATGAAGAAGATGAAAAGTGGAAAGGCGGTTGGCCCAGATGGTATACCAGTGGAGGCATGGAAGTGCTTAGGAGAGATGGCAGTGGGGTTGTTAACCAGATTGTTTAATAAAGTCTTGGAAAGTGAGAGGATGCCGGAGGAGTGGACATTAAGTGTACTGGTTCCGATTTTCAAGAATAAGGGTGATGTGCAGAGTTGTGGAAATTACAGAGGGATAAAGTTGTTAAGCCACACCATGAAGTTGTGGGAAAGAGTAGTGGAAGCTCGGTTGAGAGGAGAGGTGATGACCTGTGAGCAGCAATATGGGTTTATGCCAGGAAAGAGCACCACTAATGCGATGTTTGCTTTGAGAATGTTGATGGAGAAGTATAGGGAAGGCCAGAAGGAGTTGCATTGTGTGTTCGCGGATGATATCATAATCTGTAGGGAGAGTAGGGAGCAGGCTGAGGCGAGCCTCGAGAGGTGGAGTTACGCACTGGAGAGAAGGGGAAGAATAGTCAGTCGGAGTAAGACGGAGTACATGTGTGTAAATGAGAGGGAAGGTGGTGGTATGGTGCGGTTGCAAGGAGTTGAGGTGGGGAAGGTGGATGGGTTTAAATACTTGGGATCAACTGTCCAAAGTAACGGAGAGTGTGGGAGAGAAGTGAAAAAGAGAGTGCAGGCAGGATGGAGTGGGTGGAGAAGAGTTTCAGGAGTGATTTGTGACAGAAGGGTAGCTGCAAGAGTGAAGGGGAAAGTATTTAAGATGGTAGTGAGACCAGCTATGTTGTATGGTTTGGAGGCAGTGGCACTAACAAAAAGACAGGAAGCAGAGCTGGAGGTGGCAGAGTTAAAGATGCTGCGATTCTCGTTGGGAGTGATGAGGATGGACAGGATAAGGAATGAGTATTAAAGAGGGACAGCGCAGGTAGGACGGTTTGGAAACAAAGTGAGAGAGGCGAGATTGAGATGGTTTGGACATGTGCTCAGGAGGGAAGCGGAGTATATCGGGAGAAGGATGTTGAAGATGTATAAATTTCGGGAACATCAGAGTGCTAGTATCTCCGAACCAGGAAGTAAATTTTTTCTCTTCTCTTTTTGTTTTTCCTTGCCACGACATTGCGAAAAGGTAAAATACGTTGGCGCTAATTGAATAATTGGGTATTAAAAATAAATTGCGAATAATCGTAACTGCGAATAATATCGAACTTCCGGGTCACGCACGTGAGAGTGAAGAAACGGCCTGTGTGGTTTATTTAATTATTATTATTATTAATTTATTTATTTTTACGGGAACGTACTAGTTTATCAAACTACCAGAGTGCCCGCAGCACAGGCAATCTTGTTCCAAGCATGCAACACGTTCTTCTAACGCATACATTTATTTGGGCGGTGTATAGGCAACTGACAGCTCTGTTGAGGGGAGGAGTTGCACGACAAACAAACAAAGACACAAACACCGGTCCGTGAATTATCGTGAGGATAAGGGAAGAAAGGGGAAAATGATTGCGAATTTAACATTCCATTTTTATTTGCTTTTAACATTGTTCTTAACAAACGGGAACAGGAACAACGCATGCATGATCGGCTGAATGGCCTTCTCATGCGCCAAAGTTCCCTGTGTATATTTGTGCAACTTTGTTAAGAACAGGAAGAAATGTGAAGGGGAGGACAGAGATTTGGGGGTGAGGATGCATTGAGTTGGAATAGGTAGATTGAGACATTGGGAATGGGAGGGAGGGGGGATTGAGGACTTGGGGTTGGAAGGGAGATTGAGTACTTGTGGTTTGGGGTAATTGAGGACTTGAAGAAGAAAGGAGGGAATGACAGATTTGGCATGGGAGAGGCATGGCAGAGAGAGGGCAGAGTTGGGAGAGGGTTAAGGACATGGGATTGTGTATGGGGGTGGGGAGGGTCGGGACCTGAAGTCACATTTTACATGATTTCCATGGGTCTGTGATAGTCCCATTGTGTCTTTAGGGTCCATCAAGTCTTTTAGGTCCTCGGGGTCTTTTGATGCCCTGGTTCTTTTGGGTCTTTATGTCCTCTGGGTCTTTTGCGTCCTCAGGTCATTTGGTCCCATGGGTATTTTGGGTCCTTGAGGTCTTTTGGGTCCTCTGGATCTTTTGGGTGTTCGGGGTCCCTGGAGTCTTTTGCATCCTCTGGGTCTTTTGGGTCCTTGGGGTTTTTTGTGTCGTGTGGGTCTTCCGGGTCGTTTGGGCCTTTGGGATATTTTTGATCTTTTGAGTCTTCTGGGTCTTTGGTGCATTTTTGGGTCTTGTAGAAGAAATTCAGTTCTTCTCTGTCAGAGTCTCACACCATTTATTAACAACAAACATACGCATGGGAAAGACGATAAACAAGACAAGCAATATCAAACACGATCTCCTTTCTCTCAAAATTCACAAAGCAATCCCCCTTATACTAATTTTGGACAGAAAAAACAAGGGAGGGCTAAATATCTGGCAAGGGTAAATGGAATGGAGGGCTAACAAGCATGAAGTAATGTTTACATCAGTTCAGCCTTGAGGAGAGGGTGATAACATGGTTCGGACAAAACACAGAGACAGGGTGGATTACTTTGTGCTAGACAATGAGGCGTCAGCAATGCGTTCTTCTCTTTAGCAGCTGGGCAATTTCATTTAAACATTGGACATACCAGCATTGGTTATATGTATTTCAGTGAGATGAAAGCACATAAGATTTAGTAAGATACAATTTTATCTTGCTTGTATGTTCACCGACATCAATATGGAGATCAAAAGATTGTAAAAGGAGATTTTACTGACAATCAATTTGATTCCAGTTGAAAAGTAACACCTTATTTTATCCTGTTAAAAGCAATAGTAGCAAGTTAAAACAATTAAAAGCAGTAAGTGAATATAATTGAAAGGACGTGAATATAATTTTTTTTTCTTCCACAGTCTTCAGGGTCTTTTGGGTCTTATAGGTCTTTGAGGTAATTTGAGTCCTTGGGGTCTTCTTGGTCTTTTGGGTATTGGTCTTGGTCTTAATTTGGGGTCAATTCGGTTTTCAGGGTCTTTTCAGTTCTTTCGCTCCTCGGGGTCAGTTGGGTCTTCGGGGTCGTTTGGGTTTTTGGGGTCCTCTTGGCACTTTAGGTAAGGTATTTCAGGTTACAATTGTGGGTGACGCCAGATCAGCTGTCCAACCAATGTCTGAAGAGCATATATGCATACATATACATTATGCATACACACACATAAATGCATACATACACTTACTCCATTATATATAGATTAATGTGTCAAACCAATCAGATTATTTCATGAAATCGACACTTTCCAATACAAGTATTAACTCGACTTTCTAAACTTCGATCGTTTTCCATCAATGATTTGGATAATGGGGTGAAGAGTAAGCTTTCCACATTTGCAGATGACACAAAGCTTGGAGGTGAGGTGGATAGTAGAGGGGGAGGTGATCAGATTCAGGAAAGTGTTGATACTTGTATAGATTGGGCAAAAGATTGGCAGATGGAATTTAACCTGAGCAAGTGTAAGGTGTTGGGGATGGGAAAGAACAATGAAATGTCATAGGAAGGACATAGATGCCATAGAGAGGGTTCAGCGCAGGGCTACTGGATTGACTGCGGGCCGAGCTCAACTCAGCTATGAGGAGTGGCTGAAGGAGACAGGGCTTTATTTATGAGAAAGGAGGTGGTTACGTGGTGATATGATAGAGATGTTTAAGATAATGAAAGGTATGGATAAAATAAGTGAAGATGAATTATTCAACAGAGTAGACAGTGATAGAACCAGGGGCCATAGCCTGAGTGTAAAGAAGAGAGTTAAAATGGTAGTATGGTTGGGGTCTTTTACTCAGAGAGTAGTTCATGCATGGAATGGTCTCCCTGGAAAGATAGTGGCAGCAGAAACAGGAGATAAGTTTAAATTAGAATTAGATAGGTACTTGGAAGTTATGGAGATAGAGGGGTATTGGGGATGTTGTCAGGACTTTTCGGTCGCTTGATCATTGATGGGTGATTGTGTGCAGAGTGCTGTTGATGGGGGTCTCATCAAGGGGTGTTGTTTTTGTTGTTTTTTTGTATACCTTGTCGAGGCTCGTATGAGAGCTAACACGCAACGCACAGCAAGGGGGGGGGCATGAGACAAAAGGGGTGGGAGTAGGAAGGACAAAACGGTGGGAAACAGAGACATTATGGTTGTGGGTGGGTGTTGTGTGGTTGATGTGTGCTTTTTACCCAAGAACCACCTCTCATTCCACCTCCACTGGAAATAAAAAAATTAACTACAACATCCCCCCCCACCCTAAAAAGAAAACAACAACACAAAAAACAATTTTTCTTGATCTGGTATTGATAAGTTATTGATACAGTGCAGATATGATGGCCTCCACCTGCGTCCAATATCCTTGTGTATCGTCGTCCTCTTCACTATTTGGATCAGTTTGATATTCCACACCGGTGTAATAGTTCACTTTCTCAGAATTTCATTCTGATCCACTGGCAGTTCAACATCATCTCTCAGATTACTGTATCTTTTCGATCAGAATATTTAATAAAATCAACACTTTTCCAAAACAAGGATGAACTCAACTTTCTGTACTTCGTTCATTTTCATCGTCGTGCCCTTCACCGTCTGGATCAGCAAAATATTTCCCATAAGTATATTGTTTCACCTTCTCAGAATTCACTCTGATCCACTGGCAGGGCTCAGGAAGAAACGTTTGGGTTAAAATGTAATAATTCGATTCAAACAAGAAACGGTTTCCAAACTGTAGTCTCTAATTTTATGCTTCAACAACAAAACTGAAAATAACAAATTGTAGTTCCAATCTCAAATCAAATTATATGAGGCAATTGTGTGCCAGTATCCTTGTTAACCTTCCTGTCTGGAGATGTTTAAGTGTTGAAAATGTCAAGTTACATTGGAGGATGTGGTTTGTCTAACACAGACAAATGAAACCGAGAAGATAAAGTTCATGGAGTGTGCAGGCAGCACAGGCAAGAGGGGGCAAATGGCCTCATAGGTGCGGACAATGCTTGTCTCTCAATACAAAAGGTGTTGCGAGTGATGGGTGGACAGAACTCTCAGAGGAAAACTATCATGCATGTGCATCCAATTCAATGGGACATGAAAGGTGTCCCTCGTGATTGCAGGAGGGTCAACATTTTTCGGATTTTTAAGAAGTGTAACATGCAACGACCGGGGTTTTGATTTGTTTGGCATGGTCATGTGGTTTTCCTTTTAAGGGTATTTACTGTAGTATCACTGTCCCAGGTCATTGAACAGCTGGAGCACACTCTTGTTGAAGAGCATGAATGTGCATCATGATGGCTTTCAGGTGGAATGCAGACAAAAACTTCACACATTGGATTCACCAAACCTCTGTGCTGGTGCTTCATGGGCTTCACGGTAACAGATGTTCCGTGGTGTTCACAACAGCACCAAGAGCAGAGTGAGAGGCAAAAGTTCCGTTTTGAATGGATTTGTGCATCATCATCTCTGCTCTTCATTTCCTTATTCAATGAAGTTCTGAGGTTGACCTTGGAGAATGAGTTTCACTGCAGCTGGGCAGTGTCTTCACAGCTCTCTTGAACGATGCGGAAGACCTTGTTGTTTATCAACCAACTTTTGTTCAATGTCAAATGAATCATCCAGTAGTTCACATCGATGGGAGAGTAATGGAGAACGTTTTGGGCTTCATCTACTCAGGAATGTGGACTTCGTCATATGAGCTTAACCAGTTGGTTTAGACATAAAGGGCCGAATAGTTCCTGATGGCCAGGTGAGGGGAGTTCAGTACAATGAAGCATGTCATTTACCCCCATATTCTTCTTCTGCGGTATGCAGCACAAGGCAGTGGGGTAGCATCATTGGCTGAAGGTGTGGCTGTGTCACTGATGTAGTGTCATCTTGTAGGTTAGGAGAACGGTTTTTTATTTCAACATGGTTCATACTCTTCGTGAAGGACATCGTGGGATCTTTATGTCCACCAACTAGT
Source organism: Eptatretus burgeri (assembly GCF_056783735.1). NCBI lineage: Eukaryota > Metazoa > Chordata > Myxini > Myxiniformes > Myxinidae > Eptatretus > Eptatretus burgeri. The sequence goes on along the minus strand of NC_140976.1, from coordinate 6,613,167 downwards.
GACGTCCAGGTTAACGTCCATGTCGATGGCACACACATTGATGTATCACCCCACAGGTGAAACACCAGGATGACAGTTTATAGCTGGGCTCCGATTCAAAGTCAGTCTAGACAGCTTAAGGGCAAGTGTGCATACCCCTCGGCCATCGTGCCAGCCTACTTACCATCAGGTCAGGTTCCTCATCGATGTATAGTTTTCATTTTCTCAAAATTTACTCCAATCCACTGGCAGGACAAGAAAGAAATGATTTAGACAAAAATAACCCATTCATAAACACCATGGTGAAATTTTAAATGAAATATGAGGATCCTGCAACGTGCAACGGTGTCCATTGAAGGTGTCTTTCAATCTGACCCTCTGCACTAAAATAAAATGGTCATGACACTACATTTGTGGCACCAAGGAGTCCAGTAGACAACTCGAGGACAGTGTGATTGCTAATCTGCACTCACAATGTATAAAAGGCAATCTTATTTCGTGTAGTTGGGTAACTACTCTGGTTTTGTGGTTCGAGCTTCAGCTCAGATTCTGTGAGGTTGGTGGTTTGATTCTAACCCTCATCGAATTATACCAAAGACTAAAAACGATAAGTGCTGCTTCTTCGCTTGATACCCATTTAGAGGATAAAGCACAGACAACCCCTGTGGGGTGGTATCCCATTTGAGGGCAGGGAGAGAGGGTGATCTTCACTTAAATGCCCTGCTAAGAGAAAAGTGGCATCACAAAGATGGCTTTAATGGCACCCAGAGTGCACCGGGAAGTCACTTCCCCCAAGGTCTGTATTTGTAATCAAGTCCTGTGATGTTTGGTGTCTATCTGCATGTCTGTGCATGATTTCTTTGACAGCTCTTCCATGAGCCCGAGACCCTGTAATAATAAAATATTAATTAATTTAATCCAAACTCAGTCTCGCATTTCCTTCAATCAAAATCTCACATCTTGTTCTTAACCGTCTGGATCAGACAAATAGTTTTGCCCAGTCAAAAATTCCTTTACCTTCTCAGCATTTACTCTGATCCACTGGCTGTTGCACATTTTACACAATAATTATATCGTTGTACATATATGATTGTCATTGTTATTTTACTTTCTAAGAAAAAAAAAAAGAGAAGAAAATAAAGCAGAGCCAAACAATCACAACATTAAGCACCAGTCCGCAGATTTGAGAACAAACTGAACGAAGTAGAACGAGTGTCAGACCTGGCCGAGGCAATTATGTGGTGCACACACGGATACAGATATACACGGACGGATGCACACACACACACACACACACACACACACAACATTCCCCATTTCACTCCACAAGAGGATTGGAATACAAGAGACTGTTACATAAGTAGTGGTGGTAGTAGTAGTTGTAGTTGTAGTAGCAGTAGTAGTTGTCATACTAGTAGTAGGAGTAATATATTTTTCATTAATGTTTTCAATCCCAATATTTAGGCAATTTGAATTATAATCATCATAAAGTGAACATATAGGAATACAGTATATTGTAAAATATCCTGCATCACAGATCCATCGCATTGATCCATTTGCAAAACAACAAATTATTACACGTCTGACAAATTTGCACTGAATGGATTGTGAATTAAAACAATGAATGTTAAAATGTATCCGGTCAATCTTCACAATTTAGTTCATTCGATGTTGATTGTGGAAGAAAAGACTGGACCTGCGAATTAACCAGCTGCGAAGTGTTCCTCAAGGAGTTTTTGATTCACTCTCAAGCCTCAGCACGATCTCACTTGAAGCCAACACCTGGGACTGTACTAAAGCTGTGGGTTAAATAGGAACGCATTACAATGGTCAATAACTCACCTTATATAGGAACATATTACTATGGTTAACAAGAAAAAGGAGCAATCAGAGATTGCAGACCCTCGCCAGGACTAATTTTGTGTAGTGTTTGTGCAGGATGTTCGGTAATTAATGAGACAGAATTAGAACTGACACTTTTGATTTCGACACCTGACCCTGACCCATGACGTTATTGTATTATTATTATTATTATTATTATTATTATTCATTATTCAATTGAATTTAGAATGAGTTTAAAACAAATGAAATTCAAATCAAATGGTAGACCAAATAGGTAAAGTCCTGTATTGGAGTAATCAGAAGGAACCCAAACAAGAAAAAAGCAAAGATGAAGTCATCAGGAGGAACCTGGATAGGATTCACATTTCAGCTGCTAGTCCTCTACCCCCAAACCCATCCAGGCACAGCCAAGTGATCCTTATTTAAAAAATAAAAATAAAAATAAAAAAACAGAAGGAACTCATATCAAATATTTAAATAATTCTGGCTGCCAGACCATGCATCCGATCAAGTTGAAATTTAAAAAGTTTATTCCACATCATCACTAGATCATTAATGTGAAGTTTCATTTCGATTGATTAAGCGGTTCCAGAGAAAATATTATTTAATATAATTCTTCAATCCAATATGGCTGCCAAACCATGTAACCTATCAATAATTCCTCAACAAAGTTGTACACCCATGATTTGGGGAACATTTCTGTGAAGTTTCCCCTCGATTTGTCCAGCCGTTCTGGAGAAGGAAGATATTTATATGTTTTCGGGTAAATCCAATATGGCTGCCAAACCATTTGACCAATGATGTCATGTGTGAAACTTTTGTTCCTCACGATAGGCAGTCATACTTATTTTTCCTCAATCTGTTCAGCCACTTCAGAGAAGATTTTTGAAGGTTAAAAAAAAAAAATATATATATATATATATATATATATATATATATATATATATATATATATATATATATATATATATATCTGCCGAATCACATGACCGATGATGTCATCAAGTTTTTTTATATGGACCATTTTATCCCTCGATGACCCACAACATTTTTCAGTGATCAGATGTGGTGCTCTACATATATAATTATGACGTCATAATGAAGGCACCTATGATGTCATTTAAAAAAATGAATCTCCTTCCCCATGAGGAGTACTTGCTCTGTGCCAAGTTTCAAGTTTTTTCCTTGGTGCGGCTTCAGCGATACAGAGGTCCAAAAAATTTTTCTCCATTTTTACAAAATGTCTGCCACACCACGTGACCTATGACGTCATTATTATCGTAAAAACATTCGACACGAGTATTTGCATCGATGGTGAAAATTTCTCTTCGATAGGATAAGCGCCTTGCAGATAAAACAGAAAATTACCATGTACGGAATTACCATGTACGAAAATCGAGAAAATGGAAAACATAATGCCACCGGTGGCTTCGTCAACGGAGGGATAAAAATGTTTGATTTTGCAAGGAACAAACAACCAGACAAACCCAAATGCAATTCACTCTCCTCTGGCAAAGTCATAAATAAATGTGTAAAATGTTTGCATCAAGAGTTCGCTGTTAACCCAATGACTGCAATGCTACTCCCAATGAAGGATGGATATGCTCCTCTCGATAAGGGACACAAATACCTGTACATACCAGTAAAAATAGAAAATACAGAAAAACTCGAATCAAATCATTTTAAATCACTCATATCATTTATAGTTAGATAATTTTCCGCAATAATGTTATATCGCATGTTTCAACACCAATATTATCATGACTGCTGCAGCAGCTGCTTCTACCTGTATAACGGCCACGATGATTTCAACCTCCTTGTGGGTCGACTGGGGAAAAATGTTGATCCAAGTCTTTCACGTACCAGCTCACCAAGCCCGACGTTCGATTGAAGGTGGCAGGAATTAGTGATTTGTTCAGGGTGCCGGAGATAACTCCCACATTCCTCCAGAAAGACACCGTGGGATCTTTAAAGTTCACCAACTAATGCTGGCACACAGAACACCGAGTTGAAAGGTTCTTCCGAGGGATGACACACACATTGATGCCTTGCTTTGCCTGTGAAACGCCAGGGTGGTAGTTCATAGTTAGTCGGGATTCAAACCCAGGTGAGACAGCTCAGAGACGATGGTTCATACCTCTCGGCTCTCCTACCAGCTCACTTTTCAATTTACTCGCACTGTGATAATATCTCAGTTTTAAATTATCAATCCTAATGGTGATTATAAATATTTGTGTACATTGTGCAGAACTTTGTATCAAGCATGTACAAGTGAGACGACGATTTATTGCAAAGTACAAAACAGTCGCTCTGTGTAGAATGTTGAATCTTGAGATTTATTATTTCAATATCCATGATTGTAATCCCATGTCCAACCTCGGTACGGTAACACTGCACACCAACTCCTGGGACTGCAATGCTTTCACAGCGACAAAAACGCTGTGGCTAAATAAAGAATGTATTCTTTTTTATTCCTATAAAATATTGTCCAAATCTGAGTCAAGACTATTCACATCTTGCATTTCAAAAATTGTGGAAATGTACACATCCCTGGACTTTGGTGCAGAGCAACTGGCGATGGAGAAATTCACAAAATTATTTCATTCTCCTTCCAATACAGAAGAGTCTTGTTTTAACGAACGGATATGTTCCACGAACTAGTCCTTGTAACAAAAGGTCATTATGCAGGAATCTCCCCCTCCTACCCACAAGGAAAGGGCATCGCCATTATTCAGTATGTATGAGCATATCATCCTGTCATGGCACCCCCCACATGCCACCTCCACCTCAAATCAACCCCCAATAATACATTTAACCTTCCACGGTTTGGGTCCGAAAGGATTGTGCGCTGGTGTATTTGCCTAAGAGCTGCCTCATCTCGGTTTGATTCCTCACCTGACTATAACCTTGGATTGGTGCTTAGTCGACAGGGCGTTCCATCAAGTATCTACGTCCCTCAGATGGACTTTAAACTGTCTGTCCCCTCTACTAGCATTAGCTGGAGGACATGAAAGATCACATGGTAATCTCACGCCTAAATTTCCCTGCTGACTGTGGAGAGAAAAGTGATATCATAAGATGGTGACGATGGTACCCAGAGTGCTATGGGAAGTAACCTCAGTTCTTCAAAATTCTGTGTTTGTCTGAAGTCGAGTCCAATCTTGTCTCATGTCTGTCTGCACATTTGTGTGCAGTTTATGTGACAACTCCACCATAAGCCTTCGTCCTGTATTAATAAAATATAAACTGGAAGGGCACCCACTGGAGTGCATACCTCTGCCACCCAATGCCTGATCCACAAGAACAAATAAGGCCCAATAAAATTTTTGAAATATCATGACAGTATATATCGTTTTTGGTTCTATCGCTCAAAGGTGAACAATCACTTTAAAAATTCTAGTTGCCAGATCCACATCTGGACCTTCACCAAAATGTAATCAGTTCGTCCTTGTCACACACCAAACCTGCCCACTAAATTTCATCGGGATCCGTACACAACTTTTTGAGATATCCTACACACAAACAAACAGACAAACAAACAAGAAGAAGACGTCGTGCAGAGCACGACACTTGAAAAATCCAAAAAACAAATTTGACCTCAAAAATAATTGGTGGTTGAATTCAATGACGAAATACGCAACTCCTCTTAAAATTTCAAATCAATTGGATGAAAATTGGCAACTTTAGAAATTCGGCCGATGTTGTCCTTTTGGTCCATGTTGACCTCAAAAATAATATGTGGGTGAATTCAGTGACCTGAAGTATAAATCCTCTTCAAATTTCAGTCAATCGGATGAAAATTGAGGATTTTAGAAATCCCACCTAAGTTGTTGACCTTTGGCCTATGTTGACCTTTTGACGTTTCGATCTCAAAAACAATAGGCTTTTTCCTTATGACAAACTCTACAATGTGGTGAAGTTTTGTGAAGATCGGTTTAAAATTGTGACCTGTAGGCAATAAGCAGTGTGACAAACAGACAGACAGAATAACCAAATCGACTAACCAATATACTTGGAAAAATCTTCCATTTTGCAACTAACAAATGGACCCAAATCGAATACCCTCTCCTTCAGCGAGGGTAAAAATTACTAATAAACTAGGCAGGTTCATTTTCCCATTGAAGTTCCGATTCATGTTCAAAGTATAACATTCAATTGAAGTTAAGTTGTTCCTCGATCATCAACTGAGTCTGCCACAAAAGGCTCCAAGCGAACCTCCCAATGTATGGTATTCAGCTGCAGCTCATCTGCTGGTGTTCCAGCTTCCTCACTGGGCAATCTACCTCTACCTGAGTTGATGGTCCCTTCTCTGAACCTCACCACTTTAATGCTGGTGTCCCTCAAGGTTCTGTCACCCTCCCTCTTTCCTCTTTTCATCACCAACCTCCTCTCATTTACGAGCAACTCTCATCCATTCCTTTGATACCGACTCCACCCTCCACTCCTCCAACAGTTATAGATCCCAGTTCACTTCCTCCTATTCCTTTGTTGCTGATCGCCTCTCGACTGTTGTCTCCATCAATCGTGATCTCAATCTCATCCAATGGGGATCCGACAACCTTACCTCCTTCAATCAGTCCAAAATGCAATTCCTCATCATATCCAGCAAGACCAACACAGCCATCCTTCCTCTAAATGTTCAGCTCTCAAATCCAGCATTCCTCATCTATTACTATTCTAAGTGTTGCCTCTCCAGAAAACTCTCCTGGCAGCCTCACATTCACAATATCACCAATTCTTCCTTCAAGAAACTAGCTTTCCTCTTCAGAGCTAAGTTAAGCTGAATCAGCTTCTCACCCTCTAAAAATCAGCTTCTCACCCTTTACAAATCCCAAGTCAGTCCAGTGATGGTATACTGCTCCCATGTATGGGGTGGTGCTCCTCTATCAGTCAACTGTATTCTTGATCGCGTGCACATCTAAGTCCAAGCTGCCGACTAATTAACGATCCCACTTTGTCTCGCCATCTCCAACTTTTGGCACACCATCAAACTGTCCCTGTGCTTCTTCCACCACGACTACCACAATCAATGCTGTGTGGAAATCTCTATTTCTGTCCCTCCTCCTCTTCACCCTGTTCATGACACCCATATAGCTTCGACTCATCACCCTTTCTGTATTATCCTCCCTTCCCTCTGTACCCAAGTGCCATGCCTTCTCATTCCCCCTGCACTGCCTTTCATTGGAACAGCCTTCCCAGTCCTGTGTTCCAGACTTCTCTCAACTAGGCTGATAGGATGGCTTGGAGGTATGCACACTCACCTCGAACCTGTCTGATGTGGGTTCGAATCCCAAGCCAGGTCTAAACTCTCCAAACTCTCATCCTGGAGTTTCACAGGAAGTGTGATTCATCAATGTGTGTGCTGTTCCTCAGATGGACATTAAACGAGCATCCCCTCTGCCAGCATTCAGTGGAGGATGTTAAAATATCCTTTGTGAAGAGTCGGCGAGCTATTGCTGGCACCATAACAAATTACAAATTCCTGCCATAACCAGTAGAGGGCACTGCATCAGTGTCACAGCCATGTCCTCAGCCAATGATGCTACCCCACAGCTTTTCGCTGCAAATGAATGAAGAAACTTCCATCAACTTACCACAATTAACGTCACCAATCAGTCATCTAAACATCATTTAATTACTACATTTTCTCATTTTCTTTCTTTGCCTTTGTACCGAGGGAGCCCCTCCTGATTCTTGTGCTTGACCCTTCCCTCGTTGTGTTAATTGTTTTTTTTAAGGGTACCAGTGATAGTTTGTCCACTTTTCAGTAAGAACACCATCGGCTCTTTAATATCTACCAGCAAATAATAACGGGTACCAAACGGGTCCACAGCTTAACATCCATCCGAGGGTCGTTGTACTAGTTCATTAAACGTTCTGAATGTAAAAAAAGCAATCAGTTTATACTGGAGTTGGTAACATCAATGTGACGACTGGACAGCTTACTCTTGAGTTGGGAATCGAACCAAGCCGACACGTCTCAAAGGGGAATGCATGACCAGCTAACCTGTCAAGTGCATTACTAATATAATACTTTTGTGTTTTGAAAAATAATGAAGTAATTTTGTGCAACATGCAAATTGCAGAACAATATTAATGTACAAAAAGTACAAAACTCTGAAACTGCAAAGAAACCAGCTGCGGAGTGTTCCTAAAGGAGCTTTTGATTCTCTCTCCAGCCTCAGCCTCGTAACGCTGGACGACAACACCTGGGACTGGAAAGGCAAAATACCAAAAGCTAGACAAAGTATATAATATAACAATGCACAGCCTCGGTTAGATATCTAGGTTACAGAAGATCTGAGAACCGGTGCGGACTCACTCACTCACTGATTGACACACAGTATGTGTTGGAAATGGACGCGGCTCAAGGGAAATACGGACAATCTCTGTGGACAGTGTTTCTAAAAAAAAATTTGTCGAGGTGACTCCTTTCGATATTTTGCAGACAATTCAGATTTGATTAAAAAAACATTTTTATAATTTAGCATTTCGTATCAAATGTAAAATCGATAACACTATTAAGTTTCTGCACAAAGTTGCGCACGTGATGTATTCAATCGTCTGAATACATGATGACTGTAGATTGCAATAGATGGTCTCAAACTTGCACATAAAATACAAATTCAAGGTACAAAATCAACTTGTGCTTAAATTAGATGTAATAATGGTATGATTATATTGGACAACTTTATCGAACCATGCCATCAGGCCCATTAGGCCAACAAGTCCAGCTCACAGGTCTTTCAGCATACCTCCAATCACGGGTGGTGCGGGCAAACACACTCAGGAATGAGTATGGATAACATAGCGATAATCCAGTTACAAAGAATCTTGTGGTTAAAGTTGACATAAAAATAAGACCACTGGACCTGAAGCTTATTTGGGCCATGGCCTATTGTAACCCAAATTTTCGTGGCAATTTGACTGGTAGATCTGGAAAAGATTTTTTTTTTTTGAAAGAATTTATGTGATTTTCTCAATTTATGAAGGTGGCCATTATGACACACTTCCAGTCATGTGATCGACGTGACCTCCACAATTTAACATCCCCACCCCAGTCTAATGTTGTAACCCAAATTTAGTGGCATGCTGATTGGTTGGTCTGGAGAAGAAGATTTTTGAAGGAATTTATGTGATTTTATTCCTAATAATTCATTAAGGTGGCCATTTTGACACACTTCTGGTCAAGTGATCGGCATGACCTCTGCAATGTAGCATCGCTACCCTGGTCTAATGTTGAAACCCAAATTTGGTAGAATTCTGACTGGTGGGTCTGGAGAAGAAGATTTTTTGAAGGAATTTACTAAGTCCACCATTTTGACCCACTTAGTCACGTGACCGGAACGGGCTTTGTAATCTCCATTACCACTCAGGAACGGAACACTGCTGCCAAATTTCAGCCGGATCGGCCCAGTGGTTTGGCCGGAGAAGTCGAAAAGGAGACTGACAGATGGAGCACGATGACAATAACTTATCTGAAATTCCAATTCCAGAAAAGCTAAAAATGTTATTATTGAATTAGACAACTTCATTGAAACCTGCCTAAGGCTCGTTATCACACTCGTCAAAGCCATAGGCCTTGCTGCACATTTTAAACCACGGACGGGGCAGGCAAACACGATCAGGAATGGGGTGAAAACTTTAACAAAATCTTTATTAAAGGTACTAAATTAACTTCTGGTTGAATAAGATGTAAAAAGTTAAGGGGCTGTCACACCTTGACGTTTTAGCCAGCGTATGGCAAGGTCTCAAAATGTATGTAAAACGCTGGTGTATGCTGAACTATTGATGTTTTTTTTAAGTTTTGGGCGTATAATAACGTGTTGGACGTATGCATAACGTATACAGAACGTTTTAATCACATATGGATAACTTGTACCAACAAATGCTGAGCGTGTTGTCGGCGTTCACAACCTATGCCCAACGATAGTCTAACTTATGCATAGCTCGCGGCAGCGTATCACCGACGATCACGTGGCATAGGCTATTCATAGGCTGCGGCTCGACAGTTTCAAATCATAACCGCACTAGACATCAAAGTGTGAAGCCGCTGTCACACCTTGACGTTTTAGCCAGCGTATGCCGACGTATGAAAAATTTGCCGAACCAAGCTGGCACACGTCGAATACATTATGGGTAAGTTTTGTATACGTTAAGAGCACGCTGGCATACGTCGTAGTATGCTGGTATACGTCGTAGTACGCTGGCATACGTCGTCATATGCCGAGTACGTCGAGAAATTTTCAGCATGTTGAAAATTTCTCGACGTACTCGTCGTATGACACACGTTCCGCATATGCTGGCATAAGTTGTAGGCACGCTACGCGATCGTTGACACACGTCTACACACGTTACTTGTGCGTTACTTATAAGTCGAAACACGTCGAGGTAATTGTTAGCGTCAGTGTTCCAGACTCCCTGGTTTTTTTTTTTTTCTTCGGTATGTCGATGATGTTGACACTTCGATTTCTAGTGCGGTTATGATTTGAATCGTTGAGCGGCAGCCTATTAATTATATTATATTATAACCGCACTAGAAATCGAAGTGTCAACATCACCGTCATACAGAAGAAAAAAAATAAAAAAATAAAAACCAAGGAGTCTGGAACACTGACGCTAACCATTACCTTGACGTGTTTCGACTTATGAGTAACTTACAAGTAATGTGTGTGGACGTGTGTCAACGATCGCGTAATGTGCCTACAACACGTTACTCATAGGTAAGAAATAACTTTCGGGTATGCTAAACATTACCTAAACGTGTTTCGACTTATGAGTAACTTACAAGTAACATGTGTCGACGTGTATCAACGATCGCGTAACGTGCCTACAACTTATGACTCGCGTTATGTGGAACGTGTGAGTCATACGCTGGCATACGTTGGAAAATTTCAAGCATGGAAAATTTGTCTAACACCTCGGCGTACTATGACGTATGCCAGCGTACTACGAAAAAAAGCCAGCTACTACGACGTATGCCAGCGTGCTCTTAACATATACAAACTTACCCATAACGTATTCGACGTGTGCCAGCGTTTTAGCCAAATTTTGCACATGTCAGGCATACGCTGGCTAAATCGTCAAGGTGTGACAGGGCCTTTACATTGGACAACTTTGTCGAACAATGCTGAAGGCAATATTAAATGGGCCACCCAGGAGCACTATTTAAAAGTAGGTCTGGGTGTGGACGGACATGAAAGCACACACGTACGCACCTTTGTGAATGGGTGACACTAATTGATTATAACCTTTTAGCTCATCTGGAATTGGAATTCCAGATAAGGTAATGTCATCATGCAACATCCGTCTGTCTGTCTGTCTGTCTGTCCGCCCGTCTCTTATTTCGACTTCTCCGGCCAAGCCGCTGGGCCGATCCGGTTGAAATTTAGCAGCAAGGTTCCATTCTAATTAGTAACGGGGATTGCAAAGCTCGTTCCAGTCACGTGACTTTAAGTAGGTTAAAATGGCGGTCGCGTAAATTCCTTCAAAAATCTTTTTCTCCAGCCCCACCAGTCAGAATGCTCCCAAATTTGGGTTACAACATTAGGCCAGAGTAGGGATGTTACGTGGAGGTTGCTGATCACATGACCGAAAGTGTGCAAAAATGGCGGACGTAATAAATTATTGGAAAAATGCATATATTCCTTCAAAAATCTTCTTCTCCAGACCCACCAGTCAGAATTCTACCAAATTGGGGTGACAACATTTGGCCAGCGCCCAGATAAGCTGCAGGTCTTGTGGTTCTATTTTTAAATTCACCGTCATTTTGTCTCATTACAAATGTGAGTGTTATGTTTGGTGATTGCTGCCTGAGGGTAGATTCTGTGCCAATCTTTAGAAGTCGATTCCAGAAGTTGTTGATTGTTTGAAATAAATTTTCGATTTTTAGTATCCACAGGTAAAAGTATACACCTGCATGATGTCATGAACACAAGGTGGAAAAAGCAGGTCACTACACACGTGGTGGTGTGACAAGCGAAAACAGAGTCTGTTTGGAGGTAACTTGAAAAGGTGAAGTGGAGCCAAGGAAGAAGAACAAGAAAAAATTCCTGGTCATGCAAAGAAAAATATTGCTCGATGATCCAAGTAGCAAATTCTTGAGAATCATGCTTCTCGCATATCGATGTGAACGATTGCTTTTCTTCGGCGGAGGCAGATCCGCCGTCGATATTATCGACTCATTCATCAATTATAATAACGTGGTCACAATATTAACAAGCTCTCGTTATTATTCAGGTCCATGTAGGTATGACAAAGGAAACAATAATTCATGGTGATAATAAAACGTGTAAATTACCCAAAACACTGGACCTGCAAACCAACCAGCTGCGGAGTGTTCCCGAAGGAGCGTTTGAGTCTCTCTCCAGTCTAAATAACATAATGCTGGACAGCAACACCTGGAACTGCAAAGGCAAAGTGACGAAAATTAAATTTACAAGCCTTTCAAATTCAGCTTCATTGTGTCTCATTGCTGATGGGCTTTTGTTGTTTGGTGTTCTGCCAGATGGTCGATTCTGTGCAGCTGAAGCAGTCTCATGGCAAAGATTGCAATGGGGGAGGGGGGGTTGCCGTTGCCTTTCCAGCAGTCGGGGGCAAGAATTTGTAATTGGTTTGAGGTGCTGGCGATAGCTCGCCTACTCTTTGAGAAGGATATTATGGGGTCTCAAATACAGCAGCTAATAATAGTGACTACCAAATGTGTTCATGGCTAAAGATCCATCTGAGGGATGTTGTACCCGTTGATGAATCGCTCTGAATGCGAAACACCAATCGAACAGTTTACGGTATAGTCCATGTACCAGATACCAAACCCTTCCCGCTCCCCTCCAGGAAATTTTCTGGACCATAATTTTTGACGAATATGGGTCTTATGGCTGTGAAATCTGCTCGTTTGCAAATTGCCGAGGTGTGCTCAGCTGTGTCATCGAGTGATTTGTATGACAGTACGACTGGAAATGCAAACGGTGAAAATAAGTAATTTTTCAAATATATTATTGTGTCCTGTTTTTCCTCATTCTGCGGCAACAAAATGTATTTTTCAATATTTTTATCTGGAATGAATATCATATTTCACATTTATGCAAGTTAACATTCAATATCGACACAATTATTATTTAGAAATGACAAGTAATGAGTTCCTTTGTTCAATGACATATCGCACAAAACATTAGTCACATAATATAGGGGCACAAATAAACCCTCCAATCCATAACTAAAATTATATATTTTCTTACAATATGATCAAACTACTCAAATACACTACTTAAACTAGAATGGCATTCGGTAGAGCGCATACCTCCACCACGTAATGCCTGATCCACGAGAACATATCGGGCCCAATACATTTTTGAAATATCATGCTGTACAGTACTGTATCGTTTTTGCCCTATCTCTCAATGGGGAAGAATCACTGAAAAAAAAAATTCTCGTATCCAGATGCGGATTCGGATCTTCACCAAAATCGAATCAATTCGTCCTTGTCACACACCAAACCTGTCCACAAAATTTCATCCGAATCCGTCTTCAACTTTTTGAGATATCCTGCACAGAGAAAGACAAACAGACAAAAAGAAACCAATGTCACCCGCAGGGTGACCCGTATCTTGCCAAAAGGTGACCACGTGTGACTTCGTTAAGGTCACACTGAGGTGAACAGAGCTGCTATCCACCAGGAGCGACTCCGTGAGGAATATCTGCCTACGAGAGATTCCGATGAGAATCGTTCTACAGAGTAACCATGGAAAATATGCGTTTGCCTCATAACGTCACCAAATGACGTCATAATGTCTCAAGCTTGACATATCTAGAAAGTACTCATCGAGGTGTTCAATTTGAGGTACTACACGATATGGTTCCTAAAACTTGAAAATTTGACCTTGGGGTCAAATATGTTTGACCTTAGGTGCTAACCATGAAGGTCAAGGCCAATCGCCACCAAAAATTAATCAGCTGAGCGTCAGACCATGAACTATATTCACATGAAGTTTGAAGACGATCCGATCAAAATTACTCAAAAAATAAGGGTTTCGTCGACTCCCCTGATTTGCGACAAAGTGACCTTGACTTTTGACCTTGACCTTCAAAATTTTATGCGCTGAAAGGGACCTCTATAGGCCTCTGATATGCGAAGTTACAAAAATTTCCAATGATAACTGTGCTCTGCAGAGTTATCGACACGTGATTACAGACAAACAAAACAAACAAACAAACAAAAAAAAACATACAAGCTGACAACGGTAAGTATCGCTGAGTGGGTACCCCGGGCAGCAGGCTAGTCGGCCGTAGTAGGCCAAGCGCCCATGGGGGGCCGGGATAGCGTAGTGGGCACGGGTGCGTCCGCTTGGTGCGGGGGCCCGGGGCGCCATTAGCCGCGTGGGCAGTGTTGTGGGCATGGGTGAGCCTCGGAAAGGGGCCCAGGAAGCCAGCCTGCCACGTGTGCGTTTCAGGGAGTTGCCATGGGGGGCACTCCCTGGTGTTTAGGGAGCTGGTAGGCTCGGAGGCAGTGTAGTGCCCGGGGGTGCCATCGTAGGGGAATCGGCAGAGGGTTGTGCCTGCCAAGGGGAGCCACGCGTACCAGCCATGAGACCGTGTGAGGGCACGGAAAGAAAATTGGGGGGCGAGGCCCAAAATTGTGAGGACACCAACGCAGGCGACAGGAATCTGGGTTGTTAAAACTAATAGTTTAAGCGTGAGGCGCTTGTTGAAAGCCCCGGGGTAGTTTAAAGGTTAATGGTTAGGGTAGAGTAGGAAGTGTACCCCTCCGCACCATCCATCCCTTCGCTCTCGTTGTGGGCGGCTGGACCCACTTTGGGTTAGATCGCTGAAGTCTGGGGAGGCCATCCTGAGGCTTAGATTGGGCCTCGACACAAGACGCTAGCCCTCCCTTATTCCCCTCCGGGAAGGGAACGTAGGGGTTGGGAGTAGGCTAGTAGACGATAGGTTAGCCGAACAGAGACAGTAAAGGGGGTTAGGGGACGATTTATAGTGGGGAAGTAAACATAAAAACAACAAAAAAATAAGTTGGGGCTAAATTTGGTTTTACAAATTAAGGGAGTGGGTATGGACAGTGACAGACAAAGGCGATAGGTTGGGAGGGAGACCGTAGGGTAGGTCCGAGCCCGCCTTCCGAGTGGCCAGCACCACCGCACTCCCTCCACCAGCCTCCACTGAAAGGCAAAGGCCGGCCAGCTTCATCTGCTGGCTGTGTTACTTCAAGGCCTGTGCCAGCCAACTTCATCAGCAGCTGTTGTGTTGCTGCAAGGCCTGGGCCGGCCAGTTCATCTGCCGGCTGTGTTTGCCTGCAGCGGCCTGGTTCTGCAGGCTGTGTTTGCCTGCTGCCTTTGCCATGCCATGCCCACTGCCCCTGTTCACCAGGCCCATTCAATTTTGCTTTGCCCCCCCCCCCCTGTTCATTTCCATGTGCGCCAGGATCAAGGCAACAGTTTGCAAGCTGCGAGAACTGCCCTGTTGGCAGCTACAAAACGGGCCTGCAGTGGCGGCCTGTGCACCGTGTTTGCATCCATCCATTCATCCATTCATCCATCCATCCATCCATCCGTTGTGTTCATTGCGTGTGCCACTTGAGCTGGCACGGAGACTGCCTTTGTGCAGCCCATGCACCATTGTGGTTCACTGGGTTCATTTTTTAAAAAGGGAAGGCCTTGGACTGCATGTGAGCAGCCGGCCACGTTCCCTGTCACCTGCATTGCTTGAGCCAGAGACTGCATGCGAGCAGCCTGGCTCCCTGCTAACTGCTTTCTTTTTGCAGAGTCCATTGATCCTGGGCCATGGTTTAGTGTAAAATTTGTAAGTTAAGGTTAAGATGTACTGTACATATGAGTGCGCCCCCGGCATGTCTGTCTTAGCGCTGGCAATTTTATTTAAGTCGTCCGTGTGAGTGGGTTTGTTTAGTTAGTTACTCAGCCCTCAGGTTATTTATTTTGGGGACACGAATACCATGAATGTCGCATTCAGGGATCCGTAGGTAAAACGTACTAGGGGAGAACTACACATGATGGCACACGAGAATTTGACGACTCGGAACGAGTCTGTAAAAAGGGGAGGGGGTAGTGTTGCGGTTGAGGAAATTCGCAAACCACCATTCAGGTCCCGTAGGTGAGATATCTCTGTAAGTACATGTGTAGTTAGCCCCAAACCCGTTGTTTATAGGGAATAAATGTGATTCATTCGGGCTGCGACGCTTTGAGATAGCCGTTTTTCTGTTCTATCTTTATTTTGAACCAACCACGCTCCAACCATCACACAACAACAACAACGCCAACAGCCACGATCTTTACCTTCACAACTCGCTCCCGCAAACATCGCATCACCGCCATTCCGAACGGCACCATGGCCATAAACCACCACCATAAACCCTCCACCACCTTCACCTCTCTCCTTCTGCGGCCATTCCCGCACCACCTGTGAGCACCGAGCGTCGGGCTATCCTGGGCTCGTACGAGATATGTGCCGAGCCGCGAGTGCAAAATGCGGCCTTTCCGAGGAGAATTCGGATCAGCAATGCTACACGCCCACTTCTGATCCGTCCAATCAGCAAGCGCGGGGCGGTTTGGCCCCACCTCCAGGCGCGTCGGTGTGGAATCGAGATATGCAAATTCTAGGATCAGGGGAGATTGACGCCCCTTTTTCTCCGTCCAATGGGCGAGCGTGGCTCTGCCCCCGAGCTCGTTCTGATCTGGAAATTTGCATATGGGTTCTCCTGCCGGCCTATAAAGTGCCGAGCGCAAGGCGAATCTGGGCAGAGTCGGTTTTGGAAGAGCGGAGAGTGGCAGAAAAGCGAAGAGAGTTTTGAGGCAGAGTCGGTTTTGGAAGAGCGGAGAGTGGCAGAAAAGCGAAGACAGTTTTGAGGCAAAGTCGGTTTTTGAAGAGTGGCGTCCCGGTGGTTTTTGGCAGTCGGCTGAGGAGAATTGGGGGAAGAGTCCGAGGAGCTCAGGTCCGAGGCAAGGAAGACGGCGGTCGGCGACGAGGTCGCGGTGGAATCGCTGGTCACGGGACCCAAGCAAGCCAGCTATACTCTTTCCCCAGAGCATCAACAATTCCCCCCCTTTTTCCCCCGTGCTGAGATAGTGCGAAAAGGGGGCCCCGTTCCCACCCCACTCCAAACAGTGCCAACGAAACCCGCGAAGGAGCACGAATTCGGGGCACTGCCGCGCTGCCACATTTGCGGCTCATCACAAAGACGCGGGTAGGACCCACCCGGTCTCGCGGACCTGACCGCTCTTTCAGGTCCCGCGCAAATATTGGCCCACAGGCCCCGTCTGCCCCCTTGTCTTTGAGGGTGGCCTTTTATTTTGCTTTTGAGTAAATGTGTTGTTTGCGCCATCTGTGAAGTAAAACTGTTTAAGTGTTGCCGTGTGCTCGCGTAGTCGGTGGTATCTCTGCGTCATTGTTTCTTTTGTTGCATTTGCTATATGTGTGCTCTCCGTGTGTCGTGTAAATAAAATGCTTGCATGTTGAATTGTTCCCCGTTTCGCTGCGTCCTTTCCTTCGTTTGATTCTCCATCTTGCTTCACGTAACGGGTTTGTCGTGGGCTTAATACGCCCGATAATTAATCGGAACCGTCGAGGCCGACGATAACACCGCTCGGTTATCCCGATAGCACGGAACGGATCGCTTAAGCGGCCCGTGTCCGGAGTCGGCCTGCGGCGAGGTGCGATCGCCCGGTCTACCAGCCGCGTGGGTACTTAGGTAGGTCGAGTTTGGCGAACAACCCTATCCCACGCGGGTGGCCGATTGGCACGATCGTGGTGAGGCCGAAAGGCCCACCCGTGACTGGCTCCCGGCGTTAGTCCGAGAGGGTCATGACAGAATTGTCCGTCCGGTGGGCGACGTGCCGCGATTCGAGTCACGTGGCCGATCGCACGCCGGCGGGCGCGAATTCGCAACAATATATATATATATATATATATATATATATATATATATATATATATATATATATATATATATATATATATATATCCACACACACACACACACACAAGCATTTAAAGGCCATTTTCCCCGCAAAAGCGGGGGTTAGCCATATATATATATATATATATATATATATATATATATATATATATATATATATATATATATATATATATATATATATATATATAAATACATACATATATATTGTTGCGGATTCGCGCCCGCCGGCGTGCGGACGGCCACGTAACTCGAATCGCGGCACGTCGCCCACCGGACGGACAATCCAGTCGTGACCCTCTTGGACTAACGCCGGGAACCAGTCACGGGTGGACCTTTCGGTCTCACCACGATCGTGCCAATCGGCCCCCGCGTGGGATAGGGTTGCTCGCCAAATTCGACCTACCTAAGTACCCACACGGAGGGTAGACCGGGCGATCGCACCTCGCCGCAGGTCGACTTCGGACACGGGCCACTTTAAGCGACCCGTTCCGTACTATCGGGATAACCGAGCGGTGTTATTCGTCGGCCTCGACGGTTCGATTAATTATCGGGCGTTTTAGCCCACGACCAACCCTTTACGTGAAGCAAGATGGAGATTCAATGAAAGAAAAGACGAAGCGAAGCGGGAAAACAGTTCAACAATAAGCACATTTATTTCACGATGAACGGAAAGCACACATATACAATTACACCAAAAGCACATGTAAAAGAAGAAGACACACAATATTACACAAAAAGCAAATGCAACAATGCAGATCTAACCGACTACCGGGCACACGGCAACACTTATACAATTTTACTTCACAGACGGCGCCGACAACACATATTCCCAAAGCAAAAGAAAAGAGAACCACCCTCCAGGATGAAGGGGGTAGATGGGCCTGGGGCCGAGACCGTGTCGGGCCTACCCGTCTGATAATGTGACGCAGAGCGGCGGTGGCGCCTCAACTCCGCGGGCCTCGCGGACAGTGTCTGGTAGGGGGTGGGAAGGGGGCCCCCTTTGTCGCACTATCTCAGCGCGGGGGGAAACAGGAGGGGGTTGCTGATGCTCGGGGAAAGGAGGATTTCACCCTGTCTCGGGTCCCGCGGCGAGCGTCTCCTCCTCCACCTCGGTCGCGTTGCTGGCCTCTCTGGTGTGCAGCTCCCGGCACCGACACGAGCACCCCCTCGTCCGCCTTCGCCGCTGTCACCTCTCCACAGCTCCGTCCTCTTCACTCTGACTCGTACCACTTCTTTCCAGCTCCACCGACGACTCTCTTGAACTCCGCACACTCCACTCTCAACTTCCAACTGAACTCCCAACTCAACTTGTCTGACGAACGTAGTCGTTTTTTATAAGCCCCGTGGCTTCGCTCTTTCACCATTGACCCTCTGCCTCCGACCCTTCACCTGGCTCCCCATTGGCCCGAGGAAAAGTGGGCGTGAATGCTTTTTGATCCATGAATTTGCATATCGCGACCGCCCTCCAACGCCCTGGAGGCGGGGCCAAATCGCCCCTCGCTCACCGATTGGACGGAACAAAAGTGGGCGTGAGTCGTTTTTGATCCGTTTTTCTGCAGAAAGTCCGTGATGTTTTTGAACACGCTGCTCGGTGCGCGCCCCGCAAGAGTCCAGCATCGGTGCCCACGAGTGGCGCGAGATGACGGTGATGCGATGGTGGCGAGTTGTGACGGTAAAGGTCGTGGCGGTTGTGGTGAAGCGGCGTTGTGGTTGGTGGTTGTTGTTGTGAAGCGGCGTTGTGGTTGGTGGTTGTTGTTGTGATGGCTGTTGAGACGTGGTTGGTGGTGGTAATAATGGCGGCTGGTCCAAAATAAAGATTGTAAAAGAAAAACGGCTATCCTGAAGAGTCGCAGCCCGCATGAATGACATTTATTCCCTCTAGACAACGGGTTTGGGCCTAACTACACATATACTTACAGAGATATCTCACCTAAGGGACCTGAATGGTGGTTTGCGAATTTGGTCAACCACAACACTACCCCCTCCCCTTTTTACAGACTCGTCCCGAGTCGTCAAATTTTCGTGTGCCATCATGTGTAGTTTTCCCCTAGTACATTTTACCTACGGATCCCTGAGTGCGACATTCATGGTATTCGTGTCCCCAAAATAAATAACCTAAGGGCTGAGTAACTACCTAAACAAACTCACTCACACGGACGACTTAAATAAAATTGCCGGCGCTAAGACAAGCATGCCGGGGGCGCACTCATATTTGCAGTACATCTTAACCTTAACTTACAAATTTTACACTAAACCATGGCCCAGGATCACTGAACTCTGCAAAAAGAAAGCAGTTAGCAGGGAGCCAGGCTGCTCGCATGCAGTCTCTGGCTCAAAACAATGCCGGTGACAGGGAACGTAGCTGGCTGCTCACACGCAGTCCAAGGCCTTCCCTTTTGAACTGAACGCAGTGAACCACAACGGTGCATGGGCTGCACAAACGTAGTCTCCATGCCAGCTCAAGTGGCACACGCAATGAACACAACGAATGGATGGATGAATGGTTTGAACTGAACGCAAACACGGTGCACGGGCCGCCACTGCAGGGCCGTGTTGTAGCTGCCAACAGGGCAGTTCTCCCAGCTTGCAAACTGTTGCCTTGCGGATCCTGGCGCTCATGGAAATGAACAGGGAGGGGGGGGCAAAGCAAAATTGAACGGGGCTGGTGAACAGGGGCAGTGGGCATGGCATGGCAAAGGCAGCAGGCAAACACAGCCCGCAGAAGAAGGCCGTTGCAGGCAAACACAGCCGGCAGATGAACTGGCCGGCACAGGCCTTGCAGCAAAACAACAGCTGCCGATGAAGTGGGCCGGCACAGGCTTTGAAGAAAAACAGCCAGCCGGCAGATGAAGTGGGCCGGCACAGGCCTTGCAGCAACACAGCCAGCAGATGAAGCTGGCCAGCTTTTGCCGTTCAGTGGAGGTTGGTGGAGGGAGTGCGGTGGTGCTGGCCACTCGGAAGGCGGGCTCGGACCTACCTACCTGTCTCCCTCCCACCTATCGCCTTTGCCTGTCACTGTCTATACCCACTCCCTTAATTTGTCAAACCCCAATTTAGCCCCAACTTATTTATTTTTTTATTTTTACTTCCCCACTATAAATCGTCCCCTAACCCCCTTTATCGTCTTTGTTCGGCTAACCTCTCCTGTCACCTAGCCTACTCCCAACCCCTACGTTCCCTTCCCGGAGGGGAACAAGGGAGCTCTAGCGTCCTGTGCCGAGGCCCAACGAAGCCTCAGGATGGCCTCCCCAGAGTTCAGCGATCTAACCCAAAGTGGGTCCAGCGGCCCACAACGAGAGCGAGGGGATGGATGGTGCGGAGGGGTACACTTCCTAATCTACCCTAACCATTAACTCTTAAACTACCCCGGGGCTTTCAACAAGCGCCTCTCGCTTAAGCTATTGGTTCTAACAACCCAGATTCCCGTCGCCTGTGTTGGTGTCCTCACAATTTCGGGCCTCGCCCCCCAATTTTCTTTCCGTGCCCTCACACGGTCTCATGGCTGGGACACGTGGCTCCCTTTGGCAGGCACGACCCTCTGCCGATTCTCCCGCTATGGCACCCCCGGGCACTACACTGCCTCCGAGCCTACCAGCTCCCTAACACCGGGGAGTGCCCCCCATGGCACCTCCCCTGAAACGCACACGTGGCAGGCTGGCTTCCCGGGCCCCTTTCCGAGGGTCACCCGTGCCCACAACACTGCCCACGCGGCTAATGGCGCCCCGGGCCCCTGCACCAAGCAGGCGCACCCGTGCCCACTACGCTATCCCGGCCCCCCATGGGCCCTTGGCCTACCACGGCAGACTAGCCTGGTGCCCGGGGTACCCACTCAGCGATACTCACTTTTCGCAGCCACGCTCCCAGCCCGTCAACAGGGCTCCTGCACCCCTCCAAACGGGTTTCGAGCCTACACTCCCACCAACAACAAAACGACCTCCATTTTTCAATTTGACTAACCCCCTAACTCAGTCTACACTGACCCCGGGGTCCCTTGGGCGGGAGTCACTCCTCCCCCCAATCACTCATCGCACCATGCATTCCCCATTCGCTCCACTCACACAGACCCGCTGGCCTCACTCACTCAACAAGTGCTCACCTCACAACTCTTCAACACACACACCGCTGAACTCTGCCATCCTTCTAACTACATCCCCTAACTAACTCGTGCTCCCACGTCGTCCCTTAAACTACAGCACGTTCCTTTTAACACTACGTAGCTAAGCTACGTCCCCACTACACATTCACAAGTCTGTCACTGTCTCCAAATAATCCCATTAATCAATTTCCCAACCTAAATCTCGCTACAATCCCTCTAACTCATCCATTCCACGGACTCCATGAGGACTTACCCCTGCCCCATGAAGTCGGTCTAACTAAGCTAACCCTTCCCCCTAACTAGTTTCCATCCTGTGCCCAGGTCAAGGGGGTCTTCCACCCCTTGCCCAGGAATCCTGTGCACCCGAAAGTGAGGCTTGCTTTTTTTTTTTTTCTTTACCTGCGCAGCACCAGCGCGGCAACTCAGAGCTCGCGCACTTTGCACCTGGCCGTGACGTCATGCAGCTGCATGTGTACCTCGTCCCTCCTTGGACGGTACCATCCGGCAGGGATACCCCTCCTGCCGGATTCCAACCCCACGTGCAGCCATGGCGTCACCGTGCGCATAAAAAAAAAAACACAAGCCCCACGTCTCGAGGGGTTCCCCACGCGAACACATGTGCTTTGCCCGTTGGAGCTTCACACACACGATCGCGTGGAGAGCCCGTCCGGTCCAAATCCGTAATCCTGCCTAAACTTTGTCCGTCCGCGGGATCGGCAAATCCACCGCGTGCGTTTCCAGACCGGGACTTCACTCTCGCAAGCGAGCACGTGGGGGCCTCGTGCGTTGCACAGCACGGACCTCGTGCTCACTGCTGGGTGAACCCGGCACGGTCCCCGAAACAGCTGCAGCCGCTACTCGGCTTTCTTTCCTCACATGTCGCCGTCGTCGCCATTCCACACACGCACTCCCGCGTGTTACGACGCTCACACTCCACACCATTAAACTCACACTGGGAGACGCGGCTGCGTGCTCCCGCATGCCAACCGACATCTCCCTCACATACCGCTCTCTCACACACACGGTCTCCCTTGCATAAACCATACCACTCACACGTGGTGCTCCATTCACTCGCGGTGCCTCATCCACACACCGTGCATCACTCACACACGCGGGGGCACTCACCCGCGGTGCCTCATCCACACTGGCCGTTTCATCCACACACACGGCCTCACTCACACACGGTGCCTCATCCACACACGGCGTGCTGGGAAGCACGTACTCCGGCACCATCGCCACCACACCACTCACACACGGGGTCGCTTCCACACACGGGGACGCACTCACACCTTGCACCACATACACAGGGACAACCACACTGGGGATTTGTGTCCCCACAAGGGTCTCCGGGGCCTCTATACCCCCCAAGCTCTCCGTGAACCTGTCCACAGCACTCCTCCTCTCAACCTCGCAAAGCACGACCGAACTCACCTGGTCGTGACTCGCCTCAAGGGGGCATACTCCCTCCCCTCGTTCCTGGAGGAAGCCATCCAGGTGCTCGCACTGGGTCTCTACCCAGTCCGCCAGCTCACCCCCATTATCCTCCACTACCTCTGTGTGTGTGTGCGTCACTTACCCCGTCTTCATCGTGTAGTCTTCCCTCTATCGTTCCCATCTCCCGTGTCTCTGCCAACTCAGTCACCCCTTTACCTCCCTTGTCTCTACTATTTTTATTTCCTTTGTCGTCACCTCGTGTCTCGTCTCGCACGTTTTGGTCTCCCCATTTAATTTTTCCCTTTCGGTCACCGTTGCACCCCCTCCCAGCTCGTTCTCTCCTACACGTGGAGTCGCCATTTTGAGCTCCCTGCTCACGGCCTTCATGCCCGCCTGCAGGCATCGGCCCATGTTCTGCGTCTCACCCCACAGCTTTTTCGTTTCTTCCTTCATTTGCTTGTTCATGCCTTTCATTTCGTTTTTCATTTCATTTGTGTTTGTATCCATCTTTTCGTTCATGCTTTTTATTTCATCCATTTTTTGTGTATTCGCATCCATCCTTGCTGTCATTGCCGCCAGCATGGCGAAGAGCTGGGCCATGTCGGGTGCGCTTGGGTGAGCCGTTTCGGCAAAGATCGGGGGGTTTTGGCGGAGGGGGGAGGGGAGGTGTCATACACCGCGGCCGCTGCCGCACCTTTTTCGTGCTCTGGGCTCAGTTGGGGGAGTTCATGTTCCTGCACAATCAACATTTCCTGCACGGGGATTTCATCCTGAGCCATGGATTCTACACATTCCACATCCATTTCTAATACCCCCGGCTCCCGCTCGCCTTGAGACGCCATCTTGCTTCTCTTAAAGGGTTAATTTGAATCGCTCGTAATTTGGAGGGAATCGGGGGTCGCTTCTCTCACCCCTGGACCGATTCCCGTGAATTTAATTGGAGACAGGAGAGCCCGTTTTCCCGTTCTCCGATACCAGAGCCGCGAGGAGGGCGATGGGTTTATATCGCACGACCTGACACCAGTGTTGCGGATTCGCGCCCGCCGGCGTGCGGACGGCCACGTAACTCGAATCGCGGCACGTCGCCCACCGGACGGACAATCCAGTCGTGACCCTCTCGGACTAACGCCGGGAACCAGTCACGGGTGGACCCTTCGGTCTCACCACGATCGTGCCAATCGGCCCCCGCGTGGGATAGGGTTGCTCGCCAAATTCGACCTACCTAAGTACCCACACGGAGGGTAGACCGGGCGATCGCACCTCGCCGCAGGTCGACTTCGGACACGGGCCACTTTAAGCGACCCGTTCCGTACTATCGGGATAACCGAGCGGTGTTATTCGTCGGCCTCGACGGTTCGATTAATTATTGGGCGTTTTAGCCCACGACCAACCCTTTACGTGAAGCAAGATGGAGATTCAATGAAAGAAAAGACGAAGCGAAGCGGGAAAACAGTTCAACAATAAGCACATTTATTTCGCGATGAACGGAAAGCACACATATACAATTACACCAAAAGCACATGTAAAAGAAGAAGACACACAATATTACACAAAAAGCAAATGCAACAATGCAGATCTAACCGACTTCCGGGCACACGGCAACACTTATACAATTTTACTTCACAGACGGCGCCGACAACACATATTCCCAAAGCAAAAGAAAAGAGAACCACCCTCCAGGATGAGGGGGGTAGACGGGCCTGGGGCCGAGACCGTGTCGGGCCTACCCGTCTGATGATGTGACGCAGAGCGGCGGTGGCGCCTCAACTCCGCGGGCCTCGCGGACAGTGTCTGGTAGGGGGTGGGAAGGGGGCCCCCTTTGTCGCATTATCTCAGCGCGGGGGGAAACAGGAGGGGGTTGCTGATGCTCGGGGAAAGGAGGATTTCACCCTGTCTCGGGTCCCGCGGCGAGCGTCTCCTCCTCCACCTCGGTCGCGTTGCTGGCCTCTCTGGTGTGCAGCTCCCGGCACCGACGCGAGCACCCCCTTGTCCGCCTTCGCCGCTGTCACCTCTCCACAGCTCCGTCCTCTTCACTCTGACTAGTACCACTTCTTTCCAGCTCCACCGACGACTCTCTTGAACTCCGCACACTCCACTCTCAACTTCCAACTGAACTCCCAACTCAACTTGTCTGACGAACGCAGTCGTTTTTTATAAGCCCCGTGGCTTCGCTCTTTCACCCTTAACCCTCTGCCTCCGACCCTTCACCTGGCTCCCCATTGGCCCGAGGAAAAGTGGGCGTGAATGCTTTTTGATCCATGAATTTGCATATCGCGACCGCCCTCCAACGCCCTGGAGGCGGGGCCAAATCGCCCCTCGCTCACCGATTCGACGGTACAAAAGTGGGCGTGAGTCGTTTTTGATCCATTTTTCTGCGGAAAGTCCGTGATGTTTTTGAACACGCTGCTCGGTGCGCGCCCCGCACGAGTCTAGCATCGGTGCCCACGAGTGGCGCGAGATGACGGTGATGCGATGGTGGCGAGTTGTGACGGTAAAGGTCGTGGCGGTTGTGGTGAAGCGGCGTTGTGGTTGGTGGTTGTTGTTGTGATGGCTGTTGAGACGTGGTTGGTGGTGGTAATAATGGCGGCTGGTCCAAAATAAAGATAGTAAAAGAAAAACGGCTATCCTGAAGAGTCGCAGCCTGCATGAATGACATTTATTCCCTCTAGACAACGGGTTTGGGCCTAACTACACATATACTTACCGAGATATCTCACCTAAGGGACCTGAATGGTGGTTTGCGAATTTGGTCAACCACAACAATATATATATATATATATATATATATATATATATATATATATATATATATATATATATATATATATATATATATATATATATATATCCCTATACATCAAATGGGAAGGACCCATACTTTACAAAAAAACATGGTCTGCAAAACTCCCTGAAGGAGGGGTAGGGGTTACATTGGCCCATGGAATAGTGGGGTTGGGGGTCGAACCTAGACAATATGACTAAAGGCGAATAAGCTACACCTTCATGCTAATTCAACAAGTCCATTGAATAATTTTGTGTTCTCAGAAATGAGGTCATTTTGTATCACATATATATTGTTGTGGTTACCAGATTCGCAAACCACCATTCAGGTCCCTTAGGTGAGGTATCTCGGTAAGTGTAGTTAGGCCCAAACCCGTTGTCTAGTGGGAATACATGTCATTTATACGTGCTGCGACTCTTTAGGATAGCCGTTTTTCTTTTACTATCTTTATTTTGGACCAACCGCCATGATCACAACCACAACATCAACCACCAACCACAACGCCGCTTCACCACAACGCCGCTTCACCACAACCGCCACGACCTTCCCGTCACACCTCGCACCGTAGCATCGCCACCGTTCTTGCCCCGCTGTGGGTACCGGTGTTGGACTCATGCAGAACGCGCGTCGAACAGCGTGTACAAAATCACGGATTTTCTGCTTCAAAAACGGATCAAAAACGACACACGCCCACTTTTTGCCGTCCAATCGGTGAGCGAGGGGCGAATTGGCCCCGCCCCCAGGGCGATCGATATATGCAAATTTGTGGATCAAAAAGCCTTCACGCCCACTTTTTCTCGGGCCAATGGGGAGCGAGGTGAAAGGTCAAAGAGAGAGAGAGAGTCGAACGAAAAAGAGTCGGGAACGAGAACGGAGAGAGAGTCGCAAACGAGAACGAGGAGTCGGAACGGAGGGGACGAGTGTGGAAGACTGGAGCCCGAAGCCTGCAGTGGCTGGAGAAGCTGAAGAGAGTCGGACGAGGGGGTGCTCGCGTCGGTGCCAGGAGCTGCACGCCCGAGGGGGGCCGGCAGCGCGACCTGGCCGAGGTGGAGACGCACACCAGGGATAATAAAGATCCTCTATACCCCGAGCATCAGCAACCCCCTCCTGTTTCCCCCCCGCGCTGAGATAGTGCGACCAAGGGGGCCCCGTTCCCACCCCCGACCAGACACCGTCCACGAGGCCCGCGGGTTGCGGGGCCATCGCCGCTCCGCGTCTCATCACCAGACGGGTAGGCCCGACCCGGTCTCGGCCTCAGGCCTGCCCCATTCTTGGGGGATTTCTTTTCCTTGGTTTTGGGTATGTGTTGTCGGCGCCGTCTGTGAAGTAGAATTGTATAAGTGTTGCCGTGTGCTCGGTAGTCGGTATTAGCTCTGCACTGTGTTTTCACTTTTATGTTTGCTTTTTGTGTAAATGGAATTGTGTTTTCTTTTTTTTGTGTGCATTTGGTGGAATTGTATTTGTGTGCTTTCCGTTCGTCGCGAATAAATACACCATTATTGTTGAACTGTTCTCCCGCTTCGCTTCGTCTTTTCCTCCACTGAATCCCCATCTTGCTTCACGTAAAGGGTTGGTAGTGGGCTGAATACGCCCGATAATTAATCGAACCGTCGAGGTCGACGATAACACCGCTCGGTTATTCTGATAGTACGGAACGGGTCGCTTAAGTGGCCCGTGTCCGAAGTCGACCTGCAGGTGCGATCCCGGTCTACCCTCCGCGTGGGTACTTAGGTAGTTCGAATTTGGCGAGCAACCCTATCCCACGCGGGGGCTGATTCTTCGATCGCGGTGAGACCGAAAGGTCCACCCGTGACTGGTTCCCGGCGTTAGTCCGAGAGGTCACGACTGGATTGTCCGTCCGGTGGGCGGCGTGCCGCGATCGAGTTACGTGGCCGTCGCACGCCGGCGGGCGCGAAGACCGCAACAATATATATATATATATATATATATATATATATATATATATATATATATATATATATATATATATATATATATATATTGTTGCGGATTCGCGCCCGCCGGCGTGCTGACGGCCACGTAACTCGAATCGCGGCACGTCGCCCACCGGACGGACAATCCAGTCGTGACCCTCTCGGACTAACGCCGGGAACCAGTCACGGGTGGACCTTTCGGACTCACCGCGATCGAGCCAATCAGCCCCCGCGTGGGATAGGGTTGCTCGCCAAATTCGACCTACCTAAGTACCCACGCGGAGGGTAGACCGGGCGATCGCACCTCGCCGCAGGTCGACTTCGGACACGGGCCACTTAAGCGCCCGTTCCGTACTATCAGAATAACCGAGCGGTGTTATCGTCGACCTCGACGGTTCGATTAATTATCGGGCGTATTCAGCCCACTACCAACCCTTTACGTGAAGCAAGATGAGGATTCAATGGGAGAAATGACGAAGCGAAGCGGGAAACAGTTCAACACAAAAGCACATTTATTCGCGGCACACGGGAAGCACACATATTCGATTCCACCAAAAGCACATAGAAAAAACACAATGCAATTTACACAAAAAGCAAATGTAAAAGCGAAAACACAATGCAGAGCTAATACCGACTACCGAGCACACGGCAACACTTATACAATTCTACTTCACAGACGGTGCCGACAACACATACCCAAAACCAAGGAAAAGAATACCCTCAAGGATGAGGCGGGCCTGAGGCCGAGACCGGGTCGCGCCTACCCGTCTGGTGATGAGACGCGGAGCGGCGATGGCGCCCCAACTCCGCGGACCTCGCGGACAGTGTCTGGCAGGGGGTGGGAAAGGGGCCCCCATGGTCGCACTATCTCAGCGCGGGGGGAAACAGGAGGGGGTTGCTGATGCTCGGGGTATAGAGGATCTTTATTATGTGCGACGAGCGTCTCCACCTCGGCCAGGTCGCGCTGTCGGCCTCCCTCGGGTGGAGCTTCCTGCACGACGCGAGCACCCCCTCGTCTGGTGTCGCCGCCTTTCCACAGCTCGTCCCCTCCGTTCCGACTCCAACGCACACGACGAGCAGCTCCACCGCCCGCGAAGTCTT
The DNA here is from genome assembly GCF_056783735.1 of Eptatretus burgeri. Taxonomy (NCBI): domain Eukaryota; kingdom Metazoa; phylum Chordata; class Myxini; order Myxiniformes; family Myxinidae; genus Eptatretus; species Eptatretus burgeri. The sequence goes on along the minus strand of NC_140976.1, from coordinate 6,584,056 downwards.
GACCCTCTGCTTCCGACTCTCCTACTCTCCGCCTCTGGACTCTCCGACCCTCCACCCTCCGACTCCCCGACTCTCCGCCTCTCGACTCCCCGACTCTCGTGACTGACGAACACGGTCCTTTTATCCCCCCGTAGCTTCGCCTTTGACCCCCTCCCTTTGACCTTTCACCTCTCTCCCCATTGGCCCGAGAAAAAGTGGGCGTGAAGGCTTTTTGATCCACAAATTTGCATATATCGATCGTCCTGGAGGCGGGGCCAAATCGCCCCTCGCTCACCGATTGGACGGCAAAAAGTGGGCGTGTGTCGTTTTTGATCCGTTTTTGAAGCACAAAATCCGTGATTTTGTACACGCTGTTCGACGCGCGCCCTGCACGAGTCCAACACCGGTACCCACAGCGGGGCAAGAACGGTGGCGATGCTACGGTTGCGAGGTGTGACGTGAAGGTCATGGCGGTTGTGGTGAAGCGGCGTTGTGGTTGGTGGTTGATGTTGTGGTTGTGGTGGTAATCATGGCGGTTGGTCCAAAATAAAGATAGTAAAAGAAAAACGGCTATCCTGAAGAGTCGCAGCTCGCATAAATGACATGTATTCCCACTAGACAACGGGTTTGGGCCTAACTACACATGCACTTACCGAGATACCTCACCTAAGGGACCTGAATGGTGGTTTGCGAATTTGGTAACCACAACACTACCCCCTTCCCTTTTTACAGACTCGTCCCGAGTCGTCAAATTTTCGTGTGCCATCATGTGTAGTTTTCCCCTAGTACATTTTACCTACGGATCCCTGAGTGCGACATTCATGGTATTCGTGTCCCCAAAATAAAAAACCTGAGGGCTGCGTAACTATCTAAACAAACTCACTCACACGGACGACTTAAATAAAATTGCCGGCGCTAAGACATACATGCCGGGGGCGCACTCATATTTACAGTACATCTTACCTTAACTTACAAATTTTACACTAAACCATGGCCCAGGATCATTGAACTCTGCAAAAAGAAAGCAGTTAGCAGGGAGCCAGGCTGCCCGCATGCAGTCTCTGGCTCAAACAATGCAGGTGACAGGGAACGTGGCTGGCTGCTCACACGCAGTCCAAGGCCTTCCATTTTTAACTGAACGCAGTGAACCACAACGGTGCATGGGCTGCACAACGTAGTCTCCGTGCCAGCTCAAGTGGCACACGCAATGAGCACAACGAATGGATGCATGAACACAAACACGGTGCACGGGCCGCCACTGCAGGCCCGTGTTGTAGCTGCCAACAGGGCAGTTCTTGCAGCTTGCAAACTGTTGCCTTGATCCTGGCGCACATGGAAATGAACAGGGGGGGCAAAGCAAAAATTGAACGGGGCTGGTGAACATGGGCAGTGGGCATGGCATGGCAAAGGCAAGCAGGCAAACACAGCCCGCAGAAGAAGGCCGCTGCAGGCAAACACAGCCGGCAGATGAACTGGCCGGCACAGGCCTTGAAGTATCACAGCTGCAGATGAAGCTGGCCAGCCTTTGCCGTTCAGTGGAGGTTGGTGGGGGGAGTGCGGTGGTGCTGGCCACTTGGAAGGCGGGCTCGGACCTTCCTACCTGTCCCCCTCCCAACCTATCGCCTTTGCCTGTCACTGTACATACCCACTCCCTTAATTTGTCAAACCCCAATTTAGCCCCAACTTATTTTTTTGTTGTTTTTATTTTTACTTCCCCTCTATAAATCGTCCCCTAACCCCCTTTATCGTCTTTGTTCGGCTAACCTATCCTGTCACCTAGCCTACTCCCAACCCCTTCGTTCCCTTCCCGGAGGGGAATAAGGGAGAGCTAACGTCCTGTGTCGAGGCCCAACGAAGCCTCAGAATGGCCTCCCCAGAGTTCGGCGATCTAACCCAAAGTGGGTCCAGCGGCCCACAACGACAGCGAGGGGATGGATGGTGCGGAGGGGTACATCTCCTAATCTACCCTAACCATTTAACTGTTAAACTACCCCGGGGCTTTCAACAAGCGCCTCTTGCTTAAACTATTGGTTCTAACAACCCAGATTCCCATCGCCTGTGTTGGTGTCCTTACAATTCCGGGCCTCGCCCCCCAATTTTCTCTCCGTGCCCTCACACGGTCTCCTGGCTGGGACACGTGGCTCCCTTTGGCAGGCACGACCCTCTGCCGAATCTCCCGTTATGGCACCCCCGGGCACTACACTGCCTCCGAGCCTACCAGCTCCCTAACACCGGGGAGTTCCCCCCATGGCACCTCCCCTGAAACGCACACGTGGCAGGCCGGCCTCCCGGGCCCCTTTCCGAGGGTCACCCGTGCCCACAACACTGCCCACGCGGCTAACGGCGCCCCGGGCCCCCGCACCAAGCAGGCGCACCCGTGCCCACTACTCTATCCCGGCCCCCCATGGGCCCTTGGCCTACCACGGCCGACTAGCCTGGTGCCCGGGGTACCCACTAAGCGATACTCACCTTTCGCAGCCACGCTCCCAAGCCCGTCAACAGGGCTCCTGCACCCCTCCAAACGGGTTTCGAGCCTACACACCCACCAACAACAAAACGACCTCCATTTTTCAATTTGACTAATCCCCTAACTCACTTTATACTGACCCCGGGGTCCCTTGGGCGGGAGTCACTCCTCCCCCCAATCACTCATCGCACCATGCATTCCCCATTCACTCCACACACACAGACCCGCTGGCCTCACTCACTCACCAAGCACATGCCTCACAACTCACCAACTCTTCAACACACACACCACTGAACTCTGCCATCCTCCTATCTACATCCCCTAACTAACTCGTGCTCCCACGTCGTCCCTTAAACTACAGCACGTTCCTTTTAACACTACGTAGCTAAACTACGTCCCCTCTACACATCCACAAGTCTGTCACTGTCTTCTAAATCCAAAAAATCATTTTATTTCCCAACCTAAATCTGGCTACAATCCCTCTAACTAATCCATTCCACGGACTCCATGAGGACTTACCCCTGCCCCATGAAGTCGGTCTAACTAAGCTAACCCTTCCCCCTAACTAGTTTCCATCCTGTGCCCAGGGTAAGGGGGTCTTTCACCCCTTGCCCAGGAATCCTGTGCACCCGAAAGTGAGGCTTGCTTTTATTTTTTTTTTTTTCCATGCGCAGCACCTGCGCGGCAACTCAGAGCTCGCGCACTTTGCACCTGCCCGTGACGTCATGCAGCTGCACGTGTTCCTCGTCCCTCCTTGGACGCTACCATCCGGCAGAGATACCCCTCCTGCCGGATTCCAACCACACGTGCAGCCATGACGTCACCGTGCGCAAAAAAAAAACACAAGCCCCACGTCTCGAGGGGTTCCCCACGCGAACACATGTGCTTTGCCCGTTGGAGCTTAACACACACGATCGCGTGGAGAACCCGTCCGGTCCAAATCCGTAGTCCTGCCTAAACTTTGTCCGTCCGCGGGATCGGCAAATCCACCGCTGGCGTTTCCGGACCGGGACTTCACTCTCGCAAGCGAGCACGTGCTGGTCTCGTGCGTTGCACAGCACGAACCGCGTGCTCACTGCTGGGCGAACCCGGCACGGTCCCCGAAATAGCTACAGCCGCTACTCGGCTTTCTCTCCTCTGTCGCCGTCTCCGTGTCCATTCCACACACGCATACCTGCGTGTTACGACGCACACAGTCCACTCCATCACATTCACACCGGGAGACGCGGCTGCGTGCTCCCGCATGCCAACCGACATCTCCCTCACATACCGCTCTCTCACACACACGGTCTCCCTTGCACTCGGCCGTTCACTCACGCGTGCCTCACTACTCACACAAACCATACTACTTACACACGTGGGGGCACTCAACCGCTGTGCCTCATCCACACACCGTGCCTCACTCATACACGCGGGGGAACTCACCCGCGGTGCCTCACTCACACTGGCCGTTTCATCCACACACACGGCCTCTTCCACACACGGTGCCTCATCCACACACGGCGTGCTGGGAAGCACGCACTCCGGCACCATCGCTACCACACCACTCACACACGGGGTCGCTGCCACACACGGGGACGCACTCACACCCTGCACCACACACACCGGGACAACCACACTGGGGATTCGTGTCCCCACAAGGGTCTCCGGGGCCTCTATACCCCCCAAGCTCTCCAAGCACCTGTCCACAGCACTCGTCCCCTCAACCTCGCCAAACACGACCGAACTCACCTGGTCGTGACTCGCCTCAAGGGGGCATACTCCCTCCCCTCGTTCCTGGAGGAGGCCATCCAGGTGCTCGCACTGGGTCTCCACCCAGTCCGCCAGCTCACCCCCTTTATCCTCCACTACCTCCGTGTGTGTGTGTGCGTCACTTACCCCGTCTTCCTCGTGTAGTCTTTCCTCTATTTTTTCTATCTCCCGTGTCTCTGCCAACTCTTCACCCTTTACCTCTCTTGTCTCAACTATTATTTCCTTTGTCACGGCCTTCATGCCCGCCTGCAGGCATCGGCCCATGTTCTGCGTCTCACCCCGGAACTTTTTCATTTCCTCCTTCATGTTTGTTTCCATTCCGTTCATTTGTTGTGTATTCGCATCCATCTTTTCGTTCATGCCTTTCATTTCGTTTTTTATTTCATTTGTATTTGTATCCATCTTTTCGATCATTTTCGCATTCATCTTGGTGTTCATTGCCGCCAGCATGGCGCATAGCTGGGCCATGTTGGATGCACTCAGCTGAGCCGTTTCGGCAAGGGTTGGGGAAGGGTTTTGGTGGAGAGGGGGGGGGGAGGTGTCATACACCGCGGCCGCTGCCGCACCCATTTCGGGCTCTGGGTTCAGTTGGGCGAGTCCGTGTTCCTGCACAATCAACATTTCCTGCTCGGGGATTCCATCCTGGACCATGGATTCTACACATTCTACATCCATTTCTAATACCCCCGGCTCCCGCTCGCCTTGAGACGCCATCTTGCTTCTCTTAAAGGGTTAATTTGCTCGCTCGTAATTTGGAGGGAATCGGGGGTCGCTTCTCTCACCCCTGGTGTTCGATTCCCGTGAATTTAGCCGGAGACAGGAGAGCCTGTTTTCCTGTTCTCCGATACCAGTGCCGCGAGGAGGGCGATGGATTTGTATCCCACTTCTGACACCAGTGTTGCGGATTCGCGCCCGCCGGCGTGCTGACGGCCACGTAACTCGAATCGCGGCACGTCGCCCACCGGACGGACAATCCAGTCGTGACCCTCTCGGACTAACGCCGGGAACCAGTCACGGGTGGACCTTTCGGTCTCACCGCGATCGAGCCAATCAGCCCCCGCGTGGGATAGGGTTGCTCGCCAAATTCGACCTACCTAAGTACCCACGCGGAGGGTAGACCGGGCGATCGCACCTCGCCGCAGGTCGACTTCGGACACGGGCCACTTAAGCGACCCGTTCCGTACTATCAGAATAACCGAGCGGTGTTATCGTCGACCTCGACGGTTCGATTAATTATCGGGCGTATTCAGCCCACTACCAACCCTTTACGTGAAGCAAGATGAGGATTCAATGGGAGAAATGACGAAGCGAAGCGGGAAACAGTTCAACACAAAAGCACATTTATTCGCGGCACACGGGAAGCACACATATTCGATTCCACCAAAAGCACATAGAAAAAACACAATGCAATTTACACAAAAAGCAAATGTAAAAGCGAAAACACAATGCAGAGCTAATACCGACTACCGAGCACACGGCAACACTTATACAATTCTACTTCACAGACGGCGCCGACAACACATACCCAAAACCAAGGAAAAGAATACCCTCAAGGATGAGGCGGGCCTGAGGCCGAGACCGGGTCGCGCCTACCCGTCTGGTGATGAGACGCGGAGCGGCGATGGCGCCCCAACTCCGCGGACCTCGCGGACAGTGTCTGGCAGGGGGTGGGAAAGGGGCCCCCTTGGTCGCACTATCTCAGCGTGGGGGGGAAACAGGAGGGGGTTGCTGATGCTCGGGGTATAGAGGATCTTTATTATGTGCGACGAGCGTCTCCACCTCGGCCAGGTCGCGCTGTCGGCCTCCCTCGGGTGCAGCTTCCTGCACGACGCGAGCACCCCCTCGTCTGGTGTCGCCGCCTTTCCACAGCTCGTCCCCTCCGTTCCGACTCCAACGCACACGACGAGCAGCTCCACCGCCCGCGAAGTCTTGACCCTCTGCTTCCGACTCTCCTACTCTCCGCCTCTGGACTCTCCGACCCTCCACCCTCCGACTCCCCGACTCTCCGCCTCTCGACTCCCCGACTCTCGTGACTGACTAACACGGTCCTTTTATCCCCCCGTAGCTTCGCCTTTGACCCCCTCCCTTTGACCTTTCACCTCTCTCCCCATTGGCCCGAGAAAAAGTGGGCGTGAAGGCTTTTTGATCCACAAATTTGCATATATCGATCGTCCTGGAGGCGGGGCCAAATCGCCCCTCGCTCACCGATTGGACGGCAAAAAGTGGGCGTGTGTCGTTTTTGATCCGTTTTTGAAGCACAAAATCCGTGATTTTGTACACGCTGTTCGACGCGCGCCCTGCACGAGTCCAACACCGGTACCCACAGCGGGGCAAGAACGGTGGCGATGCGACGGTTGCGAGGTGTGACGTGAAGGTCGTGGCGGTTGTGGTGAAGCGGCGTTGTGGTTGGTGGTTGATGTTGTGGTTGTGGTGGTAATCATGGCGGTTGGTCCAAAATAAAGATAGTAAAAGAAAAACGGCTATCCTGAAGAGTCGCAGCTCGCATAAATGACATGTATTCCCACTAGACAACGGGTTTGGGCCTAACTACACATGCACTTACCGAGATACCTCACCTAAGGGACCTGAATGGTGGTTTGCGAATTTGGTGACCACAACAATATATATATATATATATATATATATATATATATATATATATATATATATATATATATATAAAAATATATATATATATATATATATATATATATATATATATATATATATATATATATATATATATTTACAGAAACATACTGTAAATGTGTAAAAATTCCAAAACTCTGCAACTGGATAGAAACCAGCTGCGGAAGGTTCCTGAAGGAATTTTTGATTCTCTCTCCAGTCTTAGCACTCTAAGGCTGGACAACAACCCCTGGGACTACAAAGGCAACACAACGAAAACAAGATAGAACATTTAACAATGCACAGCCTCGGTGACATATGTAGGTTCGAGTGTATCTGAGAACCGGTGTGAACTCACTGACTCACTCAGGGATTGACACATTCGGGAATGGATGTGCCATCAGGGAGAATGAACAATCTCTGTGGACAGTGATTCTAATACCATTTGATCGATGCGACTCCTTTAGATATTTTGCAGAAAACTCAGATGAGATAAAAATATATTTTTTGTAATTTTGTATTTAATAAATAAATGCAGGGTGATTCAACGTGTCTGCCATCCCATGGATGGATGTTAAAGATCCCATGGTGATCCTTCATAAAGAGTAAGCGAGCTATCGCCTGCACCCTGAACGAATTACAAATTCCTGCCCTAACCTAAGTCGAACGTCAAGCCTGGCCAGCCGGTTCGTGAAAGACTTTGGGCCAAGTATCCCATTATTGCCGTTAAAGAAGAGAATTTTATTATAACATTAAAATAGAAACATTATTTTGTTGCTGCACAAAGCCGTGTATGTGTAAGTGTATGTTTGCAGGTGAAATAATTGCACGAATAACTACAAAATAATGAATTCCATTCCACATTGTACGAATTTCTTTCATAAATCGCAGCATTCATAAGAACCTATTGTGTGTTGCAGTTGCAGGTGAAATAATTCGGACTGTGAGAGCCACACACAGTACTGAACTTATCAATAGATTAAAACAACTGAATATACTAACACAGGGAGCCACAGTTCAAAGATTAATACGTTTTCCTTAAGATCATAAAACGACACCAAATAGAATTAGTGAAATACAATACGAATAGTAAAAATATTATTAACGAGATATTTATATAAATACATTATTAACTAGAACAGCAATCTTTGACGTCATGACGTTGACCGATATGTCTCCGCCTACATTATTACATCACGAGCAAACACCACTCGTCACTTCGCTGATGGGAACACAAAGATTGGGGGAGGGGGTAGAGAGGGGAATAGAGAGGAGTAGGGAGGAGGTGGGGGGAAATAGAGAGGGGTGGGGGGTGGGAAGATAGAGGGGGCAAGAGAGAGGATAGAGGGAGAGTGAGGAAGGGGAGGCATTGAGAGGAAGGGAAGGCAGACGTGCGGTGGAGCATCAATTACAATTCATAGTCTCATCAAAATGATTCTGCATCGAGTAACAGTGAAGATAGAAACAAAACAAGCTCGAATGAGCTGAGCTCCTCGTCCTCTTAATGATGACGTCATAAAAACGAATATGACGTCATTGTGATGTATCGGGTTTGCGATAAATTATCTGTGCTAATGCCCGGCTTGATTCCCGCAAACAAAATTCAAACAGCTTGCCTAGTTTCGGAGATAATGGTATAGGCGATTTCCATTCGTGGTGATATTATGACGTCAACTTTTTTTCGAGGAAAAATTTCCAAAATCGGAGATGGTTACTGCCTGCGCGTGGGCTTTCTGCATACACATGACAAGTTTCACGAAGATCCGATGAAAACTCTGGGTTGTGAAACAAAAAATGTCAAAAAATAGGAATGACGTCATAAAAAATTGATATGACGTCATAGTGATGTACTCGCAGGGATACCCGTGCTCCGCACAGGAATCCCATGGATGATGGCGGGTCTGAAGGAGTATATGTCACAGTTAATTGTAAAATTGTAGAGGCTGCCACCATTATTTTTTTTTTCATCACCACTATAATATTATATTTTCCCCGCCATGTTTTATATGCAGAAGACTCGAGTTCAAAATGTTAAGATTTATTGCCGCATCAGATAAAAAACCATAATGCCTCAACAATGTGAGGCTGGTTTCATGTCATCATTTGCGACTTAATTCATTCTCATTCTCTAGCAAATTCCGTTGGTCCCATGTCAATCGGCTGAACTTGAAAAATTAACGTTACACAATCAGGTGATGACGTCATAATTTGGAAACCGGGAAGTCGGAAGTCATTGTCTTCAATTGACTGTAGCATTTTTTTCATCCTATTGCAAATGGCGTTGGCCCCATGTCAATCGGCTGAACTGGAAAAATTAACGTTACGCAATCAGGTGATGACGTCATAATTTGGAAACCGGGAAGTCGGAAGTCATTGTCTTCAATTGACTGTAGCATTATTTTTCCATTCTATTACAAATGGCGTTGGCCCCATGTCAATTGGCTGAACTTGAAAAATTAACCTTACAAAATCAGGTGATGATGTCATAATTCGGAAACCGGAAGTCGGAAGTACAATTCTTTTACATCGGGACACTCCCGGGTACATGTTCTGTCAGCATGTGAAGTTTGGTGAGGATCAGTCCAGTACTTTTCGCGTGCATAGGTCACAGAGAAACACACACACAGACACACTTTCAACTTTATAGATAGATCATATGTGCAGTAATTCATCTCTGCTAATGCCCTGTTCGACTCCCGCAAACAGAATTCAAAAAGCTTGCCTAGTTTGAGATAATTTTTGAGCGATTTCCATTAGCGGAGATATTTTGACGTCATAACTTTTTTTCCGGGAGGAATTTTCAAAATCGGAGATCGTTACTGTCTGTGCAGGGAATTTTTTACATAGATACGCCAAGTTTCAGGAAGTTTCGATGAAAACTGTAGGCCGTGAAACAAAAAAGTCCACAAGAAGAACAACGTGAGTAAGACTTAGAGATCCTCCACGAGGATATAATAATGTCTGAAATCCATTTTCTACTAGTCATACTACAAACACCGCCCGGACATGTCCGGAGATTAACACAATCCAGAGACGAACACCGCCCAGACGTGTCCGAAGACAAACTCCCATCCGGACCTGTCCGGAGACCAACCCTGCCCGCACATAACCACCATCTCGACACATATGGAGATGATCACCATCCAGACACATATGGAGATGATCACCATCCAGACATATATGGGGATGACCACCATCCAGACAAACAACCATCCGGAGACGGAGACAGTGGTGGTGGAGTAATCAGAGAGAACATGTTTTGCTTTGTGAACAACACACACACACACACACACACACACACACACACACACACACACACACACACACACACACACACACACACACACACACACACACACACACACACACACACACACACACACACACACACACAATAAAAAGCAGATAAGTGGCCTTCAGGCCTCTATCGGGTCTTGTGCTGCTTATCCACTCCCTACAAATTTTTATTTTATTTCATTTTTTTCCTGGAAGTGATCAAATAATTTGTTGTGATATGTTGAGGTTGTAGTGATTTGTTGTCAAATACACAAATTAAATTAATATAGTGATTACACGTGCACCTGTTATTAAAAGGATTGCTTTACACAGGTTTATTATTACACTTCCATGTTCAGACCTTGAGCAAATATGTTGCTTTCTCACTACCACAATCAAGTAACATGTATTGTGAAGATCATATGTTGAGGTCATATTATATATGCAAGTAAATAACAGAAACTGTTTAGTCCCTTGGCACGTTTCTCCCCTACCTCAAATCCTCTCCTTCTCGGTACGATCCGTCTCCTGCTTTTTAAACTTTAATCTTCCATGTGATGAAGATCGGCATGGCAAGATGCCTGCCAGAGCATTTCTGGAACTCCCAAGGGAACATTTCTGTTCCGAAATATCTTAACTTGCATTACTTACATTATAAATACTGCCAAATGGCACCAAAAAATCCCCCTGATAAGCAGAAACAAATCAGATGCAAAGAAAATGGCAGTCTTCAGGTCACTTGAGACTCAAGAGCAGACCCAATACTCGGCTTGAGGATCAATGTGCAAGCCAAGCAGCTTCCAGATCAGCTGAGACTACGGAGCAGACAAAGGCTCGGGTGGAGGATCAACTTGCAAGACAAGCAGCCTCCAGATCAGCTGAGAGACGACAGATCAGACAAAGGCTTGGGTTGAGGATCAATGTGCAAGACAAGCAACCTCTAGGTCAGCTGAGACTTCAGAGCAGACAAAAGCTTGGGTTGAGGATCGACTTGCAAGACAAGCAGCCTCAGGGCAACATGTTGAGCACCCTTATAAGGTGAAGTATTTCGATACACATCCAAGCACATTTTGCAATGCCCAAGATCGGTAATTCATACAAAACCATAAGGACAACATTCATCAATTTGTCATCAAGGAAATATTTCAATAAATGTTGCATTGAATTTTCCTGGGCAACACTGGGTACTTCAGCTATGTACATACTTGTACCAAGTTTGACTAGGATCCCTTCAGCTGTTCTTAAGTTATTGCAGTAACAAAAACCTATCACAGATTCTGACCTTTGACCTCTTGATGTCAAATCAAAATGTCATCAATTCACCGTTGTATCATAATATATATATATATATATATATATATATATATATATATATATATATATATATATATATATATATATATATATATATATATATACACATATATATATATATATATACATATATATATATATATATATACATATATATATATATACATATATATATATATATATATATATATATATATATATATATATATATATATACTGTAGTTATACCCAGTTGGTCAAAATCCCATCACTGGTTCATCAGTGAGCACAGTAACATAATTTTTACCTCATGCGACATCTGACCGTTGACCACTTGACCCCATAATCTAATTTGTTCATCTTTACATCATTAAACATACTTTTACCAAGTTTGACTGAGATCCCTTCAGCTGTTCTTAAGTTATTGCGGTCACGAAAAATCTATCACGGACGGACAGCCGGACGGACAACACAAAAACATTATGCATCCGGTGAAATCGTCAGCAGAGGCATAATATTTTTTGAAACAATTTTCAGTGGTTGCTCGGAGACAGGGTAGCATGTCTAAAATTTGTTATAAATACCATTTGAATATTTGAATAACAGTTTGATTTGGTAATAAGTGGGGCAGATGTGCTGGTTGATGGACATCATATTTACGGGAAGATGTGCATGATTTAATGTATTCACAATGGTTACCAAACCTATTCATGTCTTCGGTTCATCTCAGGGAGGGTACGGTGTACTCGATGAAACACTCCAAATCATTTGGAGTATTTCATCGAGTACACTTTGGACCAAATGTGACCAAATTGGACCACATTTGGATCAAATGTGAAACACCAATCTGCCAGTTTAAAGTCAGGTTTGCAGTATCAACCCAGACTCAATGACTTAATGGTTAGAACTTCCTCTCTCACTGTGGCTGGTTGAACCTGACCCTCACTTTAACAATGTTACATGCTGCATTAGCCCTGTTGGTTGCTGAATTAGCACCTGGTGGGGTTGACTCAGCCTGTCATCCTTTTGAGGTTGGTGAAATTTGTACTGGTGTACTGGTATAAGGGCACAGCATCAGTGGCACAGCCATGCCCCCAACAAAATGATAGCTACCTGGCAGCCAAGCTGCCATACACAAGACTAAGAAGGTGTTCTAAACACCTCCCCATCTCTAACACCAAGTTTTTTTTATAACCCATCCGCAACGTTTTGAAATATCATGCTAAATATTGTTTTTCGTCCTACCTCTCAATGGTGAAGAATCACTTGTAAAATTAAGAAATTGTCTTATCCAGATCCGGATCATCAAAAAAAAAAACACGTAATTAATTCGTCATTGTCACACATCCAACCTTTCCTCTAAGTTTCGTTTGAATCAGTCCAAAACTTTTTGAGATATCCTGCTCATCGACAAACAGACAAACAGGTGAAAATATAACCTGTGTCCACCTTTGGTGGTGGACGTAATAATAAATAAATAACCCAGGCAAGACAATTCAAAGCCAAGGGTGCTACCTCTGAGCTAACCTTGCAATTGCATTATTAATATCATATTTTTATACTATTATTATTTTAAAAAATAATGAAGTTATTTTGTACAAAGTACAGGTTTCAGAAACAAATAAAAACATGTAACGTTGGACCTGCAAATCAACCAGCTGCGGAGGGTCCCTGAAGGAGCGTTTGACTCTCTCTCCAGTCTCAGCGACATAACGCTGAACAGCAACGCCTGGGACTGGAAGGGCAAAAGAAATAAAATTGCCGTAATAGTATTCATTCTTCATGTACAATTCCCTTGTGCAAGAATATGTTATTATTTGTACAATATGAACAAAACTTTCCTTAAAGTACATCTTGTAAAATCAGGTGAATAAATTAAAGGTGTCCCAAGCACGAGACCTCCACTACCTACCTGTGTTCTAAAGTGTCATCTCACCTCTCGGAATTGTTTGTCATGTCGTTCAGCAGAACATCTGCATCAAGCACGACGAGGGTGCGAACAATGATGCAAATGCACATAATACCATCAATTAATCATTGTTTCATTTTCACGTTCATAAATGTTCCAACAATAAATCTATTAACAAACTGCTGGAGGTTGAATGCGAGTTTTCAGCATTTTCCACAAATATTGGAAAACATACAAATACTCGATGTATCAAAATAACTGGACCTGCAAAACAACCAGCTGCCGAGGGTTCCTGAGGGAGTGTTTGATTCTCTCTTGAACCTAAACACTCTCGACCTGAGCATAAACGCCTGGGACTGCAAAAAAACAAACCACATACTGTTATCACAACGGGTTATTGTTCGGCATATTTAAAATATCATATTCATCCTCCAATAACAAGCTATTGTTTTCCATATTTATTATTTTATCTTCCCATAACAAGCTATTATTTGGCATACTTAGATATTAATTCTCCCATAACAAGCTATTATTCGGCATATTTAGCTGTCATAATTTCATCGTCTCATAACAAGCTATTATTCGGCTTATTTCGATATTATTATTTCACCCTCCCATAACAAGTTATTATTCGACATATGTAGATATCATAATTTCATCCTCGCATCACAAGTTTATTATTTGGCATATTTAGATATCATAATTTCATCCTCCCATAACAGGCTATTATTCGGCATATTTAGATATCATTATTTCATCCTCCCATAACAAGTTATTATTTGGCATATTTAGATATTATTATTTCATCCTCCCATAACAAGTTATTATTCAACATATTTAGATATCATAATTTCATCATCGCATAACAAGTTTATTATTTGGCATATTTAGACATCATAATATCATCCTCCCATAACAAGTTATTGTTAGGCATATTTAGATATCATTATTTCATCCTCCCAAAACAGGCGATTATTCGGCATGTTTAGAAATTATTATTTCATCCTCCCATCACAAGCTATTATTTAGCATATTTAAATATCATAGGCTATTATTCGGCATGTTTAGAAATTATTATTTCATCCTACCATCACAAGCTATTATTGAGCATATTTAAATATCATTTCATCCTCCAGAACAAGTTATTATTTGGCATATATAGATATCATAATTTCATCCTCCATAACAAGCTATTATTCAGCATGTTTAGATATTATTTTTTCATCCTCCCATAACAAGTTATTATTCGGCATATTTATATATTATTATTTCATCCTCCCATAACAAGTTATTATTCGACATATTTAGATATCATAATTTCATCCTCCCATAACAAGGTGTTATTTGGCATATTTATCATTATTTCATCCTCCCATAACAAGCTATTATTTGGCATATTTAAATATCCTAATTTCTTCCTCCCAGAACAAGCTATTGTTTGGCATATTTAGATATTTTCATCCTCCAAAAACAAGCTATTGTTTGGCATATTTAGATATCATTATTTTATCTTCCCATAACAAGCTATTATTTGGCATATTTAGATATCATTTTCATCCTCTCATAACATGCTATTGTTCAGCATCTCTAAATATCATTATTTCATCCTCCACACCAACAATTAGAATAACAACAATGGCGATATTGCTAAAATTATTGTTATTACACGATCATTGGTTATAATTGGCATATTTTAATCGTGTATGAAATGTAGAAACGAGGAGGTGATAAAAACAAAGTGGATACCAACCAGCTGCAGAGCGTTCCTCGTGGCACATTTGATTCCCTCTCCAGCATCAGCACCATTGAGCTGTTGGGCAACACCTGGGACTGCAATGTCATAACAGCATGTTTGATCATCGCTGTTAGTTTTACAGCATTGTAAAAGTTATTTTGTTGTTGGTGTTGTTTATATTTACAATGAGACAGTACTAGTCAAACGTGTAATGTCGAAACGAATTAAAGATGTTCGAAATTCTGCACCTGCTAAACAACCAGCTGCGGAGCGTTCCTGAAGGAGCATTCAACTCTCTCCACTCCACAGACCACCGACGATGCCTGGCATTGTCGAGTTATAGGACGGATAATAAGATTACAAATGGTGATGGGGGCAATGGAGAGGAGGTGGGAGAAAGGAGGTGGGAGAAAGGAATAGCAAACAAAACACATTTAATGGCAAACACTTTCATAGAGACTTTCCAGTTTTTAGCATACCTGTGGAAGAAATGGACAAACAGGCAATTTTTTTTTAATGAAAACATGACAAATCGTGGGGATTCAGTGTTACCCAATCCAAATGATAGGTCATTATGCAGGATATTTCACTTGTGTGCAATGATCTTCCACGACAAAGGTGTGTGCTCCATTATTGCTCGTGCGAGTGACCCCTGGGTGACTTGGCATGACAATGTTTGCTACCATCGACACTGTTACAACACTGGTTGTTTTGAGGGGTGTGGGATGTTTGCGTGACAGATATGCGGAGGAGGACAATTGGTGTTCCATGTGAAAAAAGTTGAGGCAAAATAAGTTACAAAGTCTTCCGGATATTCACAAGAACGAGAACTTTCACTCGAGTGAACATCATGTAATAACAATACATCAACATTACAGTTGTGAAATGCCAAACCCATGGATATTTTAAAATTAACTAGGACGTCATAGGTCATGTGGTATGGCAGCCATATCGGAAAAAAGAAAATACTTTGGACATCTCAGAAACCACTAAACGAAAAATATTGAAAATTGGCAAGGTCAGAAACTCACTATGGGGAATAACATTTAATAAAGATTATGAAATCCGTGCCATAATGATGATGTCATAATTGTATGTGTAAAATTCTTTATCTGATCAACACGAAAAAATTTGAGGGTCATCCACAAAGAAATTTGGCAAAAATTTGAATTGATGACATCGGTGATGGGTTACGGCAGCCATGTTTTTGAAAAAAATAAAAAACCTTTGAAAATCTTCTTTTCCGAAATGGCTGAACAAATCGATGTGAAATATTACATGTATGATTGACAACACATGTAGAAAAAATGTTTGATAACTATAACATTAATGACATGGTTTGGCAGCCATATTGGATTTTAGCAAAAACCTTTAAAAACCTTCTTCTCAAACCACCCAATCAATAGACCTGAAACGTTATGGATTTCATCGAAAAGCTATGGCGATTAAAGTTTGAAAACTAAAACGTCATTGGTCAAGTGGAATGGCAGCCATATTGGATTGTATTGAAAGATAATCTTTAAAAAAATTATTTCTCTGAAACTGCTTCACCAATCTATACTTGTCAAACTTCATAAATTTGATGGACTATAATTGGGGCATATCGGTTGATAAAGATGACGTCTTCGATGAAGTGCTGTGGCAGCCATATTGGATAGAAAAACAAACTTTATATGACCAATGCAAAATTTATATATGTGATCCACCACCCAGCTTGAGTCAGGTTTTATATTCATGACCTCATAGGTCACAAGGTGGGGCAGCCATAATAGGTTGAAAGAAATAAAATAATTTAAAATTTTTTTTCTCTGAAAACGCTGAACACATCAATACAAAGCTAAACACACACACACACACACACACACACACACACACACACACACACACACACACACACACACACACACACACACACACACACACACACACACACACACACACACACACACACACACACACACACAGACACACACACACACACACACCCTTCAGAAAGTATTCACACCCTCGAATGTTGTCACATTTTGTTGGAGCCTGAATTTAAAATGGATTCAATTTAAAATTTTGTCACCGCTGTACATAAAAAATATCCCATAATGCCAAAGTGAAAACATGTGTTTAGATATTTTTAAAATTAATTTAAAAAGAAAATCTGAAATGTTGTTGTTGTTGTTCGTCTTTCGGCTGCTCCCGTTAGGGGTCGCCACAGCGGATCATCCGTTATGATCCGCATACTGATTTGGCACAGGTTTTACGCCGTATGCCCTTCCTGACGCAACCCTGGTCACCTCTTACGACACAGGGATAAGGATTGGGTTTCGCCATGATTCCGGGCTGCCCTACACCCTCTCATAGCACGGCCCAGTGCAGAGCTCCCGTCTTCAAGCGATCCTCCAACCCAAGCCTCCGAGTAGCCGGATTACAGGCGCACGCCACTACGCCCGGTCAAAAAGAAAATCTGAAATGTCTTGCGTTAATAAGTATTCAATCATCTGAGTCAATACTTTGTAGAAGCGCCTTTGGTGGCGATTACAGGTTTGAATCTTCTTCAGTGTGTCTGTATCAGCTTCGTACATCTGTATTTGGGGATGTATATGTATATGTATATATATATATATATATATATATATATATATATATATATATATATATATATATATATATATATATCTTCTTCTTCTTCTTCTTCTTTCGGCTGCTCCCGTGAGGGGTCGTCACAGCGGATCATCCGTATGATCCGCATAGTGATTTGGCACATGTTTTACGCCGGATGCCCTTCCTGACGCAACCCTGGTCGCCTCTTACGACACAGGGATAAGGTACACCTATTTTAACCGGGGTATACACCGGCCCAGTATACTGGTACTCATTTCACCGACCTCGGAAGGATGACAGGCTGAGTCAACCCCCTGGTGTATTAATTCAGTGGCCCAACGGGGCTTGAACTCAGGACCTCTTGGATCCCAAGCCGCTGCCCTAACCACTGCGCCAACACCAGGATCATATATATATATATATATATATATATATATATATATATATATATATATATATATATATATATATATATATATATGTGTATATGTGTGTGTATATGTGTGTGTATATGTGTGTGTATATATATATATATATATATATATATATATATATATATATATATATATATAGTCATGGTGCTGGTGGTCCAGGTTAAGATCCTGACCACAAATTGTGATGACATGCGGTTAACACCGCCAGCCCATATAGCCGAGTGGTTCTTCCTTAATATGAGGCAGACACATTGATCCTCAGAGATTATAAGCGTGCAGGAGGGATGAGATGCAATGGCGGAGCGACGGAGACACAGATGGATGCACGGGGGGGGGGGGAGGGGGGGGTTATGCTCAAAATCCACAACAAATACACGGACACAGCAACTTAAAATAAACACGAGAATTTAATGACAATATAAATATTTACAAGGAACAATAATCAGAAAATAATATGTGAGGTAAATAAATCCTAAAGTTTAAATTGAGGCGCCTCAACACACAGACTTAAATACAGACAAGGGGAAATGAAATCGAAGAAAATCCTTCCTTTATTCTGGCACTTAGCTTGGTCCAGAGATGGTCTTTCTCGAACGTGGAATCGAGGCATTTCGATTTGCATGTGTAGATGCGCATAAAATGGCGCTGAGCCGCTCTCTCACGGCGGGAACGTTCTTTAGGCAATTCATGAGAGGTATTCAACACCAAGGCTCACTGACTGTCGAGAAGCTTCTTCTTCTATCACGCCTGCCGATATGCTCTTTGCAGAATGGCGCAGTCCCTTTGTTGACATACACGAGGTTCCGAGGTTCGTCTCTCATGACCCAACCAAGAGCCAAAGGCCAGCATCTTGCTCAGTATGCGAAGTTTCCTCAGCATGAATAGGAGAATTGTGCCGTCTTCTTCATGCGTCGAAGGAAAGCCAACCATAAAGCCCTGTTTACAGGCCATCTCCTCGCTACGTTCTTTCTCCACCACATGCGTCCCTCAATCTGCCCTTGTTCGCTCCTCCCGATCTCTCTCTCATGTCACCGAACAACCGTTCCATCTCTGGGGCGTGGCTTGCTCGCACGAAACCCAGAAAGGTGGGGCTTCTTCCTGTTTGGCAAACTTGCCTCGCTTCTGACAACACGCCCATCAATCATCAGCCTCGGTGGCATGACTTCACCTGCCATCACCCTTGGAGGCGGGGCTTCTTCAAACTTGGTCATGCAGCTTGGCTGTAATGTTCCATTGCTGGTTTGTAATGCAAAAAAAACGTTGGGAAAAGTCACAGGGGGGCAATCACATTCTGGGGAACTTGGCCTTAATCCCTATCTAATTAACACCACACCACCCCCAGTGTGGTGACATGTAACACTTAAGCTCACAGTTTCCCAACTTAATTACCTCGAGATGTCTCCTACACGTCCACGGACCAAACAACGCTATTTAATCCTAACTTTCCTATTAAATTCCTCCATTTACTCCACACCCGTAACATTATATATTGAAACATGTGGAGTGTGATGAGCACTCCCCCGATCCCCAATGGACATTGTCCTACACCAAAGCGTCACCTCCTTTGCAGAATGGAGTTTGCGGGAGTATGTATGAATATATACAAATATATATATATATATATATATATATATATATATATATATATATATATATATATATATATATATATATATATATATATATATATATATATATACACACTCCCTCAAACTTTTGTGAAATAGTAACAAACTACCAGGTGGCACATACTTTTCCCTTGTGTACGTCCTGAGGGTGTTATTTTTTTTGAAAAAAAATTTCTTTAACTTTACTCCTCAACTTCAATTGGTTATAAAAATGTAATATCATAAATATTACAAATTAATTTGCAAAACAAATGTTTGGATTCTGATTGGTGTAAATCATGACAACACGGCAACTCACGTACTTATCCTCAGTGCAAACAAGCCTGTCTATAGCAATGCTTGGTGAGCCGTTTTGAATTACGTGGAGGTGGGGTCAGGTCAGATTAGATCTGTGACTTGCTCGAGGTACCATGTAAACTTGTACTAACCTGTTCCATGGTCGGATTGTCGGTGACTAAACCATCTCCCTCACAAAGTTTTTTGGTGAGGAGGGTGCATGATATGGACACCCAGCAGGATGAAGAACAAAATCTGTCAAAGGGAGGAGGAGCTCCTTGTGAGCCAACGGCCATCCATATCTAGTGCCCAACTGTGTCTGCGGACGTCCTCCTGCAGTTGGGTTACTTCTTATTAGGAGGTTGGTAGCAGGATTTGCACTCCGGCCACCGTAAAACCCTTCATTCCGCAAAACATTCCAGAAGCATTAAAAAAAATCTGAAAACCCACACCGTGGGAGTACCTCCTGTGCAGCTTCCCTTCACAGGGAAACTCATCAGATGAGGGATTGGGGCAAAGCGTTCGGGACCCTCAATTTTTGATGATAGGAGAGAAACCACGGGGTAACATTCCCGGGTCATATTGTGGGAGAGTGTGTCGGGGTGGTGTTGAGGTGTCGTCCATCAGACGGCGGTCTCCTTGGGTTAACCTGAAGCGGTCCCTTTGCATGGGTGCCTGGAATGTCCTATCCCTCAGAGAGGATGATCACCTCCTGTCTCTGTTATCATCTGAGCTCAAGTGTTTGGACATCGGTATTGCAGCACTCAATGAGGTGTGGAGACCGGATTGCGGCGAAGTCATTGCGGGTGATTACACCTACTATTGGTCTGGTCATTCTGATGGTTACCATGCTTAAGGAGTTGTTGTAGCTGTGTCCAATAAGTTGACTCCAATGATAATTGAGGTAATACCGGTCAATGAGCATATTATGAGATGAAGGATTCATCACTCCTTGGGTGTCATTTCCCTGGTCTCTGTATATGCTCCGACTGAGGCGAGTGATCTCACCATGAAGGACGCATTCTATACCACGCTCGAGTCTGTGGTTGATCATTGTCCCAGGCAAGATACACTTTTAGTCTTGGGGGATTTCAATGCATCGACTGGAACTGATAGGCATGGTTATGAGACAGGTGTTGGTCCCCATGGGTCGGGAACTGTGAACCAGAAGCATTAAGTTCCTTGACTTTGCAAGAAGTCATGGACTTAGGGTGTCTGGTTCATGGTTTTAGCGCCCACAAGCTCATCGCTGGACTTGGCATGCCAACGCTGGCGGTGTGGCAAAGGAGATTGACCATGTCCTCGTTGATGGTCGCTGGAGGATGATCCATAACTGCAGGGTCTACTGGAGTGCTCAGTTCCTCAATACTGACCACCGGGCTTGTTGTAGCAACTCTTAAGTTGCACCTTAAATCGAGGAGAATAGTACCATCCCAGCTGAGGCTGGATGTTGGCAAGCTCAAGGATGAGAGGGCGGCTGAGGAGTTTGCGAACAGGCTGAGTGGAGATTTGGGGCATCTGGGTGCTTTGGGGGATCCTGAAGAGTTGTGTTGAGCCTTCAAGACCATCGTCCTTGATGTTGTCGGTAGATGTCTTGGAACTCACCAGAGGGCGAAGAAGAATTTTGTCTCTCAAGGGACACTGGATACCATTGCCCAGAGTCGCAGGGCCAGGCTGAATGGCAGAGCTGAGCTGTTCAGGGAGCTGAGGCGTAAAACTGTACGTGCACTGAGGGTGGACAAGGAGGATTTTGTGCGAGGAATCTGTGAGGGGCTAGAGCATCACATGTGCTCAAGTGATTAGTGGTGAGGTGTTTTTAATAACATGATGGTGAGGTCTTTTTCATAACATGACGGTGAGATGTTTTTAATAACATGGTGGTAAGGTGTTTCCAACAACATGATGATGAGATCTTTTTAATAACATGGCAGTGAGGTGTTTTTAATAACATAATGGTGAGGTGTTTTTGATAACATGACGGTGAGATGTTTTTAATATCATGATGGTAAGGTGTTTCCAACAACATGATGGTGAGATCTTTTTAATAACATGGCGGTGAGGTGTTTTTAATAACATAATGGTGAGGTGTTTTTAATAACATGATGGAGAGATGTTTTTAATAACATGGTGGTGAGGTGTTTTTAATAACGTAGTGGTGAGGTGTTTTTAATAACATGGTGGTGAGGTGTTTTTAATAACATGATGGAGAGATGTTTTTAATAACATGGTGGTGAGGTGTTTTTAATAACATGGTGGTGAGGTGTTTTTAATAACATAATGGTGAGGTGTTTTTAATAACATGGTCGTGAGGTGTTTTTAATAACATAATGGTGAGGTGTTTTGAATAACATGGTGGTGAGGTGTTTTTAATAACATGGTGGTGAGGTGTTTTTAATAACATGGTGGTGAGGTGTTTTTAATAACATAATGGTGAGGTGTTTTTAATAACATAATGGTGAGGTGTTTTTAATAACATGATGGTGAGCTGTTTTTAATAATGTGATGGTGAGGTGTTTTTAATAACAATGGTGAGGTGTTTTTAATAACATGGTGGTGAGGTGTTTTTAATAACATGGTGGTGAGGTGTTTTTAATAACATAATGGTGAGGTGTTTTTAATAACATGGTGGTGAGGTGTTTTAATAACATGGTGGTGAGGTGTTTTTAATAACATAATGGTGAGGTGTTTTTAATAACATGGTGGTGAGGTGTTTTTAATAACATGGTGGTGAGGTGTTTTTAATAACATGGCAGCGAGATGTTTTTAATAACATGGTGGTGAGGTGTTTCTAACAACATGATGATGAGATATTTTTAATAACATGGTAGTGAGGTGTTTTTAACAACATGATGATGAGATATTTTTAATAACATGGTAGTGAGGTGTTTTTAACAACATGATGATGAGATATTTTTTAATAACATGGTAGTGAGGTGTTTTTAATAACATGGTGGTGAGATGTTTTTAATAACATGGCGGTGAGGTGTTTTTAATAACATGGTGGTGAGGTGTTTTTAATAACATGGTGGTGAGGTATTTTTAATAACATAGTGGTGAGGTGTTTTTAATAACATAATGGTGAGGTGTTTTTAATAACATGATGGTGAGATCTTTTTAATAACATGGCGGTGAGGTGTTTTTAATAACATAATGGTGAGGTGTTTTTAATAACATGATGGAGAGATGTTTTTAATAACATGGTGGTGAGGTGTTTTTAATAATGTAGTGGTGAGGTGTTTTTAATAACATGGTGGTGAGGTGTTTTTAATAACATGATGGAGAGATGTTTTTAATAACATGGTGGTGAGGTGTTTTTAATAACATAATGGTGAGGTGTTTTTAATAACATGGTCGTGAGGTTTTTTTAATAACATAATGGTGAGGTGTTTTGAATAACATGGTGGTGAGGTGTTTTTAATAACATGGTGGTGAGGTGTTTTTAATAACATGGTGGTGAGGAGTTTTTAATAACATAATGGTGAGGTGTTTTTAATAACATAATGGTGAGGTGTTTTTAATAACATAATGGTGAGGTGTTTTTAATAACATGGTGGTGAGCTGTTTTTAATAATGTGATGGTGAGGTGTTTTTAATAACATAATGGTGAGGTGTTTTTAACAACATGGTGGTGAGGTGTTTTTAATAACATGGTGGTGAGGTGTTTTTAATAACATGGTGGTGAGGTGTTTTTAATAACATGGCAGCGAGATGTTTTTAATAACATGGTGGTGAGGTGTTTCTAACAACATGATGATGAGATATTTTTAATAACATGGTAGTGAGGTGTTTTTAACAACATGATGAGATATTTTTAATAACATGGTAGTGAGGTGTTTTTAACAACATGATGATGAGATATTTTTAATAACATGGTAGTGAGGTGGTTTTAATAACATGGTGGTGAGATGTTTTTAATAACATGGCAGTGAGGTGTTTTTAATAACATGGTGGTGAGGTGTTTTTAATAACATGGTGGTGAGGTATTTTTAATAACGTAGTGGTGAGGTGTTTTTAATAACGTGGTGGTGAGGTGTTTTTAATAACGTGGTGGTTAGGTGTTTTTAATAACGTGGTGGTTAGGTGTTTTTAATAACATGGTGGTTAGGTGTTTTTAATGACGTGGTTGTAAGGTGTTTTTAATAATGTGGTGGTAAAGTGTTTTTAATAACGTGGTGATGAGGTGTTTTTAATAACATTGTCGTGAGGTGTTTTTAATAACACGGTGGTGAGCTATTTTTAATAACACGGTGGTGGTGTTTTTAACAACATGGTGGTGAGGTGTTTTTAATAACATGTTGGTGAGGTGTTTTTAATAACAATGTGGTGAGGTCTTTTTAATAATACGGTGGTGAGGTGTTTTTCATAATACGGTGGTGAGGTGTTTTTCATAATACGGTGGTGAGGTGTTTTAATAACTTGGTGGTGAGGTGTTTTTAATAACATGGTGGTGAGGTGTTATAAATAACGTGGTCGTGAGGTCTTTTTAATAATGCGGTGAGGTGTTTTTAATAACGTGGTCATGAGATGTTTTTAATAAAGTGGTGGTGAGGTGTTTTTAATAACGTGGTAGAGAGGTGTTTTTAATAACGTGGTCGTGAGGTGTTTTTAATAACGTGGAAGTGAGGTGTTTTTAATGACGTGGTAGTGAGGTGTTTTTAATGACGTGGTAGTGAGGTGTTTTTAATAACATGGTGGCGAGGTGTTTTTAATAACGTGGTCGTGAGGTGTTTTTAA
>NC_140976.1:6544350-6554350 GCF_056783735.1 Eptatretus burgeri | reverse complement strand
CTAATTATTATGAAAATGAATGATGTTTTGCATCTTTGTTTTACAGCTGGTTGTTGTTTGAATGTTCGTGTATGTTGAATTGCACCTGCATTGCCTTGTTGCGAGGAAGAACGTGCTTGAACACTGCGGTTGACTCCGTGAGCTGTGGCTTGCCTATTGATCGATGTGTTTGTGCTATCCGAGCTATTGATCTATTGATCGATGTGTTTGTGTTATCCCACTGGACAACACGCAGATTACCGTACGTGGTTTATGCATTGCCTTGTGGGTAAGAGATAACCAACTCGATAACATATCTGAACTCCCATACATCACAGCCGCACCTGCATCACACACGCATTGCCCGCTTTCATTCTCTTGCTCCTTAAGAACCCCACCGTTTGCTCTTATTACTATTAGTCATTCTGTGTGTGCTTGAGACTCGTTGTTTGCTGTCCACTCTCTTTATTTACTCCCGTTTGTTGGACAAAGGCTCAGGTTGTGAAAAACCGAAATTTGGACCTCACAAAATTCTCTTCTTTCAAAAGCATTTTTTGACAGAACCAAATTGAGTCACCAGCATCGTGATGTGCTGTATTGATTGATTATACAAGTGGGCACTCCTGCCCAGCGAGACGATCCTTCTTGATCCACTACCAGTCCACGATCATAAGATAAAGCAAAGATGGATTGTGATATCAATGGTGGCACTATTTCCGCCACATGTCAATTTTGGAGTTTTGCTGACATCCAAGTTTGCTCCATTTTAGTAAGATATATATATATATATATATATATATATATATATATATATATATATATATATATATATATATATATATATATATATATATATATATATATGTATATATATATATATATATATATATATATATATATATATATATATATATATATATATATATATATATATACAGTGCCTATAGAAAATGTATACCCCCTTTCAAAAGTTTCACCTTTTGTTACCTTATCGGCAAGAAATAAATTCCATTAAAACAGACTTTTCCCACCTTTATTTACACATCGTGACCCACAACTTCAAAGTGAAAAACAAATTCTACAAATTTCAGAGAATTAATAAAAAATACAAAACCAGAATACCTTGGTTGGAAAAATGTCCATCCCTCCTGAGTTAGTACTTGGTGGAAGCACCTTTGACAGTAATTACAGCTGTGAGTGTGTTGGGATAGGTCTCTACCAACTTTGAACACCTTGATTGGGCGATATTTTCCCATTCTTCTACACAAAACTGTTCAAGCTCAGTCAAGTTGTGTGGGGAGCATTGATCGACAGCAATCTTCAAGTCGTGCCACAGATTTTCGATTGAATTTAGGTCAGGGCTCTGATTGGGCCACTCAAGGACATTTATCTTTTTGTTCCTTTGCCACTCCAGTGTAGCTTCGGCTGTGTGCTTTAGGTGTTGTGTAGCTTTGTTCCAGATTATGTCTCAAACAGTTAAACCACATATTCTGCAAAGAACAACCATTCATCTGCCATCCAGACTATTGTCCCCACGAATGCAAACCATTCAAACAGAATGCATATGGTGTGATCGGCAGGTAAATCGATATATGTGGAGTATAGGACTTTATGTCCATTGGAGATCAGGGTGGGGTGGGGGGGGGTGCTCATCACACTCCACATGTCGATATAATATATATGTATATATTATACATATACACGATTTGAAATTGTGTCTCCAAACCATGACTCATGGACCAAACCGTCTCCTCATTCGTGTTCCATTTCCCCTCCACCGGGAGTTTGGCCGATCCCGCCCGGAGACCCTCCCAATTCATCTGGACATGGTGCTTCACTGCCACCAGTCGCTATCTCCACACTCTGTCCCTCCAAAGCTTGGTCCCATCCGCCCACGGTGGGAGGGAATCACCTCATCCCACATGGGGAAATCCCCATTCGTGTGTGTGTACATGTATATGTTTTCACTTTATAATTTTTAAGTTTTTCTCTGAAACCACATGTCCGATCTATACAAAACTTTAAACATGGGAGGGATCTCCATGAAGACTATTTTATTGATAACTCTGATGTGATAGGTCACATGGTATGGCAGACATATTGGATTAAATGAATCTTGTTCTCTAAAAGCACTCAATGAAATTGTTTCGAACCTTGGCATACCGTATGTCATCAACTTCCTTTGGGGTACATTGGGTAATAACAATGATGCCATCAGTGAAGTGGTATTCCAGACATAATTGGTTGAGTAAAAATCCTTATCCAAGAAATCTGAAACTTCATACATCTGATCTATGACCTGATGTGAGTAAAGAATTAAATTTACGACATCATCGGTCATGTGATCTGGCAGCCATATTGGATTCAAAAGAAAAACGTAAAATAATCTTCTCCAGAACCGCTTACCAGATCGATATGAAACTTCATACATATGATCGATTAGCCATGGGGAATATCATTTGAATATTTTTTTCATATTCACTTTCATTGATGCAATTTAACCTTAACGTGCACAAAGTAACTGTTAAATATCCTAATTATAATCAATTAATAATAAATAAAGTGACAGATAATGGCAATGTATGTGATAAAAGAGGGTGCATGGATGATAACAGGTACATGGGTCATAATAGTAGCGTGTGCAGTTAACGATGATATTTTTGTTCAGAATGAGTGTGTGAGGCAAGACTGTGTACCCAACTGAGTGCTGTTCTAGTTTTAGGTGAGGGAACTATTTTGAGGTTTACAATTTAAATTAATTTGAATATAAGATGTTGTGATATTAACATCATTTACAGCAATCCTTTAAATTAAAATATTATGTTTTAGGAATAACTGGTACGATATGATTAATAAATATAATTGTGAGGAACAGACATGAAAAAACGAGGTGTGTGTGCGTGTGTGTGTCAGTGTCGGGGTGTGCTCGTGTCTTTGCACTTTTCCTCTTCCTCCTCCTCCCCTTCATTTCTCGGTTTGTTATTCTGTCCTCGAGTGCTTCCATGGGCCTGAACCTCTGTTTCTAAAAACGTGTTTCACGAAACTGTGTCCCGAGCTCTGTCAAATTTTTAGCAAATCTATCAACAGTGCTTGATTCCCTCTCCAGCCTAAACATACTGTATCTGAACAACAACACCTGGGACTGAACATTCTGTGTGAATTTCATTTCAAGCACACGAACTCCGAAACAAATCTACCATTAGTGAGAATAACAATTTCGAAAATCAGTCGGTATACAGAAACTTTCAACTTCAAAACTATCAGGTAACATAATGCCAACAAATGTGCATTGATTAGACGATCAGCTTTTAGTAATAAATAAACACAATGTACTGCACTCTTGACTGTGAATGTTTCTATACCTGAACTACCAACCCCGGTACAAATACAAACTTGATCTTCTTTTGGATTGTTGGGTTTTCTGCCCAAGATGCGAAACACTAAAGACTTTGTAATTCCGATTTACCAGAACCGGAAACTAACTTTTTTATGTTTTGAGTCCCGAGCTCTGTCAAATCCCTCCTGTAAATGAGGAAACAATGCAACAACAATTTTTTTTTTAACATGGAAACAATTAGAATTAGAAGGGCACGCGGTAGAGCGCATCCCTCCACCATGCAATGCCTGATCCACAAGAACATATCGGACCCAATACATTTTTGAGATATCGTGATATATATCGTTTTTGAGCCCTATCTCTCAATGCTGAAGAATCACTTGAAAAAATTAAATAATTGTTGTATCCAGATCCGGATTTGGATCTTCATCAAAATTGAATCAATTCGTCGTTGCCACACACCTAATGTGTTCACCAAGTTTTGTCCGAATCCGTCCGCAACTTCTTGAGATATCGTGCTATATATCGGTTTCGCCCGACCTCTCTATGGTGAAGAATCACTTAAAAAATTCCAGTAGCCAGATCCGGATCCGGATCTTCACCAAAATCGAATCAGTTCGTCCATGTCACACACCCAACCTGTCGACAAAATTTCATCCGAATCCGTCAACAACCTTTTGAGATATCCTGTACACAAATAAACAGACAGACAGAAAGGGGAGAAAACATCACCTCCTTCACCTTCGATGGTGGAGGTAATTATAGTATCCGGATCTTCACAAAAAAAACTCCAATCAATTCGTCCTTGTCACACACCCAACCTGTCCACCAATTTCATCCGAATCTTGTCTATAACTTTTTGAGATATCCTACTCACAGACAAATAGACAGGGGTGAAAACATAACCTCTGTCCACCTTCAGTGGCAGCTGTAGCTAGAGAGTTCATAGAATACCTTACTCCACTCATTGTTTGGGTATATAATGCATTTGAAATATAATAATGATTTTAAAGGTCATATTAAACAATCCGGCGATATTATACACAACCTTATTTAACAATTCCAAGTACTGCAAAACTGGAGGGTCTTGGAAGCAGTCGGAAGGCGATTTTGTTCTCCAGTGTTCAAGTACGTAATTCTTTTTAAATAAAATAATTATTGTAAAGGTCATATAAAAATATTAGTTCCAGAAGTTTACCGCCAATGAGGCAGTTGCTATGACACCAGCTTATCTCACACGTTACATTAGTTCATCATGCCTGTTGTTTGTGTCCTTTATGACGTCCTTAAACACATTAAGTACCCTGTTTGGAATGATTTTGAATCTTCTTTGACAGGCAGACAGGCAAACAGAGTGAAAAAAAATCTCACTCCTCTCTGCGCATGTGTTATCAGGATGAATTCAGAGGCAAAGTACTGTTAAACTGCAGGTTTGTTTTCTGATTCATCTTCCAATCCGTGTTCAAAATATAACATTCCATTTAAGTAAAGTCCTTCCTCAATCAGAAACTGACTTGTGGACGGACGGACAAAAGTAAACCTATTACTCAACCCTCCTTTTCGCCTTGCCTGTGCGGGGTAATAAATAGTCAATTGGCATTTCCCTGGATCTACAGTTCCTAAAAATAATTCCCGAGAAAGAATGCCTCTTGGAAAGAAGGCATGGCGGCTGGAAACGACGTATGGTGGTTGGAAATAACACATGGTGGTCAGAAATAACGCATGGCGGCCAGAAACGACGCATGGTGGTCAGAAATAACGCATGGCGGTCAGAAATAACGCATGTCGGCCGGAAACGATGCATGGTGGTCAGAAATAACGCATGGTGGTCAGAAATAACACATGGTGCTCAGAAATAACGCATGGTGGTAAGAAAGAACACATGGTGGTCAGAAATAACACATGGTGATCAGAAATAACACATGGTGGTCAGAAATAACGCATGGTGGTCAGAAATAACACATGGTGGTAAGAAAGAACACATGGTGGTCAGAAATAACGCATGGTGGTCAGAAATAACGCATGGTGGTCGGAAATAACACATGGTGGTCAGAAATAACTCATGGTGGTCAGAAATAACACATGGTGGTCAGAAATAACACATGGTGGTCAGAAATAACTCATGGTGGTCAGAAATAACTCATGGTGGTCAGAAATAACACATGGTGGTCAGAAATAACACATGGTGGTCAGAAATAACACATGGTGGTCAGAAATAACACATGGTGGTCAGAAATAACTCATGGTGGTCAGAAATAACTCATGGTGGTCAGAAATAACACATGGTGGTCAGAAATAACTCATGGTGGTCAGAAATAACGCATGGTGGTCAGAAATAACGCATGGTGGTCGGAAATAACACATGGTGGTCAGAAATAACTCATGGTGGTCAGAAAGAACGCATGGTGGTCGGAAATAACACATGGTGGTCAGAAATAACACATGGTGGTCAGAAAGAACGCATGGCGGCCGGAAACGACACATGCATGGCGGCCGGAAATGGCACATGGTTTTCAGAAATAACACATGCATAGTAGCCAGAAAGAACGCATGGCAGCCGGAAACGACACATGGTTTTCAGAAATAACACATGCATAGTAGCCAGAAAGAACGCATGGTGGCCGGAAACGATGCACGCATGGTGGCTGCCAACAACACATGGTGGTCAGAAATAACACATGGTTTTCAGAAATAACACACGCATAGTGGCCAGAAACGACACATGGTGGTCAGAAATACAATGCATAGTGGCCAGAAAGAGCACATGGTGGCCGGAAACGACACATGGTGGTCAGAAGTAACACATGCATAGCGGCCAGAAACGACATATGGTGGTCAGAAATAACACGCATAGTGGCCAGAAAGAGCACATGGTGGCTGGAAACGACATGGTGGTCAGAAATAACGCATAGTGGCTGGGAATGACACATGGTGGTCACAAATAACACTTAGTGGCCCAAAACGACACATGGTGGCCAGAAAGAACGCATAGTGGCCGGAAATGACACATGGTGGTCAGAAATAACATGCATAGTGGCCAGAAAGAACGCATGGTGGCCAGAAACGACACACGGTGGTCAGAAACGACACATGGTGGTCAGAAACGACACATGGTGGTCAGAAATGACACACGCAATGCGGCCAGAAAGAACACATGGTGTCCGAAAATGACGCACGCATGGTGGCTGTTAACAATGCACAGCACTCGGAAACAATGATGCCAGCCAGCATTAGAGAGCACCTATTATTTAAGTGTTTAAGTGCATTGGTAAGTTTAAGTGCTTGTCATTGTTTATAATAATCTCTGAGCACGCGACCCCCAGAATGGATTTAATATGTACTGCATTGACAGTACCTGTTCAAGGGCCCAGATTAAATTTTCTGAAGATATCTTGAGGCCCTTTGGTAAACGACATCGTGTGAATAATGAACGATCTTTCATATTACTGTGACAGAGAAGACAACAACTTCCTTCTCAACTAGATTATATTTTTCTATCACAGGCTTTGCTGTCGCTTCGTTCAAATAAAATTGTTGTGGTTGTGTGGATGCTGCAAATATGGCCGGTCACTCATCTAAACAGTCTCACTCTTCTTTTGGTTCTCTCAGTCAGGGACTCTTCTCTCTTCATCTCACTTCTTTAAATGATGTTCTTGAAAGAAGTGATGGCATCAGTTTCACTCTCAGTGTCGCATTCAAACACCATGTGTGCTGCCTTTCCCATCTGCCAGGCACTCTGATAATGATGTAAAGAAAAGATTGCTTTACCCAGGCATGACAGACATATTGATTAGGAATAACTTTTCTTTCTCCAGCAGGAAAGGCTTTGGAGAAAAGAGAATTCGCTGGAGATTTTGGAACATTTGTGGCGGTCCATCAGTCGGTTTTTAGATCCTCGTGGAGGATCTCCAAGTCTTACTCACGTTGTTGTTCTTCATCTTCTTCTTGTGGACTTTTTTGATTCACAGCCTACATTTTTCATCGAAACTTCCTGAAACTTGGCATATATA
The DNA here is from genome assembly GCF_056783735.1 of Eptatretus burgeri. Taxonomy (NCBI): domain Eukaryota; kingdom Metazoa; phylum Chordata; class Myxini; order Myxiniformes; family Myxinidae; genus Eptatretus; species Eptatretus burgeri. The sequence goes on along the minus strand of NC_140976.1, from coordinate 6,547,024 downwards.
TGTAAAAACACCCTGCACAGACAGCAACCATCTCCGATTTTGAAAATTCCTCCTAGAAAAAAAGTTATGATGACAAAATATCTCTGCTAATGGAAATCACATAAAAAATTATCTCCAAAACTAGGCAAACTTTTTGAATTCTGTTTGCGGGAATCGAACAGGGCATTAGCAGAGATGAATTACCACACATATGATACATCACTATGACGTCATATCAATTTTTATGATGTCATTCCTATTTTTTGATATTTTTTGTTTCACAACCCAGAGTTTTCATCGGATCTTCGTGAAACTTGCCATGTATATGCAGAAAGCCCACGCGCAGGCAGTAACCATCTCCGATTTTGGAAATTCTTCCAAGAAAAAAAAGTTGATGTCATAATATCGCCGCTAATGGAAATCGCCTATACCATTATCTCCGAAACGAGGCAAGCTGTTTGAACTTTGTTTGCGGGAATCAAGCCGGGCATGAGCACCGATAATTTATTCCAAACCTGATACATCACAATGACGTCATATTCGTTTTTATGACGTCATCATTAAGAGGACGAGGATCTTAGCTCATTTGAGCTTGGTGAAGATGGTTGCGCTTCATGAAAGTTCATTTATAACGACTGTTGTTTTTACACTTCCATTATGAGCATTTCGTTTGTTCATTCCAAGTTTTATCATCGCTTTGGAATTATTAGAGAATGAAAATTAAACACATTGAAATGATTTCTAATGTTCACAAAAATTTGCCTTTAATGTGTACCGCAACGTGTGAAAGATGAATAAGAGGTTATGTGGAGAGTTCTCTAACATGCTGTGGACGTTAAATTGACTGTGGGTTTCTCAGCTCGGATTATCGTTTAAAACAAAACCATTCGCTGAACATACATCGCTTAAAATCCGACAGCATAACAAAGCATTATACTCATGTATCCTTCCTGTGATCACATATTTCATCTCAATTACCTAAATTGCACCGAATCCAATAAAAAGGGGACAGACTACTACAAATACTACTACGACTACTAAGTCTTTAATTACCCAGATTATTGCCACCTTCTTGTGCATTCGGATGGGGAAAGGTTTTTGCCCGTCTTTCACGAACCGGTTGGCCAGGCCGAACGTTCGACTGAAGCAGATTTGAACATCAATGTGTAATGTGTTCAGGATGCCGGTGACAACTCACCTTTGCGAAAGACACCGTGCAATATTTACCGCCCCACAACGAATGAGTGCGTACAGGACACCCGGCTTGATGTCCATCCATCCTGTGGAAGGCACACTTTGAGATGCAACACCGTGTCTGTGAAGCAGCAAATCGACATTTTGTAGTCGAGCTCGAGCTGTAATGCACTAACCTCTGGGATGAAGTGGATTTTTTTTTTATAATTATACATATATATGAGGGTCTCGGCTTGTGAAGGATGTTGAAAATACAAATAATAATAATAATAATAATAATATGCTGTTTTTTTTAGGGTTAAATAACCAGCAAATTAAAAAGCGTTAGTGTTTTCGTGGCAAGGCATTTGATTCCCTCTCCAGCCTCAGCATTATAATCTATCAATTTAAATTATTTCACGGAATTTAAAAAGGTTAATTGTTTCACTCTTGGATTCACTCAGAAACAAAGCTCTGAGCTACTTATACCACCCACCGTGAAATGGTGCTGCAACTTCGGGCAGTGGACGTTGGATTTGCATAAAAAGTGCACAAAAAACCTGCTTGTGAAATATAATTTGGCATCAACATTATTGATGCCTCTTCTGCCATCATTTCAAAAGTGAATGGGGACGGTGCAATATATATATATATATATATATATATATATATATATATATATATATATATATATATATATATATATATATATATATACATATATACACTAGTAGTAAAGCCCGGCATTGCACGGGCAACGCCCGGGCTTACTTGCAAATTTCCTGAATAGCTGTGAGCGGTTAAGGGTTAGCGGTTAGCGGTTAGGGGTTAGCGGTTAGGGGTTAGCAGTTAGCGGTTAGGGTTAGGGTTAGGGTTCGCTGTTAGGGTTAAGGTTAGGTGTTAGGGTTAGCTGTTAGGGTTAGCTGTTAGGGTTACGGTTAGCTGTTAGGGTTAGTGTTAAGGTAGCTAACCCTAACTCTAACACTAACACGAACCCAAACCCTAAACCGAACCCTAACAGCTTGGCGTAGCGGAGGTAAACAGCGCCCGAGGCAAAATGGAAATTTGTGTCCCCCATAGGCCTTAAACTTGAGTGGATTTGAATGGAAAATCCCATAAGGGATATTGATTTATCGATTTTTTCGAAAATTGGAAGTGTTATGGAAAAAATTTATAGCCAATGACCTAAGTTGCACCAAAAGCCATAATCGTACCAAATTTGAATGGAATCGGTTGGAGTTTGTGAAAATGCATCAAAACGAATTTTGAGGGGCCTCTTAAGGAAGACAATAATATCATTAGTATATGTGCCAAATCTTGTTTCATTTCATGCAGTAACAAAAATCTGATGGTGGAACAAAGAAAGGGGCATGCCAAAATATATATATATATATATATATATATATATATATATATATATATATATATACACATATACATATATCCATACATATATATATATATACATATATCCATACATATATATATATATACATATATCCATACATATATATATATATAT
>NC_140976.1:6354350-6539350 GCF_056783735.1 Eptatretus burgeri | reverse complement strand
CGCCGGCGGGCGCGGAATCCGTAACAATATATATATATATATATATATATATATATATATATATATATATATATATATATATATATATATATATAGATATATATATATATATATCTATATATAGATATATATCTATATATAGATATATATAGATAGATATATAGATAGATATATAGATAGATATATATATATATATATATATATATATATATATATATATATATATATATATATATATATATAGATATATAGATATATAGATATATATATATATATAGATAGATATATAGATATATATATATATATATATATATAGATATATATATATATATATATATATATATATATATATATATATATATATATATATATATATATATATATATAGATATATATATATATATATATATATATATATATATATATATATATAGATATATATATATATAGATATATATATATATAGATATATATATATATATATATATATATATATATATATATATATATATATATATATATATATATATATATATATATATATAGATATATATATATATATATATATATATATATATATATATATAGATATATATATATATATATATATATATATATATATATATATATATATATATATATATATATATATATATATATATATATATATATAGATATATATATATATATATATATATATATATATATATATATATATATATATATATATATATATATATATATATATATATATATATATATATATATATAGATATATATATATATATATATATATATATATATATATATATATATATATATATATATATATATATATATATATATATATAGATATATATATATATATATATATATATATATATATATATATATATATATATATATATATATATATATATATAGATATATATATATATATATATATATATATAGATATATATAGATATATATAGATATATATATATATATATATATATATATATATATATATAGATATATATAGATATATATAGATATATATATATATATATATATATATATATATATATATATATATATATAGATATATATAGATATATATATATATATATATATATATATATATATATATATATATATATATATATATATAGATAGATAGATAGATAGATATATATAGATATATACATATATTGTTACGGCTGTGGAAATTCGCAAACCACCATTCAGCCCCCATAGGTGAGATAACTCTAAGTTCATGTGTCGTTAGCCCCAAACCCATTGTTTAGAGGGAATTTATGTGATTCATAAATATATATATATATATATATATACATATATATATATATATATATATATATATATATAAAGATATATACATATATATATATATATATATATATATATATATATATATATATAAAGATATATACATATACATATACATATATACATATATATATACATATATATATATATATATATATATATATATATATAAAGATATATACATATATATATATATATATTCGTTCGTAGTGGGCTTAATACGCCCGATAATTAATCGGAACTGTCGAGGCCGACGATAACACCGCTCGTTTATCCCGATAGCACGGAACGGACCGCTTAAGCGGTTCATGTCCGGATTCGACCTGCGGCGAGGTACGATCGCCCGGTTTACCATCCGCGTGGGTACATAGGTAGGTCGAGTTTGGCGAACAACCCTATTATATCCTACGCGGATGGCCGATTGGCACGATCGTGGTGAGGTCGAAAGGCCCACCCGTGACTGGCTCCGGGCGATAGTTCCCGGAGGGTCACAACAGAATTGTCCGTCCGGTGGGCGATGCGGCCGCCATTCGAGTCGAGCGGCCGATCGCACGCCGGCAGGCGCGAATTCGCAACAATATATATGTTGTTACGGATCTGGAAGCCATATTCATTCAGACATGCAGAAGTCCCAAGAGTCAGTTATTCCATTAAGTACATGTGAGACAGGTCCCTTCCTTTTGTCTCGTGGGAGAATCAAAGGTGTGCGTTGCGATGTCCTTTTCGTTAGGTTGTTAAATCTTTACATCCAATGAACCATCCAACAAACCATCTAAGACCATCCAACGAACATCCAACAACCATCCCATCCCCCATCACTATCCACTGTCCACCTGCGTCTCTGGAGCCTCGTGTTTCGAGGCAAAAATCTTTGTGAAGTATCGTTTTGGGCGAGTCCGCACGTGTGGAGTGGGTGGGCTTCCCAGTATGGCCGAAACCCTGCCAAAAAAGGGCGGACCCATGGAAGCCCCGTCCAATCGGGGCGAACAGTGACGTCAGTTTCACCACGGCCCCTCCCCGCTGAGGGAGGTCCATAAAAATCACCAAAGCCATCCTCATCAGAGAGTTCGGTGGAGAGGAGTTCTGTGCACGAGAGTTCTGGGGGGGGGGGGGTTGTTCGTCGTGGTTGTTGGGTTGCGCTGGAGTTCGGAGGGTTGGGAGGAGCGTTGCCATGAGAGAGTCGTGGAGTTTGTACAGTACTTGCAGTGAAAGGCTTGGAGTTTGTGAAGCAACCCTGAGAGCGGAGAGCGTTGGGCCCTGATCCCCGCCTCGGACTACGCTCCACTCGACCCGGGCTCCTTTGCAGACATGGTCTCCACGCGTGCGGCCGTGGACCGAGCCGCACGACCATTAACAGGTGTCGTGTGAGAAATGCCGCACCACGGAGCACTCCTTTCCACAAAGACTCAAGTACCGAGAACTGCGACCCCCAGCTCGTCTCTCCCTCAATGGCTGCAGGGGTCTTTTAATAAATCATCTGGGTGTGCGTCTGAATGTGTGGGCCCATCTTGTAAGTAGAAACTGTTTAAGTGTTTATTCCATCATTGTAAATTCTTGCTTGTATTTTCCGCGATAAGTCTTGCTCTGTGTCTTCTTTATTGTAAATAAATTACTGTAGAAATGTTCCCAGTTCGTTTCCATCCATTGTTTCATTGGTCCAGCATGGTTCGGATCTGAGTTTTAGCCGGGTCTTTGTTTCCGTTAATCTGCTCATCCTCGCCGGCACGGCTTTGGCAGTTCCGCTTGACTGCACCCGAACCGGAGTTGGTAGTCGATAGTTGGAACTCTACCGCAGTCGGTACAGTGACCCGGTTCGAGAAAGACGTGCCGAGGGCGTGGTTCCCCGGTAGTCGAAATCGCGTAGTTAATTAGGTAAATTGGTTCGAGACAAAAAGACCCTGCGCTACGCAGTTGAGTTATTGGCGTCCATGGTCGGTTCAGCGACTCGCAGCGTCACGGAGTTATCTCAGAGCGACGGCCTACCATTCTGGGGAGTCTGGTGGGAACTTGAGATAGCTTCCCCCCCTGGTGGTCTTCTCACCAGACCCCCGACCCGCAAAATATATATATATATATATATATATATATATATACACATATATATACATACATATATATATATATATATATATATACACATATATATACATACATATATATATATATATATATATACATACATACATACATACATGTATGTATATGTAATTTTGCCTGCCTTCAGAAAGTATTCACACCCATTGACTTTTACACATTTTGTTGTTACAGCTTGAATTTAAAATGGATTAAGTTGAGATTTTTTTCGTCACTGATCTACACATAATTTCCCATAATGTAACACAAAATTCCTCTCTGATAAAGGCGCCTTTTAATACCAAATAAGGTTAACAAAAACATTTAAACAGCTTGGGACATGCACCTTAACCCCATGGCCAAAGCACACAATCCAACAAGACTGTCCCGTTGGCATGCACATGGTCAAACACACACACACACACACACACACACACACACACACACACACACACACACACACACATACACACACACACACACACACACACACACACACACACACACCCCAAAGGGCCAGAATGCATGGTCATACAATTGTACTCCTCCATCGGAGTGAGTCCTTATGACTTCAACGGCATGCCATCCTGAATTCAGGTTAATTTCCCCTCGATTTGGACGAGACACCACGTAAACATCTAACCAATGATGACCACATTCGTCGTTTAAACATCGATCATACCTGCTGGCCACTCTAATGGTGACTTGGTGAACACCAACCACGGATTCTTTTGCGGATTAGGCGGTTTTACCGTGTGAGACATAATTCCTGGCTGATGCTCACCATTATCCCCCCCCCCCACCATTTTGTACTGTTCTCTTCGCTCTGTGACGTCATGGTCCATTCTGTGTTCTCGCTCCTCCATGAGCCTCGATAATAATGTATCCAAAGAAAAAGACATTGCACAACCCGAACATTGCATGTTTCTTTGATCAGTTCAACGCATAGTTGAGGACATTTCCATCAGAGGCAAACTTATACAACGACGAAGTCTTCTGTCCCTGGTAAAGGTTGTAGTGTCGATCTGCATTGGCGGACAGGTAGAACAATCGATGGAATAAACATAATGTTGGATCCGAATGGTAAACACCGAAAACATCGGCTTCTCCTCGTTTCCCAGGACGGTGAGCATACCCCACTCAAAGTTCTGCTGATTCCATCCGTTGTTCCAAACTTGTCCACTCGTATCTATGGATTAATGATCCAGATCAATCGACATTGTGTGTGTTGTGGTCGTGCGAGGTATCGATTGAGAGAACAGGTGGATACCAACCAGCTGCGGAACGTTCCTCACGGAGCATTTGATTCCCTCTCCAGCATCAGCAACGTCCAGCTGTTTGGCAACACCTGGGACTGCAACGTTGCAATACAATCATTAGAGGAATCACCACAAGTCTTAGCAAGGTCATTATACAAGATCAGTAACAAATACTACAACTACTTAACCTGCCGCTATTGTTTGCACCATCTTGTGTGGCATCAGAAGGGAAAGTCTTTGGCCAAAGTCTTTCACGAACCTAGTGGCCAGGCCTCATGATGTTCGACTGAAGGTTTCAGGAATTAGTAATTTGCTTCGTGTGCCAATGATAACTCACCTAGTATTCACAACAGATACCGTGGGATCATGAAACTTCACCAGCAGTGGTGGTATTGGGGTCCTCTGGCAAAACATCCCATCTCATGGACATCGGAAATGTTGATGACATGCCCAGTTTATGGTTTAAGTAAGCTCAAACAAGTTATACAGATTGGATTATGGTTTAAGTGAGCTCGAACAGGTTATACAGATTGGTTTAAGATTTATGTGAGCTCCAACAGGCTATACAGATTGGTTTATGGTTTAAGTGAGCTCAAACAGGCTATACAGATTGGATTATGGTTTAATGAGCTCGAAAAGGTTACAGATTGGTTGATGGTTTAAGTGAGCTCCAACAGGCTACAGATTAGTTTAAGATTTGTGTGAGCTCGAACAGGCTATACAGATTGGTTTGAGATTTAAGTGAGCTTGAACAGGTTATACAGATTGGTTTAACATTTAAGTGAGGTCGAACAGGTTATACAGATTGGTTTTTGGTTTAAGTGAGCTCGAACAGGCAATACAGATTGGTTTATGGTTTAAGTGAGCTCGAACAGCCTATACAGATTGGTTTATGGTTTAAGTGAGCTCGAACAGGCCATACAGATTGGTTTATGGTTTAAGTGAGCTCAAACAAGTTAGAGATGGTTCTATGGTTTACGTGAGTTTGAACAGGTTACAGATGGATTTATGGTTGAAGTGAGCTTGAACAGGCTACAGATGGGTTTATGGTTTACAAAGTTTTTTTTCACTTTCCTCACTTATATCATCGAATGCCTGATCATCATATCTATGAAATGCTGGAAACATTGCAAAAATAAACGCCCAGAGATGCCAGCGTTTGTGGCTTTATTTCATTTCCGCACATGCCATAACCTCGAGAATCTCTTAAACTAAGCCAAATTACAAAATTTAAGCTCCAGAATTTAACTTAGCAGCAGTTCCAACTCCTAAAAAGGTGTTAATTTGTCTAATTTGGAAATTGTTTTATGTTTTGGGCATCTCAGGAGGTGTTCAGTATGACGAATTGGATGCTGTCCATCTGCATGACCACTTGCCTGTGTTGTGCCCGCAGTGTCAAGCAGTGCCAAGCCTGTCATTCTTACACGAGCTGACGGGAAAGAATGGAGGAAAGAGATAAATAGATAAATGGAGGGAAGGGATGAATGGGATTGATGGGATGGAGGGAAGGGATGGATAGATGTACCAAACCTATTCTCTTCCCCCCAACCCCCCCCCCATTTCATCACTCTCCCCCCTTCCTCGTGCTCTCTCTCTCCCTCTCCCTCTCTCCCTCTCCCTCTCTCCCTCCCCTCCCCCTCCCCCTTAATTTTGCCATCAGCAAAGCGACAGGTTTTATTTGCAAGTATGTCAGGTCAGGTCAGGTCAGGTATGGGAGCATGTGCCAGAACAGCGCGTCGCTGCGTCCACTTTCCGCCGGTACTCCAGGGGCCTCCGTCTGGCCATCCCCCAGGCAGATGCCAGGCCCATCTCCATCTCCTTGAGATGATGGTCAACCTGCTGCAACCATGAGGCACGTAGTCGGCCCACTGGCCTCCTCCACTCATGAGACTCCCTCGCTGAGAGAATCTGGTGCAGGATCAGCGTCAGGAAAACGAGCCACATGTCCATACAGCTGCAACTGACGCTCACGGACTATGCAGGTAACAAATCTCATCCGAGTCTCTCTCAGCAACCGCTCGTTGGACACAAAATCCGACCAGCGATAGCCAAGGATTCTCCAAAGAGACCTGGTACCAAAGGAATTAAGTCTCCGTCTCAGATCCTTGGTCAGAGTCCAAGTCTCGCACCCATAGAGCAAGACTGGAAGTACCAAGGACCTGAAGACTCGGACTTTCGTCCTCCCGCACAGGTACCGGCAGCGCCACACCCCATGATCCAGTGAATCCATGACTCCCCAGGCCCGACCCAGACGTCTCTTGACCTCTGACTCGCAGCCAGCAGAGACATGAATATCACTGCCAAGGTAAGTGAATCTCTCCACGACCTCAACATCCTCACCACAAACAGACACAGACAGGACAGCAGCATCCAAGATGTCATTGAAAGCCTGGATCTTAGTTTTGACCCAAGAAACCCGTAACCCAACGGCTCCGACTCCTCATTCAGCACCTCGAGGGCCCCCAAGAGGATGTCTAAAGTCTCCGCAAAGATGACTGCATCATCTGCAAAATCAAGGTCCGAGATCTTGACATTCCCAAATGATGCACCGCAACTTGATCTCTCCGACATCCTCCCTAAAATCCAGTCCATACAAGTGCTGAAAAGTGTGGGGGCAAGTACACATCCCTGACGAACTCCAGTAACAACTGGAAATAAGTCAGAGATGGTATGACCACACTTCACAGCACTCTCAGTACCAGAGTAGAGTTCAGACATCAGATCGATCAGTTTTGGTGGCACCCCACGAAGACCAAGAATCCTCCAGAGGACATCCCGATTCACTGAATCGAACGCTTTACTGAGATCAACATAGGCTGCAAGCAGCCCCTGCCGAAACTCTCGTCTGCGTTCGGTGAGGACACGAAGTGCAAGGATACGGTCAATCGTTGACCTCTTTGGTGTAAAGCCTGACTGCTCTGGACGCTGTTGCTCAAGCAGATGGTGGCGAACCCTATCAAGAATTATCCGAGCAAAGACCTTGCCCGGCACTGAGAGCAGCGTCACCCCTCGGTAGTTGTTGCAGTCTTGGCGATCACCCTTCCCTTTCCAGAGACGGACAACAAGGCCCATCTTCCAGTCAGTTGGGATGATGCCTGTGTTCCAGGCAGAGCACAAAACTGCATGCAACGACACGAGTGCAGCATTTCCACCAGCCTTGAGAAGTTCGGCATGGATGCCACAGATCCCTGGAGCTTTGCCCCATTTCAACTGGTTCACCGCAGCCCGTGTTTCCACACGCGAAGGTGGACCACAGTTGATTTGAGGGTCAGCAACAGGGATTGTAACACCCTTGACGTCCAACTCGACAGCTGGGGGATCAGCCTGGTACAACCGCTCAAAGTAACCGGCCCAGCGGGCCTTCACTTCAGACTCCTCTGTCAAGAGCCTACCACTCTCTGCTCGAACTGCAGTGCTCCGAGGGATGGGCTTGGATGAACGTAATGCGCGAATTCCCCTGTAAGCGGGACGAGAATCAACTGTCCACAGGTGATGTTCTACCCCCTCACAGATTCCTCGCACATAGGCCTCCTTGTCCGCCCTCAGTGCACATACAGTTTTACGCCTCAGCTCCCTGAACAGCTCAGCTCTGCCATTCAGCCTGGCCCTGCGACTCTGGTCAATGGTATCCAGTGTCCCTTGAGAGACAAAATTCTTCTTTGCCCTGTGGTGAGCTCCAAGGCATCCACCGGCAACATCAAGGACGGTGGTCTTGAAGGCGCTCCACAACTCTTCAGGACCCCCCAAAGCACCCAGACCCCCCAAGTGTCCACTCAGCCTGTTCGCAAACTCCTCAGCTACTCTCTCATCCCTGAGCTTGGCAACATCCAGCCTAGGCTGGGATGGTACCATTCTCCAGGATTTAAGGTGCAGCTTTAGAGTTGCTACAACAAGCCTGTGGTCAGTATTGAGGAACTAAGCACTCCGGTAGACCCTGCAGTTCTGGATTATCCTCCAACGACCGTCAATGAGGACATGGTCAATCTCCTTTGCCACACCGCCAGCGTTGGAATACCAAGTCCAGCGATGAAACCATGAACCAGCCACCCTAAGTCCAAGTATGTAAATATGCTTGAACTTTGGTTTAATTATCGATGGATTTCCGGTACAGGGTTTCCTGGAAGAAGTACGAGTGCATTAAACGGTTGCGGTTTGAATAAAGAGAATTGACTCGAAATCTGAACGTAGTCCTTTCTTCCACGCTAAAGATGTGAACAAACCAGTTCATGGTTGAAGTTGATTTGAATAGGTTGGATTGTGGTTTAATGGACTCGAACAGGCTACAAATTGGTTTATGGTTTAAGTGGACTTTAACAGACAATAGATTCATTTATGGTTTAAAGGGGAACCCAAACACTCAGACCACCTCAACGCTAATGTATACCTTGACACCCTACAAAATAGATATGATGTGTTTTTTCCAGATTTGTGATTTATAAAGACGATAATTTTTCTATTAAAAGTCGAAGTCTTCTTTTTCTTCATGATTATCCATGACGTTGCATTAGGAAGTCAACCACCATGCCCATACTGTCTGCAGGTTGCATAGTGGTACGATTCAACTCAAACGTTTAATAATTTTCGAATCTCTTCAAATATTCCAGGCTGATGCATCTTGGTGGTCGTAGTAATACAAACTGAGATGGTTTCATGCTGCACCAATGTCCGAAAGATCCGAGGGTTAACAGAAATTGGACGAGGTTTGTCTAAAATACCTGTGTGGATCGGGCTACAAAATGTTCACTTTATTGCTCGGAACATTTTACAGAGCTTATTTTTGAGCCGCATCGCAGACACTGGCTCTAAGAGAGCTCCGCGTTGTTCTTCTTCTTCTTGTTATGGTGAAGACAAAACCTTTATGACGTGGCTCTTGGACACATTTGTCCTTGTTTTATATCTACATACCCTCATCTTCCATATATTTATAGTGGAGAGAAAGTATTGTTGCGGTTCTCGGAACCACATGCATACAACGGTTAGGTTTGACAGTTATTCCAGTTATTAGACAGACAGTTATAAAACAGTGTCCCAAGACAGTTATTCCATTATTATACGTGTAGGTCGTCCCTTTCCTTTTGTTTAGCGGGACAACAAGGGAGTGCGTTGCAATGATCTAATAGCTAGGGTTGCTTAAATCATTTTGTCCTTCATTTCGTCCCTACTCTTCTTTTCGTCTGATTATTCCTGAGGTACATCAGCCACGTGCGCCTTCGCTGTAAGGTGTGGCCTTATGGAGGCCAGCGCGTGCGGCGCCGCTGTGAGGGAACTGCTGCACAGAGATCCTCATTCCCGGGCGAGCCCTAAACCCAACGTGTGCAGCGAGTCATGTGGTGCGCTTGGCGGTGCGGGATTGTCGACTTGAGCTTCCGATGATCTGGGGAAGATTATCGGTTGCATTAAAAAGGAATACGAATGAATACCTCTTAAGAGGCTGCACGAATGGTGTTTTCACAACACAGGAAACACAGCAAGCATGACGCCCACACTGCACGAAACGCGTACGGAGGCTGATAAAGACGACTCCATGCCATGCTGAGCGGGATACGAGTGTGTGGACTAGAAGCGGCTTGTTCCTTTTCAACCTCAATATCCGACATATTGGTGCTCACCCCACGCACACGTTAGCGGAGTCTTGTGAACGCGAGCGATGGCCACGTGCCTAATGGCCGAACCGCCGCACTGTATGGAATGTGCGCGAAGGCAGACACGTACGCCGCTCGTGAAACGTGCATGGATTTATCCATGGCGATGTACCTTCGGCCCTCACTGACAGCAGCGGATTCTCCATGGATGGTGAAAGTCTTCTTGTCTTTACGGCCAGCAAAGCTGCGATCGAGCCGGGGAATGTTCAGTGTGGGCCACGTTGGCACGTGCGGAGCACGCGCGTTGATCGACGCTGGTCGAATGCCCGAGTGGGCATGCGGGACCCTCGACCGATCGCCCGAGTACGGCACGGGGGTTTTTGCAGGACGGTTCGCATGCCAATTTTGGTGTGGGCAATTTGTGTCATGTCGTGGGGTCGGAGCGAAATATGTTCGCTGTCTGGGATGGCCTTGCCGGAAATGAAATGAGGCGGTTTCCGGCCCAAGTTGGCGGGCCACGTGAGGGGTCGGGGCCAATCTTAGCTCCCAATTCAGGTGATGACGTTTCGATTCGGGGTGGCCCCTCCCCCCACGCGGCAGATCCTATCAAGGTCGGAGCAGTCCCTCCGCCTTTCTCTTGCTCTTTCTCCACCTCTCTCCTGCTCTCGCCTCGCCTCATTGACACCACCACGACCCGCCTCCTGCTGCCCGGACTCCGCATCATCGTGTCCGTCCACACGAGGTCAACCCCACCCACCTACCCCTCCGTCCTCGCACTCTGGACTCCGCCCCTTCTCGACTCAAGCTCCTCCTTTCCGACCACAGTCTCCACAAGTATGGCTGAAGCCAGAGACGACGCGCCCACTGTCCGGTACCCACACTATGGAGCATCCCCCCCCCCCCCCGAAGCGTGTTGGTGGTGCGTCGTGTGCTATCAAGCAAAAAGGTACAGAGAGCGTAGCCTCAACTCCCTCCCTTCCTGGTTGCAAAACTTCCTCTTCATTGGGTTTTCTGTGTGTGTGTGTGTGTGTGTGTGTGTGTGTGTGTGTGTGTGTGTGTGTGTGTGTGTGCGTGCGTGCGTGCTGGTGCCTGTCTGCTTTAGTAAGACTGCAGAAGATCGTTATCATTATTATTGTTATTAATTTTGTGTTAAGTCTGCTCTGTGTCCCCTTTTGTATGTTGATTGTTAATAAATTATTATTAGGAATGTTCCCAGCTCGTCTTTGTGGTTTCTTTCATTGATCCAGCATGGTCCGAATCCGAGCTTAGCTGGGACTTTATTCCCAACGATCCGTTCCTTTCAGCCAGTACGTCCTTGGCAGTGTCGCTTGGCTGCATCCGATCCAGTAAAGTGATCCAGTCCGGTAGAGTGATCCGGTTCGGACAAGGCGTACCGAGGGCGTATTCCCTGGTAATTAAACCACGTGATTGATTAGGTAACCCGATTAACCCATAGACGGGAGGACCCTCGGTCACGCGGTTGAATTATTGGCGTCCATGGTCGGTAAAGCGACCCGCCACGTCACGGAATTATCCGTGTGTGACAGCCTACAATTCCAGGGAGTCTGATGGGAACCGAGATAGCTTCCCCCACCTAGTGGTCTTCTCACCCGACCCCCAACAGTATGTATGTATCGTCTACTCCTAGAGATTTCACTGAGGAAGCGAAATGGTTTTGAAATCAAAAGCAGTAAAAAGATTGTAAACAGTTCAAATAAAAAGACCAAACACAGTGTATTAATGAAATTGACAAAGCCTGTGAAGCATGTTGTAATTGAAAGAATTCCACGTGTTTTTATATTTTTACATTATATATATATATATATATATATGTTTATATATATATATATATATTTATGTATATATATATATATATATATATATACATATATATATATATATATATACACACACACACACACACACACACACACACACACACACACACACACACACACACACACACACACACACACACACACACACACACACACACACACACGTTTTTCTTCTTTCGGCTGCTCCCGTTAAGGGTCGCCACAGCGGATCATCCGTTATGATCCGCATACTGATTTGGCACAGGTTTTACGCCGGATGCCCTTCCCGATGCAACCCTGGTCGCCTCTTACGACACAGGGATAAAGATTGGGTTTCGCCATGATTCCGGGCTGCTCTACGCCCTCTCATAGCGCGGCCCAGCACAGAGCTCCCGTCCTCAAGCGATCCTCCAACCCAAGCCTCCAAGTAGCCGGATTACAGGCGCATGCCACTACGCCCGGTACACACACACACACACATATATATATATATATATATATATATATATATATATATATATATATATATATATTTATATATATATATATATATATATATATATATATATATATATATATATATATATATATATATATATATATATATATATATATATATATATATATATATATATATATATATATATATATATATATACATATACATATACATATACATATACATACACATACATACAGTATATCTGATTTTAATTGCTTGGTTTTCTCTTGTGTCAAGCTGTGAATTGAAAAGCCTGGGTGCTCTTGCAAAATGCATGGCCTGTAAGATAAGAAGATGTTCTCTTCTCCTGTCTCTGTTTGTGAGGCTATTTTGTGGGGCTTCAATTTTGCAATGAAAAATGTAGAGTTTGTAAAATTGAACAACAATTAATTGACATTTGAAAGTTTTGCATTCTGTTTTAATTAAACTTAAATCAGTATAAGTTTATACTTGTTGAAGTCGTTGGTTTTTATTTTTAGCTAAGTGGAATGTAAGAACATGTAAGGGAATTAGTCACAACATTTTCTGAACTCTTGAAGCATTTCAAAATGAAAGCATTCTGCCCATGTCACAACATTGATTTAAACCCATATGACATGCTATAATTAAGAAGGTCCTGTTGGGAATATTAATTTTCTTTGTGTTCTGTAAATTAATGATAATGTATACATATACATATATATTAATCAAATTGACAAGAACTTTGAACTATTTAGTTATCTGATTAAATAGCTTTTATATTCTGGTTTACTTTATATTTAAAAATAAATATATTTTAGCTCCTATAAGTGCCAGTTTTCTGTATCTGGTTTTGGAAAGTGCTGAAGTGGTCATTATCCATTCACAAGCAGCTGTACATTTCATCAATGGATGTCGAGAAAGATGTTTGCGCTTTTGAATTTTGCTGAGTTCATCCTCATTAAGCAGTTTTGCTCGAATCGTCTTATTGCATAATTATTTGTTTGAGTGTTTAAAAAGGGACACTTGTTAAGCACTTCGAGAGGATTCCATCATTGTTGGAGTGCCTCCCTCCATACATATGTTTCAAGTGATAAAACTGTTAAATAAAATATTAAAAGAACCTGTGAGTGAGTTTTCTTCCACAGCCCCCCTTACTCCCCCATCCCCAGTGTCATGGAAACACAACGAAGACCGACCTTGGTTGATTCAGTTTATTGGTCACTCACGTGCACAGAGAACAGCAAAGCATCAATCAGCTTTGAAACTCCTCTTGCTCTACAGTGCTGGTGGACTTACTTATATACAAATTGGAAATGGGGATGGGTCATGTTAAGGACATCTGACACTGACTAATCAACATGTGATAGTTTGCAAAGAAAGAAAAAATTCAGAGACTTGTGAAGAGGGGAGAAAAGGGGAAGAAGCACTCAAAGTCTCTGTCAGCAGATCTCAGGTCGAATAAGTTCACCATAAAAGCACAATGCATTCTTCACACAATTTACGCAATAATTCATGATAAATCACCTGCCCCAGGCATAAGCCTGGGGTGTCAATCACAATACACAGAGGAATAACAGCACATTTTTAGTTCAAAGAGGAAGTACAGAAACCAAACCACAAGGCGACGAAGGCATTTTCCTTTAACAAAACAACTTTTAACATTTAAAAGCATTTCAAAACATTATTAATACAAAAATACCAAGGCCTGATGATAGTCCTGTGATTCACAGAGCTTTATGATTACCTTACATGTCCATAAATTATTAATGCAAACTATTATGCACATTTACAAGATGAGATTTATTTTTCACTTTCACACCAGCACTCCCCCCCCCTTCCACAATCCCTCATCAACCAAAACCCCCACGATACCCACCACCATTTCACACCCTCCCTTCACCATCTCCTTGCAATCAACCATCACCCCCACAATACCCACCACCATCCCTCCCACACCCCTCCCTCCACCATCCCCCCACAATCCCCCATTGACCATCAATCCCACAATACCACTCACCATCCCACCCCCCACTGCTCAACCATGCCCCCACAATCCCCCATCAGCCATCACCCCCACAATACCCATCACCATCCCACACCAGCCCCTTTCCAACATCCCCCATCAACCATCACCCCGACAATACCCACCACCACACCCCCCCTCCCCCACCCCCAGCACCACTCCTCCCTTCACTGCGGTGGGACATCGACACCTCACGGACATGACGGTGGGACACGGCATAGACACAAACACAAATGGTGCCAGGAGAAAGTATGAAACGGGACGATCCCATAACATACAAGATACCTGTTCAGCCTGCAACAATGGGACAAAGTATTTGCCGCCCATTTTGTCCACAGTGTCTGAGTGTGCCTGGACGGTGTCAGCTGTCAGGCAATGAGGGGTATTTCTACTTGAGTATTATATAAACCGATTTATCAATTAATACAAAACCCTTCCCTTATAAACCATCAATTGCAAAGAAAAACCAAAATCTACCAATCTGTACTGAACATGCAACTGGCATTTTCATCTTCACTACCCCTTCTGCATTCTTCCACTACATTGATTGAACAGGACTCGAAACGATACGGCTCGACAATCCCCCCAAAAACGTTTCCATCACAATTTTGTCTCCAATCGTTTTTTTCAAAATCCCACTGATCAGTTTCAACATCTTGAGAACCTTCAGAGTTGCTAATGACAGTGGAATGAGTATTGGAATCCAAACACGAAATACACTATTTCTCAATGCAAACCGCCATTTGGATCAAGGTGAGTTCACATTGTGACGTCACTTGCGAAATCGAAAATTGACACTCTCGGTCTTTTTTCGACGCTTTGTGATTGGCAAAAAAATTTCAATTTTTTTCCCTTCAAATTTCAATGGTTTTTCAGAAGAAAAAAAATTTGTGTTTGAGTTCCCCTTTGAGGTGCTTTCACATCGCAGGCAGGTTGATGGCCTCTCTGTATTGTATTGTCTCCTTTTTGGTCTTGCACCCTCTGTCCACTCGTGGCTTTGTCCCTTCCATTTTTCTGAATGGCACACACGGTCTGTCAGTTATGCTGTTCTTGTTAAACTCCCAAAATCCAGGCTCACTACTCACCTCTACTCATTTGTTCCTCTGTTCTCTTACCTGTGGAACCAACTTCCCCTGTCTATTCAGTCCTATTATTTCCTCCAGAGCTTCAAGACAGTTTTTCACCACAAGCTCAGGACATCGCCTATTCATACTCATGATGCATTATATCCCAAATGACCCCTTCCCAAGCACTTCTTCCCTTTTCCACATCAAGCGCACAGCCATGGAAGACCAAATTTCCAGAAGTTTTCCAGGACAAAAAAGTTGTTTTCCAGGACTTTTAATACAAATGTTTTCTGTAACAAGTGACATTGGAATAAAACCACAAGAATAAGAATCAAACGTTGCTTGTGTTCTGTTATTCCATATTCCACTGAATATTTCAGTTAGACATGTTTACCTACAGACAAAATATACTAGCACAGCAAGTTATACCACAGAACCATTCCAAGTTGTACCTTTTGCAGCATTACTCACCAGCTTCCGTCATGCATTGCTTGCATGAAGTAAACTGTAATTAATAATTATCCTCATTTTCATTTTACTTTTTTTTTAATGAAAATTCACTAGCACTTGTGTTTTCTGTGCATTTCTTTATTTGGAAGATACTGGACTCCTTAATACCATAATGTCTGCCCATTGACGCCCCAAACTCCCACCTCGACCATTACGCTTATACAAAACCTCCACTTTCTGTGTTAAACACATCATGTTCCTCGACTTTTTTGCACTTAATTCACCACTAGCAACAGTTTTCCATTTGGAAGCCATAGTTAAGAATCACTAATGGCAATAGTAACCAAAAACAAAGGAATTTTTATGATTCCATGGAACACGAAGTGTTGATGCGGATATAGGTACAGTACAGTGCAGTACAGTACTGTACGTGCTGCATGCCTCAGGTACTATCTGCACCGCAGCAGTGCCGTTGATTTGCAATTATATGTGTATAGTCGAAACAGCGTAAAGTTCCATGGATCCTCATATATTTTTGGTCTCATTGGATAAATGCCAGGGGCCATTAACACATAGATCGTAGAAGAATGTTAGAGGGGATGAAGTCAGGTATCATTTAGCAGCTAAATTAGCGCCATGCCTCAATCCATCAGTCTGGCTGACCACATTTCAGTGCAATCCCTGGAGGACGTTAACATGAAGAGAACGGTAGAATTAACATTTCCAACCAGGGAGTCTCGCGGATTATTTATATTTGCACAAATTTCTCGATTTTCCAGGAGTTTCAAGGACTTAGCCAAGTTTTCCATGACTTTTCAGGACTGTAAAAAGCTTTTTCTTTTTTCCAGGAATTTCAGCAACTGTCCGAACCCTGTTCCAGATGATTGTGACCCCCTGTACGAACCTATTTTTGTTTGCTAGTTATTGTTGGTTTGTTCCTTTCCTGTTTCACCTCCACCTTCCCCTTCCTCTTCTTGTTGTGTTTCATTCAGCTTGTGTACAACTTGTTCACCCCCATGTGTCCTTCTCCCCCTCCCCTTGATCAAACTCTCACTTCTGCTCTGTTGTTAGTGTTTCTCCCTTTCTATTTTGTTCCCTTCTATTCTGCTCCAGCTTTTCCACGAGCCTCGATAATGCAGACAAAAAAGTGAAGTAGGACAGGCTACAGATTGCTTTATGGTTCTCAGTAGACTCTAACAAGCTTGTTTGTGGCTAAAGTATTTTTTATCGCGACAGTTCTAGTGAAGCCATTTTAATGCAAGTCAACAAAATGAACATTCAGTCGTAAAATGATTGCTCTGGAGAAGTGATTCTTCAAACTTATAACGAATACAAACACCAGGGTACATACAGTACACATTACCGGAAACCTTGGCTAATATGTCAGCTCGGAGGCAAACAGACTGCTCTTCGAGTCATTTATTCTGGGTTTGATTTTGGAGCCCACTCAAAACTGTCAGATTTGTATTTTGTAGGTAGAGTGTTGCATCAAAAACTACCGCCATCATTGGGAGGGACATTTCGCTGGGTGTCTGGTCTGCTACTATTCACCGATTGATGCTAAAGATTCAACGGCACCTTCAAAAAGGAGAAGACCATTGTACGCCCCTACCTTGCCAAACAACTGTGGAAATGGAAAATTGATTAATATTGATTGAAATCAATTTATTTTCTCTGCATATTACAACATTCCGAAATCTCAAATATTTCCCTAATAACCTGCGTAACAACCAGCTGCGGAGTGTACCAAATAGAGCGTTTGACTCCCTCTCCAACATCAAAACACTATGGCTGGACACCAACCCCTGGGATTGCCACAGCACAACTGTGTCGCACTCGGAAACTAGGAGTAACAGTGATCGTGCTGCAGAATGGTCGGGTAAAGACATGAATTGTACTTTGAAGCCTTTCATGTTCTCCTTGTAATGCAAATCAAATGAATGAATGCATCACCAATCATCAAAACAGAGGAGATTCATTGTTGTTACAAACAATTAAATTGTAACGAGTTAGAGGCTCAGCTGCGGAGGCTGCGTGTTGTTGAGGCCAGAGAGAAACTTCAATCCTTTTTGAAGCACATCGTCAAGTAGTTCTTCAAGTGGGAAATTCCACTGTGTCTAGTACCAATTTTAACAATAATAATAATAATAATAATGACATAAATAATCATCAAAAGAATAATAACGACAACGGCACTCGGTAGATCACATACCTCTGCCAGAGTGAACACTGAACAGGTTACCATGATGTATCCACTGATAGACCGGATCTGGATGGATACCTCAACCAAAACCTAATCCACTTGTTCTTATCACCTAACCAACTCATCCACCAAGTTTTGTCATAACCCATCCACAAGTTTTTGAAATATCATGCTATCTGTCGTTTTTGGCCATATTTCTCAATAGTGAAGAATCACTTTCAAAATTAACAAATTGTCATATTTAGATTTGGATTTGGATCTTCACCAAAATCGAATCAATTTGTCCTTGTCACACACTCAACCTGTCCACTAAGTTTAGTCCGAATCTGTCCCTAACTGTTTTTTTTTTATATCTTGCTCACAGACAAACAAATAGAAGAACAGACAAAGAGGGGTGTAAACATAACCTCTGTCCACCTTCGGTAGCGGAGGTAATAACAAAACCTCACTCTTACTTACATCGTGGTTCCGTTGGAGCTTTCTTGAGATATCCAACGAGGAGTCGTAAACCAAGAGAATCAAACTTGAAACGAGGACAGCAACGGCCCACCTGTATGGAAACTTCAGGTGGGACACTCTCAGGTGGGAATAGAGGACGATGACCCACATTGTAATTTCCGTAAGTTCACTCAGGTAAACAAATACCAAATTGGACTTTTGTCTACTCAGTCCGTGCAGGAAATACATTGTGAAACACAACCTTTGATTAATGGAGAGAGGGGACAATGCTTTACTCATTGATACAGTAGTGCACGAGGATAATTGAAAAAAATTTAAGTTTTACAGGGAGAATAAATAAAGGACTTCAAATAAGGATCGATCAGAAAGTTGGGTAAACCTTTACAAACCATGGTTATATAAAGGTTATAAATAAAATAAAATAATAATAATAAAAGGTTATAAATAAAATACATCGTCCTTATAGGGGGTTTGAACCTTTAATCCTTCAACAAAAGTGAACTTATCCTTAGTGAATGAATAAAAATATCACCTTTCAATTTCAAAAAGTGGCCGCAAAGTTTAACCAAAACCACGTTAACTATATATTTGAACTAAAAGTAAAAACAACTCAAAAAAGGTTTGCACACAAGGGACTGGAAGAGCCAACGGAGAGAGCGGCACTCTGGTGGAAATAATAATTCTGCTTGACAATCAATATGGTGGTATAACTACGACAATACAACTACTACAACTCCAATTTTGACTTAATTTCCCCCCCAACACTTTATTTTCGGTCACCCTGTATGAAAGACAGTCGATCACGGGATCTACTGGTTAACTTTATTTTGGCATCTGCAAAACTTGCAATACATAAAACGAGAAAGGAAAAAATTTAAAGCAATCTGTTGCAGGTTAGTTTTGCATGCTTGAGAACTTTACAACATTCACGAATCACTTCACAGTTTAAGGTGGCACAATATTCCAGAACCATTGGGAGTTTTCAAGAAATTTGGACAATAAATAATGCATTTTGTAGTATTTCCCCACAAAGTTTTTTACTTTTACTTGTCTGATTTATTCTCATTATTTTTTAATATGTCATTGTAAATACTTTTTGTAGATACATTTGAAAACAGTTCAAACATTTTTTTTGTTTTTAGTCTCCCTTTTATCTGTCTTGCTGGTGCATGGTAGTATTGGTAGTCTTGGTAGTGCTTTTATCTTTAAAATGCTTCAACTTGTCCACTGCAGTTCT
Organism: Eptatretus burgeri; assembly: GCF_056783735.1. Classification (NCBI taxonomy): domain Eukaryota; kingdom Metazoa; phylum Chordata; class Myxini; order Myxiniformes; family Myxinidae; genus Eptatretus; species Eptatretus burgeri. The sequence continues at coordinate 6,519,388 of NC_140976.1, read as the reverse complement.
AACCATGGACTGGCAGAGACGAAGAAGCCGAGCGACGTTAAACAGGAAACATGTCTGCCTCAGTTTTTCTGCACCCTGAGGATTAAAGACTCCTACCCCAGCCCACTCCTTTCCCGACCTCCCTACTCCCACCCCTTCTTCCCTCCTACCACCCCAGTAGGGTAAGAATACTGATTCTGGCTCACTTTGCCCCATGTAAATGAATGGGGGATTTTCAGCGATTTATATTTTTTTACCCTAAAAATAAATCCCCTTTTTATCCCAAGGTATATTTATTTGTCTCCCCTTTTAACTTGGAGGTTGAACCTCATTGAATTGAACAGCTCACTCATTGAACCTATAAAGATTTGTTCATTCTCAAATTCCTTCAATAGTTTAATTTTCTTTGCACAATAATCCCCATCTACAATATTAACAAACAAAACATTTGAATCTTTATATTTTTTAAGATACCCCATTTATGCCATTACGAAATGATAAACTTCTCTTAATGCTCTTGTTTGACCACCTCCTGAGCCACAGGTTATTTTTTGTTAAGCCCCGCCCACTTTTGCTAAGCTCCGCCCACTTTTCATGAGGTATTTTTTCTAAGCCACGCACACTTTTCCTAAGCCCCGCCCACTTTTGCTAAGCTCCGCCCACTTTTCATAAGGTATTTTTTCTAAGCCACGCCCACTTTTCCTAAGCTCCGCCTACTTTTGCTAAACCCCGCCCACTCTTACATCATTTCCAGTTCATCTCTGACTCACAAAGAAATCACTAGAAAATTACAGGATGTTATGGTTTTGAAAAATTTCCCAATGAAGGCTTGCCTAGGCTTGCCCAGGGAATTTCCAAAGGAAACCACACCCACCAGTCTTTCTCTATAAAAGCTTCAAACCCAGGCTCCATTTTAAACATTTGTTCTTGCTGGCAATGGTGTTCTGTGTGCTTGTCTCGAACTGTCTGTCTTCTATGGAACTAAACCTTCAAGTTGATGAACTGGATTCAAACCTCTTATCTATTGAGGTAAGATTTTTTATTTTCCTATTTTCAAACTTTGATTGAAGCATACTCATTTAATAATTAAATAACTTAATTAATACATTATTATTTTCTCTCACAGGAAATTGTGTCTGAAATACGAAATGAAAATACTGCTTTTGCTACAACTTTGGGGGAAATTGTTGGTTTGGTTGAAGACCTTGAGTGGGATGACTTTGGTGTTCCTTGGAACTCTCTGTCTTGTATGGAACTAAACCTTCAAGTTGATGAACTGGATTCAAACCTCTTATCTATTGAGGTAAGATTTTTTATTTTCCTATTTTCAAACTTTGATTGAAGCATACTCATTTAATAATTAAATAACTTAATTAATACATTATTATTTTCTCTCACAGGAAATTGTGTCTGAAATACGTAAATGAAAATACTGCTTTTTGCTACAACTTGGGGCTAAATTGTTGGCTTGGTTGAAGACCTTATGAGCGACCAAGACCCACAGAACGAAGTTCCCGTCCTTGATGACCCAACCAAAGAGTTATACCTTGAGACCAGCAAAATCCTGAAAAAGAGTTTTACAGCAATAGTACTCATTGTGAGTTATCAAGACAATACCCACTGAACAAGTTATACCTTGATGAGCCAGAATACAAGTTTTACCTTGGAGACTCACAAATTTTGAAAAAATCAGTAAATGAGTTCTGCCTTGGTGGTTTAAATAACTACCTTGGAGACTCAGGAAAAGGGTTCTGCCAAGATGGTTCTAAATATGGGGCCTACACTTGGAGACTCACAAATTTTGAAAAAAATCAGTAAATGAGTTCTGCCTTGATGGTTTAAATAACTACCTTGAGACTCAGGAAAAGGGTTCTGCCAAGATGGTTCTAAATATGGGTCCTACCTTGAGACTCACAAATTTTGAAAAAATCAGTAAATGAGTTATCCTTAAGAGACTTTTGTAAGTTGGTTTTACTTTGAATACTTGAAATGTGGGTTCTGGATTGATAACTCACAATGTGATACATATCTTGGAAACTCAACGGGAATGTGGTTATACCTTGAAGACTTGGAAAGTTGGGTTTATGTTGGACACTTGAAACTTTTTGGGGGCTTTTATTTATTTATTTATTTATTTATTTATTATTATTTTATTTATTTATATTTTGGAGACTTTTGGAGTTGCTATCACTCTGGGATCTAAACCTATCGATGTAGTTCTTTGTCGGATGGTGCTTGATGGGAGCAAGATCAAGAAAGTTCTGGGAAGAAAGTGCAGGCTTACTCCCCCTTTCTACGTCATCAAACCTGAAAGCCTTAAAAGACAGAATTGAAGAAGAAAAAAAAAACGTAAAAATATATATATATAGGTGGAAATCTCATTTTGAAAAAGACATTGTGTTGGGCGAGGATTGAGTTGGGGTTGAGATTTTGAATGTGAGGGGTTGGGATTGAGATTTTGAATGTGAGGGTTGGGACACACACACACATACACATCAACAAACAAAAGTTAAGCCTTGACTATTCAGTTGAGGATTCTGTGTTTGGGGTTCACAGATCTAAGAACGTCCCCCTTGACACACATTATATACTGTTATACACCTCGGACTTGGCCCTCGAGTGTCCACAACGGTGTATAGTAGGAGGGAGTGAAGCGCCAACCTATTGCTCCCATTGCACACACACACACAAACAAAAGTTAAGCCTTGACTATTCAGTTGAGGATTCTGTGTTTGGGGTTCACAGATCTAAGAACGTCCCCCTTGACACACATTATATACTTGTCCCTCTAGTGTCCACAAAGGTGTATTATCTGCTTAGTTTTGTCTTTTGTAATTCCTGTGAATAAAAAGAACCTAAAATCTCTTCCCCTTCCAAATCATATATTTTATAAGTCCAAGGAACTGTATCTATTACATCAACAATTTTAAAAGTTCTTCGTTCATCTTTCAGTAAAACCCTTTTCAAAATGAGATTTCCACCTATATATTCTTACGATATCACCAACTTTGAACTTAGGTTTTCTGATATTAATCTCTTTTTCATATTTTAATTTTGTAAATGTTTCTGATGGCTTCATATTCGTTGACGTGTGAATCGTGTCATTATACTTATCCACAATATCCTGAATAAAAGATGACCATTGTTGTGAACCGAGTTGTGTGAATTTTTTATATAGTCTCTCTTAAGGTACGATTAAAACCTTCAACAACAACTGCCTTCCCTTCATTAAAGGTACTGTATAATGTAATACTGTTATTTTTTAGAAAATTCATAAATGTCTTGTTATAAAACTCTCTACCCTCATCAGTCCACAATTTCTTAGGTTTTCTCTTACTTTTATTAAATATCTGTTGAAAAGCTAACATAAGAGTATTACCTGTTTTGTTTTTTAAAGGGACAACCCACGGATATCTACTCCTCAAATCAATAACGGTTAAAGCATACTTGTACCCCTTATCATTATTGAGTTCAATCAAATCAGCAGACCAGATATAATCAACTTCCTTGGAATAAACTTTCCTTCTCTGAAACTTTGTGAATATTGGTTTATGTAATTCATCAGCTAATTGCTCTTCAGTCTTAATGGCATCATTAGAGCCTATAAGTTTTTTGAATTTCCAAGTCCAAGTTTCAATTTAGCACTAATCATCTTCTTCACGATGAACCTATCAACTTTTTCTCTCAAGGTTGGATTTTGTATCAGAGACAAATTATATAACATTTCTCTATCGGCTTCATGCTTTTCTTCCAACGTTGTGGTATTCCCATAATCAATATCGTGTCTCATGCACACTTCATCAACTCTATTGATTGGTTTACTCCAGGATTTAGGATTGTTTGCCTCATCTAATCTTTTTATCCAAGTTTGTGCCTGGACCACAGAAAAGAATACTCCTGGAAGATGTAGTTCCCCTGGTCTTGCAGTAGTTGTAAATTTGCTTGCTGATAAAAGTGTTTGTATATCTCCTCCGAGTTTGTGGTTGGAGATAAATTGATTTTTTTTTGAACCACACACCGAACATATACCTTTTGTATAACCCTGTTATTTTTACTTTTAATATATGAAATATTTTTAGTATTAGTTTTCTTTTTACATTTGAGACAATAACTCATTTATTTATGAGAAAAATTTCTGCAGAGTGCAAAAACCTTTTTAGTTTCCAACATGCACATTTGAATCTTAATTTTTAAAACATAAAGAATCCTTAGAAATGCCTTCACTCTCTCCTCCATTTATTTAAGAAAAAAACTTGAATTAAAATGAATAGCTTGACGATGCTAATAGTTTTGTTGAAAGTATTGCAAATAGACTTGTTAATTCTTTGTATTCCCCCCTGGTGGGTTGAGTTATTTTCTGTAATACCTCTATTCTTTTTTGAATCTCACTGGTTTCCATACTATAATATTTATTTATTCTCTCTCTTTCCTCCTTCTCTCTATTCTCTCTTTCCTCCTTCTCTCTCTCCTCCTTCTCCTCCTCTCTCTCTCTCTCTCTTCTCCTCCCTCTCTCTCTTCTCTTTTTCTCCTTCTCTCTCTCTCTCTCTTTCCTCCCTCTCTCTATTCTCTCTTTCCTCCTTCTCTCTCTCTCCTCCTTCTCCTTTTCCTCCTCTTCCCTCTCTTCTTCAACTCCTTCCTCATCCCTTACTATACTTGAATCGTTTACACCCCATAGAATATTATACATATATTCATCAGGATTTCTTGTTATTCCTGTATCCAAAATAATTTTTTTACAACAGGATACCAATAAAATTTCTTTTGAATTTCTAAAAGAGCCTTACCTTTTCTTAACCTTATAATTTTTTCATTATTTAACATTCTAATTAAATCTAAAGTTGTTGGTTTATCAACATCAGCATAATGCCAATCTTTTATTGAAAATACCTCATTCTTATGTTGTAGAACATATTTATTAAAATACCGAATACCCTTTTCTTGAAGGTATGCTTGGACACAGAAATGATAATTTTCTTGAAGCCTTCTTGCTGTCATTTATGTATTAGAAATATATGTTAGAATAATATTATGGCACGAAACACCTCCCCATCTTCCCATAGTTAAATCATTTTGTATTTCCTTACTTATTATATATAATCCTGTTTTTTCTGTTTTCATGAGATAAACAAGGGCAAAACCATTATTATATTTACCCTTATTAAATTCTTTTTATTTGTTGTTTACTAATCGTGGCTCCACAAAACTCATTCTCGATACCAAGTGGATAATATTCTTCCTTACGAGACTGATTTAATTGTTCCAGGTCTTCGAGGTTAATTTTAAATGACCAATTATACCTAAATCATTCATATCATACCCCCATTGTTCTATTCTCATACAAACGATACGCCCTTCTTTATAAAAATTTATTTTAATTCGAACTGTGAATTCTGTATGACCTGAGATAATATCAACACTTCTGTATCTTTAGAATACACAGCCGTTTTATTTAAGTATATATATTGTGATAAATCGCTTAATCTCACCAAGTCATTCGCGTCAGTCGGGCTTTGGATAATTTTTTAATTTATAAACATTTTTCATGTTAATATTTTTGTTTATATTATATTTATGTCGTTCAGCCTGTGCCTTTGTGTAATAATTTGATAAATCAATATCCAGTTCTTGAGATACACCAAAGATAGAACCATCTTTACCAACATAAGTCATTTATATTAGATTAAAAATAATATCATAAAATTTTTTATTTTTGTTGAGTTGAAATAACACATATAGACATAATTGACCACAACACTTGGAATTTAATTCTTGGACTTGAAATGTTTGATAAACACCATTCTGTAAGAATTTTATGACTTCAACAGGTGGTGGAAGACCAAAACTATCAAAATAATATTTGTCTTGACTATTAAAAATACAAACCCAATGAGAACCGTTCCCATCATTATCTTCTAAGTTCATAATAATATTCTTTGTATGTTTCGACACATTTGTTAATTCATCTCTCATACAAATAACCACATTATGAATTTTTAATTTCTTACAATATTTGGCAAGTTGTAAATTTGATGTTGTATTCTTTCCAAATTCTTTCAACCACTCATCAATGCTCATTTATTTATTAGAAAGATATAATCCATTACCTCTTTTCGTTAATTTTACACCTGCTTGTGCTATAGAAGAAAGCATATCTCCAACTAACAATCTCGCTTTATCAGGCAGACCTTCAAGTTTTTCAGCAAAATCTACAATTACACCACTTCCACTAATTTGTTTCTCCAACTCTTTGTTATGTCTTTCCAATTCTTTTTGAGCCTGGAGTTGAGCCTTCCTTTCGTTGGCAGTTTTGACCGCTGTTGAAATACCACCCGTCAATGCTCCAACCGCACTTAAACCAGCAAATAAAGGAATTAGAAATGGGAGAAATCCTCCACTCGCTTCTCTTATTGAATATTTTTTCAACATTGGTTTTGTCATTTTAATTTTAAGTGAGTCAGTGTCATTCAAGATTTTAACCTGTTCTCTTGTGAGCAAAACATCAATTCTTACTGCTCCTTTTCTCTGAATTGTATTAACGTTAATCGTACAAGGCTTTTGATTTTGAACACAAGATGATAGTTTATGAAGATTGATTTGATTAACATATACCCCAGTTGGTACTTTGCCACTCATTTATTTAACAAAAAAATTATGTGAGACTAATCATCACACCATTATCTGTATTAATCTGCAATTCTGTTTCTTCCAAAAGCAAACAATATGTATCAACTTCTTCACTCTCTCCTCTTTCAATGTATAGGGAAGTATCCACTCGATTAGACTTTATAGTTTCTTTTTGAGCGCTCAGGTCAAACGTATAGATTGTATACAAACTTTTAAATGCTGTCATATCCAAAATAGGTTCTTTATTTCCATTACTTTCACACACCTTTTGGTAAGACTTGTATGCTTCAGCAAAATCATTTTTTTTCCCAATTAATTTCCAATCTATCTCGTGGATAAAATGTTCCATCTAGAGAAACGCGAAGTTGTTTCACCTTAGCATTATCACTCAATGCATTATTCTTATCAGTCGCAGTATCACCATCTGGCTTTTTAAAAATCATCCACAGATATCGTGGCTTTCCTTCCAGAACACCCAAATTCCACGTGTAAGTAGTTTGATTGAGTTTAACGTGTTGACATCTTCTTTTGAGGTATGATACACTGAGTGGTTTTTTTGAGTTAAGTCTTCGATTCAACATCTCTTCTGTTTTAAGATTAGGAGTATATTCACTGATATACCAACTCATCTCCTCAATTACAAATTTATTCTGATCACCAAAAGCATTACCAACACCAAAAAGCAATCTATTTTCATTATCATTCCTTTGTAGTTGAAACCTAATTTTAAGACCATACAGAACTTTATCATAATCACAAAATCCAAATATACCTTTAAGAGGAACTGCCACAGTAAAACTATTTTCTGCTTTTGTATCATCATTATACATTCCTTTCCTTTGAATATATCCAGGGTCTGTGTTTGTTCCCGTTGACATATCAGGAATAAAACCTTCGACAGACCCCTTTCCCATTCTATCACTGAATGTATAGAGTGTAAATTTCATCATTTCAGATACAGCAGAGACATAATCAACCGCTTCAACTTCTTGTGTTCCAATATACAATCCCACACTATCAAACATTTTCCAGAAGAAATCATTTACAAGTGTAGCGTTTGTGTTATTCCCAGCCTTAGTGAATTTAAATTTACACAACAAGAAACTTTCGGAGAGATTCAAATAGGTTTGTTGATTATTTATTTCAAAACTTTTTGTACCATTTGTATTCCAGTCTGTTCCAGTTATTGCATTTACCTTGAAGTAATCTTCTTTTTTAGTGGAGTTTGAGATAATAATAGTATCATCCAAATCATAGATACTATCAATTGCTTCCATACTTGTATTTATTTAGGAAAAAAGATGTTAAAACTTTTGAAACCCTGATCCAAGTATTTGAATTATTTTCTGTCGTTCTTGGGTCGAGAACTGAGTTTTACCTTTCTTAATTTCTTTTATTGCTTGTAATTTATGAGATTCTTTCTGAGCATCTTTCATACTCTTTACAGCACCTGCTACATTTCCCACAGCAGAAGCAGTTGAACCAATTAGGTCTTTATGTTTAAGAATAGTTGAACCAATACCCATGAGAGTATCAATTATCCCATCTACTCTAAATTGATGTCCGACACCCCTTTGTCTCTTAGGGTTTATAGTATCCTCTACCAAGATACATACCTTCACCCTTGTAGTACGGGGGAAAGGAACATCCCATCCCCTGTAATTTTTTTATATTTTCCCAACTCGTGCTTCCTCACAATAACCATCGTATTTATTTATTGAAAAACTTCACGTAGGTGAATTCTGATGGATATAACTTCTCCATTAAAAGAGATCACACGATTATCTTGGTCGGTTATCCTAAAAATTTACTCTGTGTATGGTTTTTCCTGGACACAGGTAGATAAACCAAATTTTTAGGCTCCATATTAAATTTATAACCAATTGGGGTTGAGTATGCGCTGAATGAAAATACTGTATTTGCTTTTAATCCATCATTATAACCACCATCAATCAAATCACAGTGAATTAACACCGAATTTATTCCTGTGGATATTTGGATGACATTATCACTGTAACACGCCCCATTAGTTTCACTCTTTTTTTAGGAGTAACCTAATAACTTTCTAAATGAATTATCAATTGTGAAATCAACCTTGTAGTTATTTTTAACTTTAATCGTTGATTTTGAAGTATGTTTTTGAATGTTTATAACAATATTTTTTGGTTCATCACCCTGTTCTTTCATAAGACGAGCAATTTCGGAAGATATTTGAGAAATCTCGCATGCTCCGGGTGAGACTGTTATCGTTTTGTATCCACTTCCCGGATTATAACTAAACTTGTCATTTTTCTCGGTTATATTAAATAAGGTATTATAAGTCTCCATGGACAATAAAGATGCCTCATATTCTTTTGTTGTGTCAAGTTGTAGTGGGTATGGGAATGAAGATGTGTGGTCGCTTGTTGTGAAATTAAAACTCAGGATTGTGCTTCTCATCTTATTTAATATGAGATAAAATGTCTTTATATTGAGATTTATTAATTATTTTCATGTTCATCAACTGGTCTAAAATGGCTGATGCTTCATTAAAACAATTGTTATTTCCAGCCTTCTTACTGCCGAACAACAATAACAGTCTATTAACTAATTGCGATGGGTCATTTGGAAGAAAACTAATACCTGAACCAAGGATACTTAAAGCCTGAATAATGTGTTTCTCCTTCTCATTCTTCCTACTTTTACCAGAAAGAATAACCTTATAATTTAGAGTGTTCAGCAAATCAATATATACTCTATCATCATTATTTTCCATATCTAATGGTTTATCAATATACTTTGATTCATCCCTCACAGTTGAACCTTGTCTTCCATCTTTTGTGAGAAGAAACATTAATCTCGGAGTTAGTTTAACAGGGGGTTGAGCAGAACTTAAGAACCTTAATTCATCATTAAATATCAATACCTTTTCTTGAACAAGATGAAATATTGCTGGTTGTTCTGTTGGAATGAGTCCTGCTTTGGTTTTTGAATCCGCTGAATATTCATTGTTTTGAACAGCATTCACAATATAATCAGGGGTTGATTAATCTCTTCCAGTTGTTGAAATAAACCTTCATCATCATATTCTAATTCTCCTAAATGCTCTAATTCTTCCTCCGTCATTTGACTGAAATCTTTTAACATTTGAAGCTTTCTAGGAGTATATTCTACTGTGGGAACTGTGGAAACATCTTTCATTTTTCTTGGGAAGTTTTTAAAAGTGGTTTAAAAAATTTCTCTTGTTTTTTTTTCAAATGCTTCTTCGCCCGTTAGTTTCTGTCTGCGTTTCTTCTTTATGTCTTCCTGTTGTTTTACAACTTTTGAAACCAACTCTTGATGTTCCTTAAATCTTCTTGCTCTTTCTTTTGTATCCATTTATTTATTGTAAAATATCATTTAATGAATTGTAAAGATCAACAGGGAAATTTTCCTTTTCTTCATCATTCAAGTAGATGTGTTCAAATAAATCCTTTTCTTTAAATATTTCATCAAATTCTTTATTAACATTAATGCGAGTTGTAATTTCTTCTTCACTAAGGCTTGCATCTCTGCTTGTCATACGTTTGTGTTGAGTTTCTGCATCAACATCAGAACCGAATGATAAAATCTTCACTCCGCTTAGATATTTAATTATGTGTCTCGTTCCTTCTGGATTAGTTTCTAATATCCCAACACCACCAGATTTTAGTTTCTTTAACTCACTCTTACAATGTGAATATTTTGTTGTACCAAGAGAAACCTCCTCAAATATTTGTCCTTCATTCCTCAATCGCATATGTTCCTCCACTGAAATATAGTGATAATCTTCACCTTTTACTTCTCCAGGTCTTATTACTCTAGTTGTTGTTGATACAATGCGTATCACGGGTGTTTTTTAAGTAAATTTACAATATTCTCATTTGTACTACACAAGAACCTTGATTTATGAAAGTTTTTTCCAGAAGCAGATTTACCCACAAGATTTATAATAATAGTTGTCATTTATATATGTAATTGTTTATAAAACAAAAAATATATCCCTTAATATCTCATCTTGTTTCACAACAATATATTTATATTTTTCAGTCGTGGGCTTCATATAATCCTCAAATTTCTTTGTACTACATAATGTAGAACAATTATCTCTCAAAAAATTATTGATATCTATTGAATTTAACTTGAATAAAATAAAAGTATTAGCATTGTTTCTGATGGAACGACGAGGAAGTTGAAAGTACGATTGACTAAGATAAATACAATTACAAGAAGAATGTCTCCTCTTGTGTAGTAGCTGTCCATTACCGTTTGGTTTCTCTCATTAACACAATCATCAAAGATAACGAGGTTCTTTTTTGATTTATCCAAATCTTGGGAGACGGTATATCATCCGTATTATCACTAAGAATACAAGTTATAAGATTTGATTTCTTTTTACATCTCTGTGTATCACAAAATAGTTGAATTATATCTTCAATGTTATAATCATTTAGGTTTTTTTGACGTTTAAATAAACCTATTATATCTTCTTTTTGAAGACCAGCATTAAAACCTTGTGAGAGTAGTTGATACTCTGGTTGAAAACTCGACTTTGTGAAAATTATTAAATTATCATAATCTAAAAAGTTGGGAGTGAGGAGCATTTTTAAAAGTAAGCAGGTTTTTCCACATCCACTTGAACCAACTATGAGACATCTTAATGAATTTGGGAGATTTTTATGGTTGTTAAATTTTATCTTATTTTCCCAAATAGGTAAAAAATCATTCATTTATATATTTGAAAAACAGGTTATTTAATTTATTATTGGCTTTTTTAGAAACTCTATATTTTATCCTAAGTTCAGGTTTAATTTCAAGATAATCCATTATTTTATTTATACAATATCTTGTGTTGATATTTCCCTGAAAATTACATCCATGAATAATATACAACAACAATCCTTTGAACATTTCTCTTATACGTTCAGTTTGTTGCCTTGTAAGGAAAGGTGTGTTATCATCCTCATACTTTACATTCATTTCTCTAATCAATCTTGTAAAGTAATTCATTTTTGGTGTAAATCTAAAAGAATTATTTTCCTTTTTATATTTTTTATTATCATTAATTAGAAGATAATCACAGAATATACATTGTTTATAGGCTTTTGACTCTGTGTTTAATCCCTGTCTTTCACACGCAGGACAATTCTCAAATTTGTCATATGGAGAATCAGGAAAGTCTAGCATATTTATAAAGTAAAACTTTACTTAAACTGAAATTCATCTATACTTTCAGTTGTATATTACCATCGATATCGATATACTTTTTTCATTATCAGATTCAACGACAACATTTTTTATATTAAAGGTAATTTTAAAATTATCGTTAACTACTATTGAACGAAATGTCATTTCACCTGATATATTAACATCCTTTATTTCATCAAGATTTACATCTTTAGGGTTGTTGAAAAAAATACAAATTTCTCCTTGCATATTACAGATGGTCTTATCTTTCTTTCTAAAGCTTCATCCATAAGGTTTTTGTTCTTTGATACTTTTTCTTGTTTCATTGCTTTTTCTAGTTTTGAATATATTACTAGAAGGAGAGGAGAAACTTTTGTTAGAGATACTTTAATTGATGTTCTACCAGGTATACTAAAAGCCCTTCCACTGAAGGAAATTGAAGAACTCATATTATTTACCATAATAGTTTTTATCCAATAGTTGTTATATTTATCTTTGTTCATCTTTACATCCTTGACATATTTCTCAGTATCTTTAACAGATGAAGAGATTGATTGAAACTTGTCTTTTGTGTCTTGAAACATTGTATTTATTAAGTGAAAAAGTTGGAGGATAAAATGTTTTTAATCACAGATTCACCTATAAATTAAACGAAATTTTCATCAAGAAAATTTTAGTTCAAGCAAAGTTTTATTCTATAAATATGGTGAATACAACGTACTGCGATGTTTGTAATCACGAATATAAACATTATAGAAAACACCTCCGAACCAACAAACACACATTTAATCTATTTCATCAAATATCTCCTCTTGAGTTGGAAAGAAAACATTGTGATATCTGTTCAAAGGATGTTTTGAAGAGTAGTTATAATCAACATCTTCAATCACAAAAACACAAGAAAATGAGTTTAAAGTAAAGGGAGACTATTATATTAAAAACACTGATGAGGCATTTAAAGGGCATATAAAAATAAGGATTTTTCAATTTGGAGAACCCGGTCCATCATCAATAGCTGAATCAATTGAAATAGTGAAACCCGATGTTGAAAAATTTATTAAAAAGACATTAAAAGAAATAAAAACTTTAAAGTTTTATATGGGAGTGAAAATGAATATGAAAAGACAAGATGAAGAACAAACTCCTTATATGAGAACAGATCTTCATTTTATAACATCATTTCAAGATTTTTGAATAGTGGGGTTTATGAAGAACTATCAAGACAAGAGGAGGATGTTGATAATACAGTGGTAGGAAGTGGATTCAATATTAAAAAATCATCTTTTTAGATATACACATTCTAAAATCAAACCCTCTTAAAGCTTCTTCTTATATTGAATTACCAAAAGAAATAAAACTAAAGAAGGCAGTTGTTAATATTAAGAACAATGATAATAAATGTTTTCTCTGGTCTGTTCTTGCTCACTTACATCCACCAAAATGTAATTCAGAAAGAGTAAAACAATATATGAAATATGAGAATACCTTGGACATTAAAGATTTTAAATTCCCAATGCCACTAACAGATATTCCTAAATTTGAGAAAAAGAATAATCTTTCTATTAATGTATATGGATTAACGGATACAAACAAAGTTCAAATATTAAAAATTTCAAACAACTATAAAAATGAAGAAACACACATTGACCTTTTATATTTTAGTGTTGGAAAGAATTCACATTACACATACATCAATAATTTATCAAGATTAATCTCTTCTCAGGTATTCAGAACAGCAAACAAAATATATCCTTGTAAGTTATGTCTTAATTCATTTCATACAAAAGAACGATTAGAACAACATTCAAAATATTGTAGTAATCATAAATCAGCTGTAATTACAATGCCTAAACCTGGTGAAAAGATTTATTTTGAAGATTATAATAAATCTATCATGCACCCATTTGTGATATACGCTGATTTTGAATGTATCCTTAAAAAGATAAATACTGCTTCTCCTAATCCAAAAGAACCATATACAAATAAATATCAAAAACATATTCCTTGTGGTTTTTGTTATTATATCAAATCATCTGTTGGAGAAAAGTATAACAAACTTGAACATTATCGTGGAAAAAATGCTTCACAAGAGTTTGTAAAACGATTAGAAAAGGATTGTATAAGACTCACTAAATTAATGAAAGAAACAAATGAACCGATGAAATTAACCAAAGAAGAAAAATTAGAATTTAGAATGAACAATATCTGTCATATTTGTGAGGGGGAAATTAAGGAGTTTAAAGTTAGAGACCATTGTCATCTTACTGGTAAATATAGAGGTCCCGCTCATTCCTGTTGTAATCTTAATTATAAATTACCTTCTTTTATTCCAGTCTTTCTTCACAACAGCGCCAACTATGATACACATCTATTTATAAATGAACTTTCAAAAACACCAGGGAATATTTCTGCTATAACAAACACAAGTCAAAAGTATATTTCATTTTCAAAATGATATTCACAAAACCTATAACTCGTATTAGGTTTTTAGATTCTTACAAGTTTATGGGAACACCACTAGCCTACCTCGCATCAAATCTAAGCTCCACGGACTCTTTCCAAATCTTAATTCATTCTTTCCAAAAGAGGAAATTCTCACTAAAGAGGAAATTCAGATTAAAGAGAGAATTCAAAGTAAAGAGGAAATTCCAACTGAAGATGAAATTCTAATTATAAAGAAAATTCGAACTAAAGAGGAAATTCAGATTAAAGATGAAATTCTGATTAAAGAAGGAATTCTTACGAGAGAGGAAATTCAAACAAGGAATGAAATTCAAAGTAAAGAGAAAATTCTTACAAGTAAGGGAATTTATCCTTATGATTATATGGATTCATTTATGAGATTTAAAGAAACACAACTTCCTTCAAAAGAAAGTTTCTATAATAACCTTTATGAAGAAGAGATAAGTGATAAGGAATATAAACACGCACAAGAAATATGGAAAATATTTAAGATAAAGAACCTTGGAGAATATCATGATTTATATCTAAAAACAGATGTTTTATTGTTAGCTGATGTGTTTGAAGCTTTTAGATCACTCTGTCATAATAAAAATTGTTATGGATTAGATCCTGCCCACTATTTCACAGCTCCTGGTTTAGCTTGGAGTGCAATGTTGAAAATGACAAAACAAGATATAGATTTAATCAGTGATGTGGATATGCTTTTGATGATTGAGAAGTCCAAGAGAGGTGGAATATCACAAGTATGTTCAAAAAGATATGCTAAAGCAAATAATAAATATCTTCCAAATTATGATAGTGAAAAAGATAGTAATTATTTGATGTATTTTGATGCTAATAATTTGTATGGATGGGCAATGTCTCAATCTCTGCCTTATGGTAAATTAGAGTGGGTGGAAGAAAAGGATTATGAAAAGGCTTTGATGAATATTGTTATTTCTTCTCAAGAGGAATTGAATGACGAAGAAGAAGGTTATTATTTTGAAGTTGATTTGAGGTACCCGAGTGATCTTCATAATAAGCATAAAGATCTTCCTTTTGCATGTGAGAAAGAAACTCCAAAGAAAGAATGGTTAAGTGATTATCATAAAAGTTTTAATATTAAAGGTAAATCAACAGAAAAGTTATTAACAACATTCTATGATAAAGAGGGATATGTTTTGCATCAGAGAAGCTTAAAACAGTTTTTGAGAGAAGGATTGAGAGTAGCTAAAATTCATAGAGTTTTAAAATTTAAACAAAGTCCTTGGGTGAAAAAGTATATTCAATTCAATACAGATATGAGAGCAAATACAAAAGTAAAATTTGAAGGGGACTTTTATAAATTAATGAATAATGCTGTATTTGGAAAGACTATGGAAAATGTTAGAAACAGGCAAAACATTAGATTCGCAACATCTTGGAAAGAAGCTTCGAGATTGATAAATAAACCAAGTTTTGAGAGAGAAGAGGTTTTTTCAGAGAACTTTTCTGCAATTCATATGAAAAAGGAAAGTATTGTAATGGATAAACCAATTTATATTGGAACAGCAGTTCTTGATTTATCAAAGATATTGATGTATGATTATTTGTATAATGACTTAAAGAAAGAGTATGGTGAAAATGTTTCATTGTTGTATATGGATACTGATAGTTTTATCCTAGATATAAAACTGATGATGTTTATGAAGATATGAAGAAAAATATTGGAGTATATGATACAAGTAATTTCAGCAAGAAGAGTGAGTTATTTTCCAAAAAGAATGAAAAGGTTATTGGTAAGTTTAAGGATGAGTTGGGTGGAAAAGTAATGAGTGAGTTTATTGGATTGAGAGCAAAGGCATATGCTTATAAGTATGGTGAACAGATTGATAAGAGGTTAAAGGGAATAAAGAAATATGTAATAAAGAAATCAATAACTTTTAGAAATTATTATAATTGTTTGATGAATAAGAAAGAAGAATATAGGAAAATGAATACAATAAGAAGTTATAAACATAACATATATAGTGAAGAAGTAAATAAAAAGACATTAGGAACCTTTGATGATAAGAGATTTATTTTAAATAATCAAATAGATTGTGTTCCATATGGATATTGTATGATAGAGTGTATAAAATAGATTATGTTTTTAACGATGGGAAGATGGGTTAGGGTTTTTCAAGGGCTACACGCGGTTTTTTTGACAATATATAAATGGTTAAACCAAGTATTAATCAAACTAAAGAGTGGAGAAAATCTCAGTCTTGGTATATAAATGGAAAACATAATGAATGTGAAAAATATCAAATAAGTCTTATTGAAAAAATAACTAAAACAAAGGTAAATAAAACAAATAAGCGAATTAATTTAAAAACTAGTAAGTTAGAGGATGTAAAGAAAAAAATGAATATCCTTGAATGGACTGAAAACTTTGATGGTTATCAATTGAACAATGAAAAACAATTTACTATAATCTCAAAATGATATGTGGCTCAGGAGGTGGTCAAACAAGAGCATTAAGAGAAGTTTATCATTTCGTAATGGCACAAAAGGGGTATCTTAAAAAATATAAAGATTCAAATGTTTTGTTTGTCAATATTTTAGATGGGGATTATTGTGCAAAGAAAATTAAACTATTGAAGGAATTTGAGAATGAACAAATCTTTATAGGTTCAATGAGTGAGCTGTTCAATTCAATGAGGTTCAACCTCCAAGTTAAAAGGGGAGACAAATAAATATACCTTGGGATAAAAAGGGGATTTATTTTTAGGGTAAAAAAATATAAATCGCTGAAAATCCCCCATTCATTTACATGGGGCAAAGTGAGCCAGAATCAGTATTCTTACCCTACTCACCCCACCCCTTCCCCTCCTTCCTCCCACCCACCCCTGAACCCTCCCTCCTCCCACCCCCTCCATCGAGATTCCCATCTCACCCCACCCTTTCCCCTCTCTCATCCCACCTCTTCCCCCCTTCCTCACACCGACTCCTACCCCAGCCCACTCCTTTCCCTACCTCCCTACTCCCACCCTTTCTTCCCTCCTACCACTCACCCCTTCCCCACCCCTTTGCCTCCCTCCTCCCACCCCTGCCTCCCACTCGTTCCCCTTGACAGGTGGTGGCTCATGTGTTAATGTTATGAATTGTGAGAAAATTACTTTAAAACCCCTAGTAAGGTGTATCGTGGTAAAAAAAATTAAATAAAATAAAGATCCTATAAAGTTTTGTTGCAATTAACCTTGGGAGCTCAGAGGAGTAGCATCACTAAAGGCCCGGTCACACCTTGACGTTTTAGCAAACGTATGCCGATTTTTGAATTTTTTTTCTAAAACGCTGGCACACGTTGAATACGTTATGTGTAAATTTTGATAACATTGAGAGCACGCTGAAAACACTGCCATACGTCGTTGTACGTTGGCTTTAAACGTTGTACTTTTTGGTTGTCCTCAAATTTTTTCATGCTTGAAATTTCACGACGTATGCCGGCGTATGACTCACACGTTCCGCTACGCTGGCCACAAGTTGTATGCACGGTCTGCGATCGTTGACAGACGTCAACACATGCTAGTTGTAAGTTAATCATAAGTTGAGACACGCCGAGGTAATGTTTAGCGTACCCGAAACTTATTTCTAACCTATGATTAACGTGTTGTTGGCACGTTACGCGATCATTGCCACACATCGACAGACGTTACTTTTAAGTTACTCATAGGCTGAAAGACGTCGGTATAATGGATCGTCCTTGCGTCAGCGTCCACGGCCACGGCCAGGACACTTATTTACAGCATTCTTCAAACTTTTCTTCGGCATGACGAGGATGTTCACACTTCGATGTCTAGCTTGGCTATGATTCCAATTGTCCATCGGCAGCGTCTATTTAAAATAGTCGAGTTTGAGCGTTTTAACACGTTCAGAAGAAACGCTTCAAATTTCCAAACCCCAGCGTCAAAAAACAAAGGCGAGTGACAGCAATTTAAATCGTTCATTGTAAACAATGAAAATAGCTGAGTGGTACCGTTTAAAAGTCGTTGAGTGTAAAAAAAATCCAATTGTTGAGCGCAAGCGTCTACTTTCAATAGTGGGGTTTGAGCGATTTAGCACGTTCAATAGAAACGTTTAAAATTTCCGAGCGCCAGCGTCAAAAAACAAAGGCGAGTGACAGCAATTTAAATCGTTCATTGTAAACAAAGAAAATAGCTGAGTGGTACCGTTTAAAAGTCGTTGAGTGTAAAAAAAATCCAATTGTTGAGTGCAAGCGTCGACTTTCAATAGTGGAGATGCAGCCATTTAAATCGTTGAGTGGCAGCCTATGAATAACAAACCCCACGTCACCGGCAAAGATAAACTGCCGCACGATATGGATAAGTTAGGCTATCGTTGGGCATAGTTTGTGAACGCCGGCTTCACGATAATTATTCGTTGGTATATCGTATCTATAAGTAATCAAAGCGCTCTATGCACATTATTAGTTCATTGTGCATTTGTCCAACCCGTTATGAATAGACCTAAATCGTAAAAACAAGCTATAGCTCATTGTTGAAAAAGCCCCATAAAAAATTAGCTGCGAAGAACTTCGAACAATGGTTAAAAGATGTCTCCTACCCGTGGACACGCAGACGCAAGGACGATCCATCATAACCCACACCCTCCCCCTCACACTCACCTACTACTGCCAACATGAACAAACTACTACTAATACCAATACCAATACTAATACTAATACTGATACTGATACTGTTACTGCTGACATGGACATCGACTCAAAAAGGACTCGAAAACACTGTTGGGTTCCCCTTTTATGAGCAGCATTTTTATATACCAATTCCCAAAACCGCTGGGAACACGTCTTTATATGGCAGTTGTAAGCTAGAAACACGTTAATTTTTTTTTTTTGTCGACCGGAAGACGTCATTGGAATACGTCTACATATGTCGATGTGTGTTGGGACTACATAAAGAATTGGTTCAAAGCACGTCAAACATAAGTTAGAAATAAGTTTCGCGTAAAAAAGACATTACCGCGACGTGTTTCGACTTATGAGTAGCTTATAAGTAGCCTTTGTAGACGTGTGTAAGCGTCCACATATCGTGTGTAAAACTTATCCCCATCGCATGCGGAACGTGTGTCATACGCCGAGTACGTCGTAAAATTTTGAACATGTTTAAAATTTCTTGACGTACTCTACTTACGACGTATGATAGCGTACTTTAGCGTTCTACTCACGTATACCAAACTTACTCATACCGTATTTGACGTGCCCCAACGTTTTAGACACATTTTTCTTAGGTCGGCATACGCTGGCAAGATCGCCAAGGTGTGACCGCGATGTTGTCACTTCCATTTCTACGGCAGTTATGATTCGAATCGTTGTGCGTCAGCCTTTTAATAGGCTACGTCACGACATCGTTGGCGATGCGTGCAACGCGCTATGCCTAAGTTAGACTATCGTTGGGCATCGGTTGTGTAGGCCGACAACAGGTTCAGCATTTGTTGGTATAAGTTATCTATAACACAACGAAACGTTCTGTGTCCGTTACCAATGCGTTATACATAAGACCAAGTCGCTATGAATACGTAAGAATCTTTAAAAAAAAACATCAAAAGTTCAACGTAAGCCAGCGTTTTACATACGTTTTAATACGTTGCCATCGCTGGCTAAAACGTCAAGGTGTGACCGGGCCTAAACAAGCAAACACCTCATTCGCTTTTATAGAGAAGATAACATTGCTCCAAGCTCCTATTGAAATGAAATAACATCCTATATGAAAGCAGATCGCACAAAAAGGTTAAAAAAATGTGATCTCGTGTAAAACATATAATTATAGATTTAAATTGAGCAAATATGGCCTGTTCCGAAAAAAAGGACCACTACCGATTGTATCGTCATGGCTTGCAAATGAACAAATATATCGAAGAATTGCACTCAAAGTGGAGCAATGAAATCATTACAAATATTTAAGCAAAAAATAAAAACAAAGCAAATGGAAAGGAAAGAGAATGGTGAAACAGCGGTGTGTTCCATTACCAAACAGCTTGTAGAGTCTCACCAAGTGGCTTAAGCACTCAAGCAAGCACCCCAACAAAAGGGTTGAAAATGAATGGCGAGCTGGCTTGGCAAGTGTTTAGCAATCTATACAGCGAAGAACAGGGCCTTGCTTGCTTTAAGTAAATACGCTGAGTTATAAGAATCGTTAATTTCTTCATATTTTCAGATTTCACTCCAGACTTTGACACTTATTTAGTCCACAAGATCCGTTCCTCAAATCTGAAATCATATTTTGATTATATACTTTAATTAGTCCATGAGAGGTCATCGTGGAAAATTTCCAAGACTTTTTGATTCGGCTGAAATGAAATGGAGGACGAAGACCCCTGCAATGTGAATGCCGGCTGACCAAGGGTAAGCCTGTTTTTGGTTTTAATTTAATAAGGCCGTTAATTATCTTCAAAAGGGGTGTCTAACTTTACCTAAACACCCAGTTTTCATCTATGCACTCCCATGGAGTTCCCTTATTATGCATGCAAAGGTTTGGGCTGCCAGGTTTCATGGTTTTGGAGTTATGGAGGGGAGACACTGATGCACACACTGACTGAATGAAATTTTTAAGTCAGTTTAAAATCATTACCTCTGCCACCAAAGGTCTGTCTGTTTTCACCCCTGTCTGTCTGTTTGTTTGTGAGCAGGATATCTCAAAAAGTTATGGATGGATTCGGACGAAACTTGGTGGACAGGTTGGGTGTGTGACAAGAACAAACCGATTCGATTTTAGATAAGGTCTGGATGCAGATCTGGCCAATCAGTGGGATTTTGTTCTCCTCCTCCTCTTCCCTTTATAAGGGGTGAGGTCCAATGGCACCAAGCTTCTGCCCTGCCTCGGCCATGATACTCCCCCACTTCCCTCTGTCCTCAGCCAACTCTCTCCATTCTCCAACCACCCCCACATTACTGATATCCCTCCTCACATAATCCTTCCATCTCAACCGTGGTCCACCTCTTTTCCTCCTACCTTGCTTCCTCAACCTATCCACTCTCTTTGCCATTCTTTCTTCCACCATCCACAGAGTGCCCAGCCCACCTCAGCTGGCATTTCACCAATCTCTCCATCAAACTCATCTGCAAAACAATCTCCCATCTCAGTTCATCCATCCTCCTTATATCCACACTCTTCACTTCTGCCGTCCTCCTGACCCAGTTGTTCTCACGGACCTGCAGCCTCTGTTGTTGTCTCTCTGTCAGTGCCACCGTTTCCAGACCGTAAAGGTAGGCCAGCATTACACAGGACATCAGAACCTTCCCTTTCAATTTCCTTAATATCTTTCTGTCTGCAATTACTCCCTCCACCCTCCCCCACACATTTACCATCTACACACACCTGAATCCTCCTCTCACCCCTCCTCTCTCATTCCCCCTCCACCTGCTCAATCTACCCCTTCTTTTTCTCCCCCGTCTCAGTATCCCCGTTACCAAAGCGATGGGTTGTATTTGGTAGTATTAAATATTATAGTTCTATGTATAATCATATCAGTAACGGACAGCACTTGATCAGACAGCAGAGGCATTGAGTGTGTTCCGGAAGAGAGATCCCATCATGCCGGTGTAACCCTCGGGTGTTGATCCCTGTTGAACCTTCATGAGCCATAGAGGAGAGAGCACCACATATCACACCAAGATCCATGGAAGAGCAAAGAGCACTTAGTAATGGCTATCGATCCCACTCGGTGTGTCAACGATCCAGAATATTCCTTAAAGACCATTTATGGTTCAAACGCTACAATACAAACTCCACGTTGGATGTTCCAAAGCAATCAATTTGATAATAATCAATCCATCGGTTGCAGTTATCCGACTCAGCAACACGCAGATTACCGAGTTGGTTAACCTTACCCTTGTAGATTAGAGATAAAGAGAAATCGGTGGGCAGTGCCCGAGAGCTACCAGGTAACCGCATTGGACGCACGTTCAGCCCGCATGATCCGGTACCACATCCTAGCCTGTTCCTGCAGAACCAATCGATTTCTCAACAAGTTCCCAATGGCTGCACTAATCGAACTGGACGTTTTATGGATGATGAAGACTCATTGGCACTGTTCAACAGTCATGGAGGAGTCGTACACAAAATGCCTGGCAGACCAGCAGACCTTTACATGACATGCTGGCTACAACGACCAACGCTGTGCCCAAAATGAATGTACCCAATTATTGATCGCACACTTAATAAAATGAAAACATTCATAATGTTGTCAAAAACAAACTCAACTAGAAATGTTTGGAAGAGGGTATCTTTTCAAATGCTCTCTGACAACTTGATTTTATTGTCACCCCCACCTCCCAAAAGAAATAATCACTTTCAGCAGGAGGGTTAGGGTTAGTTTATGGCTTTCAAATAATCACTTTCAAAATAAATAATCAATCACTTTCAGGTACCCCCTCCCCAACCCCATCCCCAACTCTTTCTTTACAACCCCCTTCTGTCAACCCCAAATTGATATAATCTCAAGGTATGACAGCATAGATAGTACGCACATCTGCCTCTGAGCTGTCTAGCCTGGGTTTGAATCCTGAATCAGCTGTAAACTGCCACTCTGGTATATCACAAGGCATCCCTCGGATGGACGTTAAACTGGGCGTCGCGTCTGCCGGGAACGGTGGGTGAACGTTAAAGATCCTTCGGTGTCTTTCACCAAGAGTGGGTGAAGCTATCACCGGAAACCTGAACAAGTTATAACTTACTGCTCTAACATGCAGGGGTCACTGCATCAGCGGTACAGCCATGCCCCTTCGGGGGTGGAGGTGAAGATCATGTACACACACAACACGCGATTAAAAAGGACGTTGGGAGTGACCTATGGACTTATCAGCGAAGAGTAAGTAGATCATCAAGCAAGGAAGAAGGTGAGGAGGTCCACACAGGTAATCTAACCTATCACATATTCAAAGAGACCGCTGGTCCAACATGTGTTCGGTTAGAAAACAGGTAATTCGGATAAATATCAATATCTAGGGACAAACTGTGATGACGTCATCACAAATTTGAAACATGAACGGTCGGCTCAAGCCAAACCGGAGATAACTACATCAGACAAGTCGGGACTCCCAACTGAACGCAAAGCACATTATGTTGGGATCCCAGGTTCAAATCCCGTTGGAATCCCACACCATGCAGATATGTTCGTTATTTACACTTACGTACTTTCAATTCACGTACAAGGGCATATGCCAAAGTCTCCCCAGGTCCTTGTACTGGGTGTGAGAAATGTACAAAATATGCCTTAGAGATGTACACAGGTTTTGATACACCGTTACAGGATACTATTGAAATAAATAAATAAATAAATATGTATGTATTGTTGAATTTATGGCTCCAAGAGACTTACTCCGTGGATGGATTTCTGAGCTGGGACACCATCAGTGGATCAGGGATAATGGGAAAAAAGTAAAAATTTCAAACACCTATATGGACGATCCAGACGGTGGAACAAGGCCCAGTTGAGCTCTGTAAGTAAAGTTGAGTTGTTAGTCCCTGCAGTGGGGCAACCTAGCAAAATATAGCATAACAATAGTGCATTTTTTGAGGAAAGCACCAAATTTGGCACACTAGTAGCCTATCATATTGTTACGGCTGTGGAAATTCGCAAACCACCATTCAGGTCACGTAGGTGAGATATCTCTAAGTACATATGTAGTTAGCCCCAAACCCGTTGTTTAGAGGGTATTTATGTGATTCATTCGGGCTGCGACGCTTTGAGTTAGGCGTTTTTCTGTTCTATCTTTATTTTGAATCAACCGCCATAACCATTAAACCACCACCGATAAACCCTCCACCACCATCACCTCTCTCCTTCTACGGCCATTCCCGCATCACCTGTGAGTTGTGGAGTTCCTGAAGAGTTGTGGAGTGTCTTCAAGACCCCCGTCATTGAGGTTCCCGGAATATGTCTTGGAACTCACCGAAGGGCGAAGAAGAATTTTGTCTCTTAAGGGACACTGGATACCATTCACAAGAGTCGCAGGGCCAGGCTGAATGGCAGAGCTGAGCTGTTCAAGGAGCCGAGATGTAAAATTGTATGTCCACTAAGGGTGGACAAGGAGGCCTATGTGTGAGGAATCTGTGAGGGGGTAGAGCATTACCTGTGGTCAATTCATTCTCGTTCTGCTTTCAGGGGAATTCGCACGTTGCGTTTGTCCAAGCCCATCCCTCGGAGCATTGCAGTTAGAGCAGAGGGTGGTAGGCTCTTAACAGAGGAGTCTGAAGTGAAGGCCCACTGGGCCGCTTACTTTGAACGGCTGTACCAGGCTGATCCAACAGCTGTTGAGTTAAACAACATCATTTATGAATCGGGGTGTTACAATCCTTATTGCTGACCCCCCAATCAACTGTGATCCACTTCATTTGTGGAAACACAGGCTGTGGTGAACCAGTTGAAAAGGAGGAAACTGCTGTGATCTGTGGCATCCATGCTGAACTTCTCAAGGCTGGTGGAAATGCTGCACTCGTGTCGTTGCATGCAGTTTTGTGCTCTGCCTGGAACACAGGCATCATCCCAACTGAGTGGAAGAGGGGCCTTGTTGTCCCTCCATGCAAAGGGAAGGGTGATCGCCAAGACTGCAACAACTACTGAGGGGTGACGCTGCTCTCAGTGCCGGGCAAGGTCTTTGCTCCGAAATTCTTGATAGGGTTCACCACCATCTGCTTGAGCACCAGCGTCCAAAGCAGTCAGGCTTTACACCAAATAGGTCAACGATTGACCGTATCCTTGCTCTTCAGGTCCTCACCAAACGCAGATGAGAGTTTTGGCAGGGGCTGCTTGCAGCCTATGTTGATCTCTGTCAAGCGTTCAATTCAGTGAATCAGGATGCCCTCTTGAGGATTCTTGGTCTTCGTGAGGTGCCACCAAAACAGATCGATCTGATGTCTGAACTCTCCTCTGGTACTGAGAGTGCTGTGAGATGTGGTGGTACCATCTCTGACTTATTTCCAGTTGTTACTGGAGTGTCAGGGGTATGTACTGGCCCAGACACTTTTCAGCACTTGTATGGACTGAATTCTGGGGAGGATGTCAGAGAGATCAAGCTGTGGTGCATCATTTGGGAATGTCAAGTTCTCTGACCTTGATTTCGCAGATGCAGCAGTCATCTTTGCGGAGACTCTAGATATCCTCTTGGGGGGCCCTCAATGTGCTCAATGAGGAGTCGGAGCCACTGGGATTATGGGTTTCTTGGGTCAAAACTAAGATCCAGGCCTTCAATGACATCTTAAATGCTGCTATCCTTAACTGTACCTGTTTGTGGCGAGGATGTTGAGGTCACAGAGGGCTTCACTTACCTTGGCAGTGATATTCATGTCTCTGCTGGCTGTGAGCTTGAGGTCAACCGACTCTGACCAGGGATCTGAGATGGAGACTTAATGCCTTTGGTACCAGGTAACTTCGGAGAATCCTTGGTTTTTACTGGTTGGACTTTTTGTCCAATGAGCAGTTGCTGAGAGAGACTCAAATGAGATTTGTTACCTGCATAGTCCGTGAGCGTCAGCTGTGGCTGCATGGACATGTGGCTCATTTTCCTGATGCTGATCCTGCT
Source organism: Eptatretus burgeri (assembly GCF_056783735.1). Taxonomy (NCBI): domain Eukaryota; kingdom Metazoa; phylum Chordata; class Myxini; order Myxiniformes; family Myxinidae; genus Eptatretus; species Eptatretus burgeri. The sequence goes on along the minus strand of NC_140976.1, from coordinate 6,493,599 downwards.
CACCAGATTCTCTCAGCGAGGGAGCCTCGTGAGTGTAGGAGGCCAATCGGCCGATCATGTGCCTCGTGGTTGCAGCAAGTTTATCAGCATCTCAAGGAGATGGGGATGGGCCAAGCATCTACCTGGGGGATGTCCAAACAGAGGCCCCCTGGAGTACCGGCGGAAAGTGGGCACAGCGACGCGCTTCTCTGGTGTCTGCTCCCATACCTGACCTGATCTGTTAATTATGCTGGGTGGTTGGGCATTTTACTGGGTGCTTGGGCTATATACTAGGCTGATTGGTTATACTGGGCAGTTTGGATATATGGGGGGTTTGGTTATACTGGGCAGTTTGGAAATACTGGGTCGGGTAGTTATACGGATGGTTTGGTTCTACTGGGCAGTTTGGTTATACTAGGTAACTCGGCGGTTTGGTTGAACTGGACGGTTTGGTTATATTGTTGCGAATCTGAAAGCCATGAGCACACAGACATTCAGGTTCCTAGAGCTTAGCTATATCGGTCAGTACATGTTTCTAGTTAGCTCCCTTTTCCCTTGTCTAATGGGAATTAAATGTACGTGTGCTGTGCGTTATTTTAATAGTTAGGATTTTTACACCCCTTGTAACAACACGCCTTCACCTCGTTTCCTCAAACCGACACCATTGTATACGTGCGTTCGACCACGTACATGGGCGGAGTTTCCTCAGCCACCAGAACTCAAACTCCGCCCCAGAGAGATGTAATGTTCCCCGCAACCAATGAGAGGCGAGACGTCTCAGACATCGACTTTCTCACGAACCCTTGACTAATGGGAGGCGTGAGACACCGCAGACATCGACTTTCTCACGAACCCCGGACCAATGGGAGGCGAGACATCTCAGACTGTGATCCTTCCCACGACACCCCCTCCCGCAGGAGAAATGCCATATAAGAAACGCCAGGGCCTTGGAAAGGATGTCAGAGTGAGCATAAGGTCAGTGTGAACGTCAGCGTCAGGGTCAGGGTCGGCTTGGCAGTGATCAGGTTCGAGGTGCCGGAGATCGACTCGTCTGGTCTGGTCGGCTTGGCAGTGATGGGTTCGAGGTGCCAGAGATCGACTTGTCTGGTCTGATCGGCTTGGCAGTGCCTGGCGTCCGACGCTTTTCCTCCGTCCCTGGTGCTTGGAGTGGCATCGTGTTGTGGGTTCGAGTCCCGTCGAGCCGGATCGTCGAAGACCACACGAGGTGGACAGGTCCAAGCGCAGGCTCTGGTCTCCAGCACCCTTTCCTCGAGCTGGAAGACTTCAATAAAGACCATTGGTGTCCGCGTGCGCGTGCGTGTGCGTGTGCGTGTGCGTGTGCGTGTGCGTGTGCGTGTGCGTGTGCGTGTGCGTGTGTGTGTGTGTGTGGGGGCCCATCTATAAGTAGCAACTGTTAAGTGCCTTGTACATTATTTGCATTTCATTTCCATTAGTCGTGATAACTCTGCTTCTTACGTGCTCCCCTCCTTCCCCACCTATTATAAAGAAACCCATGTGTAAAATGTATCAGTTCGTTTTTGTGTTTCTTTTATTGGTTTAACACGGTGCGTGTTGGAGAGTTAGCCAGGCTGTTGCCGCTGTAAAAGGGACATTTGGACCGATGAAAGTTCGGTGACCATCCGCTCGGGTCGCACACGGTTCGAGTACGCCCGCGACTCGTTCCGTATGAGCATCGTCGAGGGTGAATTTCCCCGGTAGTTGGACGGCGTGAGTACTTTGGTAAATTGGAGTTAGACAAGTGGACTCTACCTCATGCCGTCGAAATATTGGCGAACTTCGGTCTATTAAGGGACCCGTCGGCTCCGGAGTTATCCGGGGTGACAACCTATACATTCCGGGTGATCGGCGGAGTCGACCCTGCAGCTCCATCTGGTGGTCGTGCTCGCAGCCGATACCCAGCCCAATAACAATATGGGGGGTTTGGTTATCCTGGGCAGTTTGGAAATACTGGGTCGGTTTGGTTATATGGAGGGTTTGGTTCTGCTGGGCAGTTTAGTTATACTGGGCGGTTTGGTCATACTGGGTCGGTTTGGTTATACGGAGGGTTTGGTTTTCCTGGGCGGTTTGGTCATACTGGGTCGGTTTGGTTATACGGAGGGTTTGGTTTTCCTGGGCGGTTTGGAAATACTGGGTGGTTTGGTTCCACTGGGTGGTTTGGTCATACTGGGCGGTTTGGTTATACAGGGGGTTTGGTTACACTAAGCGGTTTGGTTATACAGGAGGTTTGGTTATACTGGGCACTTTGGTTATCCTGAGCGGTTTGATTTTACTGAGTGGTTTAGTGTGACAGTGGTTTGGTGTTACTGAGTGGTTTGGATATACTGGGTGGTTTTTTCCAGCAGTCGGTCAGTTAGGACAGGAATTTGCAATCTGTTGAGGTTGCAGCAATAACTCACCTACTCTTCAAGAAAGAGATAGTGTGACCTCTACCGTCCACCAACCACCAGTGCTGGCAGACGGGTCCTCTGACTTATTGACCTTCCAATGGAAGGTGCACCTTAAGATGCCTCGCCCTGCATGAGAAACACCAGGGATGATAGTTTATCGGTTTTCTGGTCTGGACATCCCCAGGGAAGAGGAAAATGGTGAACAGGTGCCACGTCCAGCTGGTGAAACAAAGCCGTGTTTTGCAGTGTAAGGAAAGTTATTGGTCAATTACCACCCAGTTCAAACGCACTGAGCAAGCAGTTTGTTTGGCAGCGATTCCCAGCTGGTGCATGCAAATCTGGGGGGGGGGGGGGGTTTCTCGTAAATAATAAATATTTGTTTTTAACTTGTTTAATCCTCCATCACACAAGCCTGGAGAGAATCGTCTCATTTACACAAACAGTACACAAGTGGCCAACATCAAATCGCCTTTGTAGCCATTTTCCTCCTAGAAAGTCCGTTATATCCACGGGGAGGAAATTCCAGACGAGGTATTAACTGTCCAACACATCCATTCCCCCCCCATTCGGTCGGTCTGCACAGCACGACTCCACGCGATGTGCATCCTTAGTTGGAAACACGATCGATCCTCCTGGAAGCAGCGCAAGGAAAGGGACCCTGAAGGTTGAAGAGCATCGAGGCTTTACGCTCGCATCATCTACTTGCAATTGTCGGTGTTTGCTCAATCACAGCAATTGCATTTCAGATCACGTGACCGGCCACGTGACTGTTCACTTTGGTCAGGTGAGCTTGGAAATTGGGTGGAGGGCTTTTGGAGGATTGATGATACCGTACTTAAATGCAGACGGAGACATGAGACAACACTGGATGGACTTGACAAACACACCTTGGGGAACGTGATGTCATTTCCCATTGGGCTCAGATGTTGTGAGGTTACTTTTCTCTCACACTCAGCGGGGCAATCAATGTGGAAGCTCCACCTTCTCACCCCCCCCCCCCCGTGGGATGAATACGAGGGGATTCCCCATAGTCTATCCTCTAAATGATAAACATCAAGCAAGGAAGCAGCACATTCCATTTAAGGTATTTGCTCTGACTCCTCCAGGGTCACACTCGAACTGCCGACCTCCCAGACTCAGTCAGGGTGGATTATGCATTCACAACCACCAAATTAATGTGGTTACATGAGAACCACCACCACTTAACCGCCACGCTGTTCAAACCAGAACCTAGGGGGAGATGCGCCATAATGAAAGCCATTTTGGGATCTAAACGCGAGGTGTAGCTCAAGGTCACACCAGGTCCAACACGAGGTGTAAGTCGAGGTCATACCTGGACCAACGTGAGGTGCAGCTCAAGGTCAAACCTGGTCCAATGTGAGGTGTGGCTCAAGGTCACACCTGGTCCAGCGCGAGGTGCAGCTCGAGGTCATACCCGGACCAACGCGAGGTGTAGCTGAAGGTCACACCTGGTCCAATGCAAGGTGTAGCTCAAGGTCAAACATGGTCCAATGTGAGGTGTGGCTCAAAGTCACACCTGGTCCAACGCGAGGTGTATTTCATGGTCACACCTGAACTATCCATTATTCCTTCCGTTTTAATAATCGTTGTTTCCAGCTTCAGTTGCACGCCCAAGGTTCTCCCAATATGCATCACATGACCAATCTCCCAATCAATGGTGGCACAAATTACTAAAGTAGGGAATGTCACCAATCAGTTTCAGCAGTTGAGGCATCACATAAACCCCAAAACACCGCAGAAGGTCCACAGTACGTACGGATGAGAGGAGGCACTGCCTTGTGTTTCCAAACAATGTCAATGAGAATGATTCCCTCTTTGACGGAAAGCATTCCGAGTGACGTGGAATCATTAGCATAACATGAACCGAGGAACTGCTCATTTGCATAATGCACAGATGGAAGTATTGTGGTTGCAGCAAAATGGAGATTCCTCAAGGCACAATACACGGAAACATGGGAGAGCTCATATTGTCCACCCTAAGGCCCGACGGAGGGGTCTGCGACGGGGTTCATTGCCTGAAGTGACTTTGGGAGACCCTCTCGATGTCTGCAGGTGCATTTTTGTTATTGTCACCTGTTTGCCTTTTGATGTTTGACATTGGTAGGTCAAATATCCTCCATAAATGATGTATCGGTCACACCCACCTACCACCCTCAACTAAATGGAACCAACGCCTTCGTGGTCATGTTCCACAATGAATGGTCCCAAGTGTACCTTCAGTCTGAGAGGCCGGGGGCCAGTGGGACCTACCTTTCACCCCCCTCCCCCTGCGACAATTTTTCACTGATACCACAGTGTTCATATATATCCCAAGTATCAGAAAAAAATATTTTCCCAGAAAAATAACTCATTTACACTATGCTTTATTAAGCTGTTTCCATGGCAACCAATCAAAAAATAGACGAATCCCACAAAGATCGGCAAAATGTTAATATCTCTGTGAAATATAAAACATAAAATGACAACATTTGGGTCAAATTAAAACTTATACATTTAGGTATTCAAATATATTTTGTTCATGCTAATAAGCTCATTGGCATGTTAATTAAATTTGACTTAAAGACAAAAAAAAAATGATGCAAAAATGATGCAAAAAATTCCCACAAAAATGCAAGAATTCCCATTTTCTTTCCTTGTAATTACCAAACATGTCAGTTTTTTGTCAAAAAAAAATTACTTAACTGTTGCCAGATACAAGCCAGGTTGGCAAAAAATATTAAAATTTTTGAATTTTTTAAAGTAGGCTAATTATAATTAGCCTACTTAAAAAAATTCAAAATCCCTTTGTATTTTATTTTGTATTTTATTGATTTGTATTTTATGATAATTATCATAAAATACAAAGCAATGTACATAACATAACATAAAATACATAACAAAATTATGAATCGTTGGAAAATCATGCGAAATCGCTTAATCAATTTTATTAATTACCTGGGCCTGATATAATGCATAACTGCGACTTATGATGTCTGTTGGTGTTTAAGGGAAACATAACTATTTTCTGTTTGAGTAAAAGTAGTGGAAATAATTTTAAATGCATTGATATGCTAATTAGGATCCGCCATTATGGAAATTCTCATTTTCGTAAATATCTCGACTTCTGGTGCATGGAAATTTGTAAATGAGGAATCTACACATATGTTTGGAGGGTCAAGGAATACAGTGAACATATTTCCTTTGTTGTCAGAGATGTAGAATAATGTTTGGAGAGCTTAATTACATGCAAAAATGGAATCTGCTTAATAAAGCATAGTGCAAATGAGTTATTTTTCTGGGAACATCCTTTTTCTGATACTTGGGATATATATGAACACTGTGGTATCAGTGAAAAATTGTCACGGGGGGGGGGGGGGTGCAAGGTAGGTCCCACTGGCTCCCGGCCTATGAAGGTTGAGTGGGAATAGAAACAAAATCCGAACTTGTCCTTAAACAACACCTGTCAACAGTCACCAAATGTGAGCAGGAAAAGAGACCAAGTGCCCAGGCATACGTCCAATCATCCGATCTCACCGTGACAGTTATCCCAAGTACAACATCTACCTGATGTCCCGAGGTGGATCCTCCCTCGATATACAAATATCAGTTGTGAGTTCCTGATCATGATGTACCTGAGCATGCCGGTGAGTGTTTATTCACCAACAACACGAAATGTCAACTTTGTGGTCTTTAAACAGCTTAACATGGAATACTGATCGAGAGCTGATTGGTCGGTTTCACGGTCTGGCGCAGAATAATCTGGGATGAGGATTCCTCGATAACCCTGGGAAACCTAACCCAATGTGAACAGCTCATGCGAACTTGTCGGTTCATTCCATTGCAGAGTTATCGCTATCGGAGGTGTGTCACAGTGTTTGTCGAATACGCATTATAAACGTACGCACACGTACATAGACATGCAAGGAGATGGAGAGATTTTAATGTGGACAAAAGGACTCAGACATCTCATAACTGGATCTGCAAGACAACCAGGTGCAGAGCGTTCCTCGTGACGCCTCCGATTCCCTCTTTAGCATCAGCGACGTCGGGCTGTTCGACAACGCCTGGGACTGTAACAACAACAACAATCGTTGGAGGGACGAGCACAAGGACTGCAATGATGCAACAACAACCATGGTTTGAGGGATGAGCACAATTATGCAACAACAACATTCTTTAGGGGGATGAGCACAATGATGCAACAACAACAATCGTTAGAGGGACGAGCGCAAGGACTGCAATGATGCAACAACAACGATCGTTAGAGGGTTGAGCACAAGGACTGCAATGATGCAACAACAACAATGGTTTGAGGGATGAGCACAATTATGCAACAACAACATTCTTTAGGGGGATGAGCACAATGATGCAACAACAACAATCGTTAGAGGGACGAGCGCAAGGACTGCAATGATGCAACAACAACAATGGTTTGAGGGATGAGCACAATTATGCAACAACAACATTCTTTAGGGGGATGAGCACAATCATGCAACAACAACAATCGTTGGAGGGATGAGCACAAGAAGTGCAATGATGCAAGAACAATCGTTCGAGGGATGAGTAGAATAATGCAACAACAGCAATCGTGAGAGGGATTAGCACACTGATGCAACAACAACAACCTTTACAAGGATGACCACAAGGACCTCAATGATGCAACAACAACAATCGATAGAGGTATGAGCGCAGTGATGCAACAACAACAATCGATAGAGGTATGAGCGCAGTGATGCAACAACAACAATCGTAAAAGGGATGAGCACAAGGACTGCAAATATGAAAAAAAAAATCGTTAGAGGGTGAGCACAATGATGCAACAACAATCTTTAGAGGGATGAGCGCAGTGATGCAACAACAACAATCGTAAGAGGGATGAGCACAAGAACTGCAATGATGCAAGAACAATCGTTTGAGGGATGAGTAGAATAATGCAACAACAGCAATCGTGAGAGGGATTAGCACACTGATGCAACAACAACAACCTTTACAAGGATGACCACAAGGACCTCAATGATGCAACAACAACAATCGATAGAGGTATGAGCGCAGTGATGCAACAACAACAATCGATAGAGGTATGAGCGCAGTGATGCAACAACAACAATCGATAGAGGTATGAGCGCAGTGATGCAACAACAACAATCGTAAAAGGGATGAGCACAAGGACTGCAAATATGAAAAAAAAATCGTTAGAGGGTGAGCACAATGATGCAACAACAATCTTTAGAGGGATGAGCGCAGTGATGCAACAACAACAATCGTAAGAGGGATGAGCACAATGATGCAACAACAACAACAATCGTTAGAGGGATGAACACAAGGAATGCAGTGATGCAACAACTGTTATAGGGATGAGCACAAGCCATATTAAGGACATAAGTATGTGCCCGAACGTGCGTGGCCATACGTGCAAACCAAAAAATAAACTTTCAAACCACGAGCCACAAACAACAACCACACAGGCCATTCCTTCGCTCTCGCGTGCCAGTACTTTCAAAAATAAATAATAAAACTTTCAAACAACGTTCCTTCGCAACGACGACTGGATTGGGACATTGTGTTTGTCTATAAATGCGCAGAAGAAATCGAGAAATTATTAGAATACACGGTCATCACTATCCGGAAGTAGTGCGTGCCCGTACGGAATGTTCACATCATTCCACGAATTATCGCTTGTATTGAAGTAACAACTGCTGTGATACTTACACACACACAGTTAATTAAAATCAAGTTCACCTCCCTGTCTTTACTTGCCATCACATTCGCCGCCATTGACCATTGCCACTCCTACCCCACGGTAACTAAGGCACCGAACCCCATCGTAACCGGCACGGCACGGCACGTGACGTGACGTGACGTGACGTGACGTGACGTGACGTGACGTGACGTGACGTGACGTGACGTCATCGTCCGCCGGCCGCGCACCGTCCTCCGCAGTCACGTGTCCTGTGATTGGTAACTAAATGGCGCATCGGCCACGCCTACGTAGCAACGTGTCCTGTGATTGGTTTGGTAAATAAATGGCCATAACTTGGGAAGCACTTGTCCGATTAATATCAAACCTTGAAAAGGCAGATACTCAGGTCCCCAGCAATATACCTGGCAAGTTTCAATTAGATCGGACGAGCGGTTGTCGAGAAACAGCGGTCGCAGACACACACACACACACACACACACACACACACACACACACACACACACACACACACACACACACACACACACACAAACACACACACACACACAAACAGAGACATACACACACACACACACACATACACACAGACACAGATACACAGACACACACACACAAACACACACCTTTTATAGTCGAGATAATAGGCATAAACACATAGGACGTAGGATTTGAACTCAGGTCTTTGGGATAAACACTCGGAGCATTGGTCTGTTAATTCTCATTCATGCACTCAGAAGCCAAAAGAGCCACAATGATGACGGTTCAAAAGGGGTTACAAGCTGGGGGAGGGCTGGCACGATCCCAGAGGTATACATCTTCACCTCTGAACTGTCCCTCGTGGGTTTGAATTCTGACCCAGCTCTCAACTGTCAAACTGGTGTTTCGCACACAAGGTGATTCATCAATGTGTGCGTGCCGTTCCTCAGACGGACATTAAACTGGGCGTCCCACCTATCAGAATGAGTTGAAGTACATTATAGATCCCACGGTGTCATTATTGTCGAGTAGCCGAGTTATCGCAGACTCCATGAACAAATTACCAATTCCTGCTCTAACCTACAGGGGCACTGCATCAGTGGCACCGCCATTCCCTTCGAAAATTATGCAGCCCGGAGATATTGCTCCAGACGAATGACGATGAGAGATGAGGGGGGTTCTGGTAAGAATTTGTTCAAGTTCGATAACTGAGGGATTTTGAATTTATTAGAATTAGAGCATGGGTGTGACTGTTAATATATCATCAGTGTGTTTGTCCACCTGAAACAACTCCAATTTCACTCCCGAGCAATAATTATCAAACATGTATACAGTTCATCCCATGAAATTTCACTCCCGAACCAGGATCATACATATAATTTACACTCCAAAACGACACTCCCGAGCCAGGATCATATGTATAATTTACACTCCAAAATATCACTCCTGAACCAGGATCATCTGTATAATTTACACATCAACATATCACTCCCAAGCCGTGGTCATACTTTTAATTTACACTCCAAAATATCACTCCCAAGCCGTGATCATACTTTTAATTTACACTCCAAAATATCACTCCCAAGCTGTGATCATACTTTTAATTTACACTCCAAAATATCACTCCCAAGCTGTGATCATACTTTTAATTTACACTCCAAAATATCACTCCTGAACCAGGATCATCTGTATAATTTACACATCAACATATCACTCCCAAGCCGTGGTCATACTTTTAATTTACACTCCAAAATATCACTCCCAAGCCGTGATCATACTTTTAATTTACACTCCAAAATATCACTCCCAAGCCATGATCATACTTTTAATTTACACTCCAAAATATCACTCCCGAGCCATGATCATACTTTTAATTTACACTCCAAAATATCACTCCTGAGCCAGGATCATACTTATAAATTACACTCCAAAATAATACTCCCAAGCCGTGGTCATACTTTTACTTTACACTCCAAAATATCACTCCCGAGCCGTGATCATACTTTTAATTTACACTCCAAAATATCACTCCCAAGCTGTGATCAAACTTTTAATTTACACTCCAAAATATCACTCCCAAGCTGTGATCAGACTTTTAATTTACACTCCAAAATATCACTCGCAAGCCATGATCATACTTTTAATTTACACTCCAAAATATCACTCCCAAGCCATGATCATACTTTTAATTTACACTCCAAAATATCACTCCCAAGCCGTGATCATACTTTTAATTTACACTCCAAAATATCACTCCCAAGCCGTGATCATACTTTTAATTTACACCCCAAAATATCACTCCCAAGCCATGATCATCTATCTATAATTCCAGCTGTGTGTGTGTGTGTGTGTGTGTGTGTGTGTGTGTGTGTGTGTGTGTGTGTGTGTGTGTGTGTGTGTGTGTGTGTGTGTGTGTGTGTGTGTGTGTGTGTGTGTGTGTGTGTGTGTGTGTGTGTGTGTCACCATTTTTCTTAAAGATGGCCAAACGGATCTTCATCAAACTTTCAACCAAAGAGGTTCATCAGTGAGTGCCAGGGGACGTTTTATGGTTCACGACGTTGCCAGATATGCGTCCACCCACATCATTACATCATTATACATACTTGTACCAAGTTTGATTTAAATCCATGAACCCAGATTCAAAATATTAAATAATTCTCGCTGCCAGACCTTGCATCCGATCAAGTTGAAATTTAAAACCTATATTCCCCATGACTACTAGATTATAATTCTGACGTTTCACTTTGATTGATAAAGCAGTTCAAGAGAAAGAGTTTATTTTTTAAAGATTTTCGTTCAAACCAATACTGCTGCCATACCATGTGACATTAATTATTCGTGAACACCATGGTATCGCCAAGGCTTGGAGAACATGTGGGTGAAACTTCCCCTTGATCTGTCAAGCATTCCATTCTGAAGATGATTTTTAAAGGTTTATTCTTCACAAATATCACAGCTACCAAACCATGTGACCTATGACATCATAATTCCTCTTTTTTCTTTTTTCCTCAAGGATAGGCGATCATGCCTGTAAAGTTTCGGCTCGATCGGTTCAGCCGTTTTGGAGAAAATGATTGTTGAAGGTTTTTATGTTAAAAAAAAATATGGATGCCAAACCACATGACCAATGACACCATCAATCGTTTCCCCCAACCATACAATTTAGCCCAAGATGACCCTCAAAAATGTTCATACTGATCAGATAAAGTGTTTGACATATTCAATTACGACGTCATCACAAACCACCTATGACATCATCAAAAAAGATCACACTTGTTTTCCAGAGGGAGTACTTCACATGTGCAAAGTTTCTATTTTTTTCCATGGAGCAGTTTTGGAGATACAGGGGTCCAAAGTTTTTCCTTTTTTTCCAACATGGCTGCCACACTACTTGATCTATGACGTCATAATTATCATTAACACAATCTACATGAGTAGTCACACCGATGGTTCAAATTTCATGTCAATCGGATAAGCGGTTACAGAGAAAACAGAAAAATTAGCACGGACAGACAAGCAGAAAACATAATTCCTCCGGCGACTTCATCAGCAGAGGCGTAAACAGCTGGATATATATATATATATATATATATATATATATATATATATATATATATATATATATATATATATATATATATATATATATATTTGTTTGTTTGTTTTTTTAATCGCTCTATAGTGCCTAAGCCTTTGTAGATATGTGAAAAGTGATATTAAATAATCCCGACTCCATTCCTCAGTGGGTGTGGGGAATTATTTTAAGACTTTGAAATGCCAACAGGTTTGGAACAGCACTGGGCAACGTTGGGTACCCCTGCTCGACCTTTATACACGTACAATGCTCGACCGTGAGTGTGAGGCACTCCCGGTTTATCAAGATGGAGATGATCAAAATGATCCATAATTACATGTTTCTTTTCATGGGTACTTCATTAAAAGGTTGCAGGAGAAACATTCTGACCCCAATGATAATTGAGCTGACCCCAATGATAATTGACCCCTTTGATATTTGATCATTGATCATTGACCATTGGTCAATGATCATTGACATTGGTCAATGATCAGAGACCATTGGTCAATGACCATTGGTCAATGATCAGAGACATTGATCATTGGTCAATGATCATTGACCCCAATGATAAAAGCTGACCCCAATGATAATTGAGGTAACACCGGTCAACGAGCGTATTATGAGATTAAGGATTCGTCACTCCTTAGGTGTCATTTCCCTGGTCTCTATTTATGCTCCGACTGAGGCGAGTGATCTTACCGTGAAGGATGCATTCTACGCCACACTCGAGTCTGTGGTTGATCAGTGCCCCAGACGAGATACACTTCTAGTCTTGGGGGATTTCAATGCATCGACTGGAACTGATAGGGATGGTTATGAGGTGTGTGTTGGTCCCCATGGGTCAGGAACTATGAACCAGAATAGCACTAAGTTCCTTGACTTTGCAAGAAGTCATGGACTTAGGGTGGCTGGTTCATGGTTTCAGCGCCCGCAAGCTCATCGCTGGACTTGGTATTCCAACGCTGGCGGTGTGGCAAAGGGAGATTGACCATGTCCTCATTGACGGTCGTTGGAGGATGATCCAGAACTGCAGGGTCTACCGGAGTGCTCAGTTCCTCAATACTGACCACAGGCTTGTTGTAGCAACTCTAAAGCTGCACCTTAAATCCTGGAGAATGGTACCATCCCAGCCTAGGCTGGATGTTGCCAAGCTCAGGGATGAGAGAGTAGCTGAGGAGTTTGCGAACAGGCTGAGTGGACACTTGGGGGTCTGGGTGCTTTGGGGGTCCTGAAGAGTTGTGGAGCACCTTCAAGACCACCGTCCTTGATGTTGCCGGTGGATGCCTTGGAGTTCACCGCAGGGCAAAGAAGAATTTTGTCTCTCAAGGGACACTGGATACCATTGACCAGAGTCGCAGGGCCAGGCTGAATGGCAGAGCTGAGCTGTTCAGGGAGCTGAGGCGTAAAACTGTACGTGCACTGAGGGTGGACAAGGAGGCCTATGTGCGAGGAATCTGTGAGGGGGTAGAGCATCACCTGTGGACAGGTGATTCTCGTCCCGCTTACAGGGGAATTCGCGCATTACGTTCATCCAAGCCCATCCCTCGGAGCACTGCAGTTCGAGCAGAGAGTGGTAGGCTCTTGACAGAGGAGTCTGAAGTGAAGGCCCGCTGGGCCGGTTACTTTGAGCGGTTGTACCAGGCTGATCCCCCAGCTGTCGAGTTGGACGTCAAGGGTGTTACAATCCCTGTTGCTGACCCTCGAATCAACTGTGGTCCACCATCGCTTGTGGAAACGCGGGCTGCGGTGAACCAGTTGAAACGGGGCAAAGCTCCAGGGATCTGTGGCATCCATGCTGAACTTCTCAAGGCTGGTGGAAATGCTGCACTCGCGTCGTTGCATGCAGTTTTGTGCTCTGCCTGGAACACAGGCATCATCCCAACTGACTGGAAGAGGGGCCTTGTTGTCCCTCTCTGGAAAGGGAAGGGTGATCGCCAAGACTGGCAACAAGTACCGAGGGGTGACGCTGCTCTCAGTGCGGGGCAAGGTCTTTGCTCGGATAATTCTTGATAGGGTTCGCCACCATCTGCTTGAGCACCAGCGTCCAGAGCAGTCAGGCTTTACACCAAAGAGGTCAACGATTGACCGTATCCTTGCTCTTCGTGTCCTCACTGAACGCAGACGAGTTTCGGCAGGGGCTGCTTGCAGCCTATGTTGATCTCTGTAAAGCGTTCGATTCAGTGAATCGGGATGTCCTCTGGAGGATTCTTGGTCTTCGTGGGGTGCCACCGAAACTGATCGATCTGATGTCTGAACTCTACTCTGGTACTGAGAGTGCTGTGAAGTGTGGTGGTACCGCCTCTGACTTATTTCCAGTTGTTACTGGAGTTCGTCAGGGATGTGTACTTGCCCCCACACTTTTCAGCACTTGTATGGACTGGATTTTTGGGAGGATGTCGGAGAGATCAAGTTGCGGTGCATCGTTTGGCAATGTCAAGATCTCGGACCTTGATTTTGCAGATGATGCAGTCATCTTTGCGTAGACTTTAGACATCCTCTTGGGGGCCCTCGAGGTGCTGAATGAGGAGTCGGAGCCGTTGGGATTACGGATTTCTTGGGTCAAAACAAAGATCCAGGCTTTCGGTGACATCTTGGATGCTGCTGTCCTGTCTGTGTCTGTTTGTGGTGAGGATGTTGAGGTCGTGGATAGATTCACTTACCTTGGCAGTGATATTCATGTCTCCGCAGGTTGTGAGCCGGAGGTCAATAGACGTCTGGGTCGGGCCTGGGGAGTCATGGATTCACTGGATCATGGGGTGTGGCGCTGCCGGTACCTGTGCGGGAGGACGAAAGTCCGAGTCTTCAGGTCCTTGGTACTTCCAGTCTTGCTCTATGGGTGCGAGACTTGGACTTTGACCAAGGATCTGAGACGGAGACTTAATTCCTTTGGTACCAGGTCTCTTCGGAGAATCCTTGGCTATCGCTGGTCGGATTTTGTGTCCAACGAGCGGTTGCTGAGAGAGACTCGGATGAGATTTGTTACCTGCATAGTCCGTGAGCGTCAGCTGCGGCTGTATGGACATGTGGCTCGTTTTCCTGACGCTGATCCTGCTCACCAGATTCTCTCAGCGAGGGAGTCTCATGAGTGGAGGAGGCCAGTGGGCCGACCACGTGCCTCATGGTTGCAGCAGGTTGACCATCATCTCAAGGAGATGGGGATGGGCCTGGCATCTGCCTGGGGGATGGCCAGACGGAGGCCCCCGGAGTACCGGCGGAAAGTGGACGCAGCGACGCGCTGTTCTGGCACATGCTCCCATACCTGACCTGACCTGAGAAACAGATTCATCAGTGGATCAGGGAACATCACGAAGTAGTAAAAGAGTACGGTGGCCGTAACACTGATCCAGATGGTGGATCGAGTGGAGGTAAGCGGCAGGGAAAGTGAGAGGGAGAGACATTGAACACTTGTCCAAACCTTCACAACCCACAACCCAAGTCATGTAAATACAGGGTGTAACAAAATTCTGGAATTATTTCTTTTATAATTTTTTTTTCAGAATTGAACCAATGAAAATGGATTATACTATACAAGACCAAGCTGAACTGGTCCTCTTACATGCCGGAGGTTTAAGCCCAAAATAAACTTGTCAAGAAGTCCATTGCCAACATCCAACGAAGCCCATGCCTGAACAGGGAATAGCGTCAAAGTTAATGAAATTATTTTGTGAAACTGGAAGTGTGGCAGATAAACGAAGAAGTGGTCGTCCGCACTCAAGTACGAATCCTGATCATACCGTAGATGTTTCAGCAAACGTTGCTGTGAAAGCCCCCCCATATATCAATGTGAAAAATTGATGAAGAATCGGGAATAAGTCACATGTCTATTTCACGCATTCTAAAGAGAAACAAATACCACCCTTACCGAGTCCAACGCGTGAAGGAGTTCCAAGGGAATGACTGCAATAGACGTGAAGAGTTTTGTAACTGGATAACACAACAGGAACTAGAAGGACACTCAGTAGAGCACATACCTCCGCCGAGTTGATTAGTTTACGTTTTGTATCCCACTGAAAGGCCGGATCTGGATTCGGACCTGAACCAAAATTTAATCGGCTTGTTCTTGTCGCCTAACCAAATCACCCACCAATTTACATTCAAATCCGTTAATAAATGTCGTTTTAGCCCGATCACTCAATGGTAAAAAAAAATCACTTAAAAAATTCATCATAAAAAAATCACTTAAAAAATTAATGGTAAAAAAAAAATCACTTAAAAAATTCATGGTAAAAAAAAAATCACTTAAAAAATTCATGGTAAAAAAAAAATCACTTAAAAAATTCTCGGATCCAGATCCAGATTCGGTTCTTCACCGAAATCGAATCATTTCTTCCTTGTTACATACCCAAGCTCTCCACAAAATTTCGTCTGAATCTGTCCATAACTGTTTGAGATATTTTGTTCACAAACAAATAAACAGACAGACAAAACGTTTGCAGAAGGAACTAGAGGGGGAGCACTCGGTAGAGTGCAAAACCTCCGCCACCAATACTGCGAGGTCACTCAAGTGAACCTGATATCCTATTCATACAATTTGACGTCAACAGTGCTCACAGAGTTATAGTTTGCAACTTTCCCTTTTACTTTTAACTTTTACATACCCAATTCATTCGTCATAACAAGATTCCTTGAGATAGAAATTGATTTTACGTGGGTATATCCACCTGAAGTTCCAAAATCAGTCGCAATTATAATTTTGGCATGTTTTTTGTTGGAAATCACTTATAACATGTAGAAATGCAAAAAAAAAAAAATCTAAATTTTGTTGAAAAAAAAGTTGCAAAAATTTTTTTTCTCTAACAATTTTTTTTTTGGGGAGGGGGTTGGAAATTACTTAAAACATACAGAAATGCAAAAAAAAAAAATTCAAATATTTTATCAAAATGGCCGCCATAGCGGCCATATTGGATTTTGGACAAAGTCCAAAATCTAATGCCATGATCGTTGGACCATACTGAATCCCCCCCACCAACTTTCGTCGAAATCCGTCCAGGAGTTTTTCCGTAATACTGTTCACAAACAAACAAACAAACAGAGAGGGGTGAAAACAGTAACCTCCGATCTTCGATGGCGGAGGTTGATTAGTGTAACCTTCAATTGATTACTATATCATGTTTAGTGATGAGGCCATTGTCCATCTCAATGGACTGGTAAACCGTCATAACTGCCGTTACTGGACGAATGAGAACCCTTCCATTGGTCGGAAGAGACTCGTGTTCAGAATGATCTGAGGCGAATGGTCTGGTGTGGCATCCATGGAACAACCTCACTCGGATCATAGTTTTTTGAAGTGACTAACTGGTGAAACATCTGTCGCGATGTTGAAATGAAGTCTTCGAGCCTTACTTAGATGTTGCCACTTGTAATGTTCCAACATTTCTGGTTTCAGCAGGTTGGGGCACCTCCACAATTTGTCTTGGTAACTCACCACCGGTTTGATGCCATGATACCAGGATGATGGAACAGTCGACGTGGACCAGTGGAATGGCCCCCGAGATCAACAGACTTGACTCCTCCAGACTTTATTTGGGGCCATTTGAAATCTGTTGTGTATGCCACCATCCGTGAACAAGAGGCATTGAAAGAACATATTCGAGAGGAATATAACAAATTCAGGATGGATATGGATACACTGCATGCAGTCATTGAAACTACAAAACACCAAGTTTATACAGTAACTACAAATAACACAATGGATTACTTTTTTTAACATTTGCTAAAATAAAAACCTTTGATTCCGGAATTTTGTTACACCCTGTACACAGCACAGTGATTCCATCGACATGGTATTGCAATCATTATTACCCTAATATAGTAATTTATGGCGATACGTAATCTCGGTTCACTGGTAGGAATTCTTCACCGGTGGATCAGAGGAAACGGTGAAAAAATTAAAACTTCCAACGCTGGGTACACGGGTCCAGACGGGGGAACAGCATGACGGACTATGTTGAGGCAAAGGAGAGGCAACGCTTTGTACACACACACACACACACACACACACACACACACACACACACACACACACACACACACACACACACACACACACACACACACACACACACACACACACACACACACACACACAGCCACTCAACCCCTGGCTCCCTATAAACCAAATCGGCATACTCTCACCATTTCTTCTTTTTACTACATTGACATCACACCACCCCTTTCTCCCATTTCACCCCACCGTCATGATGAAATTATAACAGACTTAGCAAGAGGGTAATTAAGTACGTTGTAGATTAATCAACAGGATGTACAGGCTTGGGTCACAAGGGTTTCCTATTAAATAAACTAAAATAAATATGTCTCTGTTTAACTCCACCAAAGCCCTCAGCATTAAAAAAAAAACATGATGAGGCATGACCGTCACAGATCTCGTCCGAGTGTGAGTTGCCATGTTCTGTGGGTACACACGCACAACCACCCCACAAACATTTCGCAGCACTTGCAATCAATGCAATAAGTACTAATATCTTCTGGTATTTACACACTTTGATATCCGTAGATCATATGATCATCACGAAAATTGCATTACATCCACATCAAGTATAATTAAATAATAATCAAATGGCATTACATCCACATCAAATATAATTAAATAATAATAATAATACATGCACATCAAATATCATTAAATTATAATCAAATGGCATTACATCTTCATCAAATAAAATTAAATAATAATCAAATGGCATTACATCCACATCCAATATAATTAAATAATAATCAAATGGCATTACATCCACATCCAATATAATTAAATAATAATCAAATGGAATTACATCCACATCCAATATAATTAAATAATAATCAAATGGCATTACCTCCACATCCAATATAATTAAATAATAATCAAATGGCATTACATCCACATCCAATATAATTAAATAATAATCAAATGGCAATACATCCACATCTAATATAATTAAATAATAATCAAATGGCATTACATCCACATCCAATATAATTAAATAATAATCAAATGGCATTACCTCCACATCCAATATAATTAAATAATAATCAAATGGCATTACATCCACATCCAATATAATTAAATAATAATCAAATGGCAATACATCCACATCTAATATAATTAAATAATAATCAAATGGCATTACATCCACATCCAATATAATTAAATAGTAATCAAATGGCATTACATCCACATCTAATATAATTAAATAATAATCAAATGGCATTACATCCACATCCAATATAATTAAATAGTAATCAAATGGCATTACATCCACATCCAATATAATTAAATAATAATCAAATGGCATTACATCCACATCCAATATAATTAAATAATAATCAAATGGCATTACATCCACATCCAATATGATTAAATAATAATCAAATGGCATTACATCCACATCCAATATAATTAAATAATAATCAAATGGCATTACATCCACATCCAATATAATTAAATAATTAGCAAATGGCATTACATCCACATCCAATGGTCCAATTATCATTATCGATGGTCCCACCACCTGGTCCATACAGGTGCTTATACCGTAGGAGAGTCAAATACCGTACACCTGTACACGCAGGGTCACTTTCCCCATCTGGATCAGTGTTGAGACTCAGATCCTTAACCCTTTCACCATTCTCTTTGATCCACTGGCATAGCTGCGCCACAAGGTGTGTACATTTCAACACCTGGCTCGTGATGCAGGAACCCAGGTTAACATGCGGTACACCCCGTGTATTTGTATAAGGTGTACTAACAGCCATTTTAATCCAATGGCATTTACCAATGTCTTTGTCCTACATATCGTACGTGGTACAAGCTCCTCCACGAGCCTAAGATCAATTTTAATAGACGAATAGGAAACGTTTTTCTCCAAATTATCAGCAGGTGGAGGCCCTCAATATCAGCCATGAGATCAGGGCCGTCTCTCTGGATAAATCTCGAGCTTTTGATACAGTCTGGCATCCTGCCCCGCTGTCCAAACTGTCTCACTATATAGAATCCAAGGCCAACTCCACTCTTGGATTACTGACTTCCTTCACTCTCGAAGACAACATGTGGCTCTCAACGGAACCTTTTCATCTCCTCAACCTGTCAAGGCTGGAGTACCCCAAGGCAGTGTTCTAGGCCCATCTTATTCCAAATCATCATCAATGATCTAACTGCACAATTGCAGCCGAGCAGGCACAGAGCGGCACACACGTCTGTAGAGTTCGATATCAATTTCCTCAAACTTTGCAGTGATTTGAGCCTTCAATTCCTGAATGGTACGAGGCTTTTCACGATAAACAAGGTCTTTCATGAGCCCCCAAGTATAGAAATCTGGAGGTGTAAGGTCTGGGGAGCGTGCCGGCCACTCAATCGGACCGCGGCGGCCGATCCACTTTCTGGGAAAGTTTTCATCAAGCCACTGACGAACATAACGTCCATAATGAGGTGGAGCTCCATCATGCTGGAAATAACAGTCATGATCTTGTACCCTGGGCCAACAGAAGGTTTGCAGCATATCCAGGTAAATTTCTGCAGTGACAGATCCCTCAAAGAAAAAGGGTCCAATTATCCCTAATGGAGATATGGCTGCCCAAACTGTCACTCCAGGTAAATTTACCTCCTTCTCAACTGTCTCTCTTGGGTTATTCACAGCCCAGTGGACACAATTGTGTCTGTTAATTGTGCCATGAAGCTTAAAACATGCCTCACCTGACCACCAGATGTTGTCCTGCATTGTGTCCTCTTTGTGAAGTTTAGCTAAGAACTCTTTGCAAAATTGAAGATGGTGGTCGTCATCTCCATCATGAAGGGCATGCAGTAAGCGTGGAATGTAAGGTTTCCATTTTTTCTGGTGAAGGATACGGATAACACTTGATTGGCTCACTTCCAACTCTGCAGATAAACGGCGAGTTGACTTCTGCAGATTTGGTTCCAGTCTTCTGATGGCTTCTTCAGCCTTAGCTACATTCGTTGCCGTTTTCGGATGACCGGACCTCTTTGCAGTGACTACCGACCCCGTTGCTTCAAATTTCTCGACAATCAATCGTATGTTTCTTCCCTGAGGTGGGTTAATATCGAATTCCTGTGCCAAATGGCGTGCCGCCATCGGTGGTTGTTCATTACGTTTGTAGTAATGTTTCACGGCCGCAATGCGTTGATTAATTGAAAGGTATTTCATGGTTCAATTCGGTGCAAATTCAGTAACTTTCCAAACTTGCAGCAATAACCTGCAAAACAAAATCAAAAATAAATACATTACGAAAATTAATAATCTGCAAGACAATTATTAACAACATGACTTCCCAGAAAGAATCTGACAACCGAAAAAAACAGAAATCGGGCTCTACTTTTGACTCACCCTGTATGTATGTATATATATATATATATATATATATATATATATATATATATATATATATATATATATATATATATATATATATATATATATATAGTTACGAATCTGGAAACCATGCGCACTCAACATTCAGTTCCCAAAGTTAGTTATGCCGGTAAATACGTAGTCAGGACCGCGTCCTTTTGTTTAGCGGGAGGATTAAATGTGTGCGTTGTGACGTTTTTAGTGAGGTTTTACATCCAACGAGCCATCCCAAACCTTCCCATCACGCTCCATCACCACCCGCTGGCTGCTCGTACCTTGACTTGCCGAGAGGGGGGCCTCGCGGTTCTGGTCCTTGGGCCCCACAAACGATAGTTTTTGTACGGTGGGCCTTTCAAGGCAGACCCTCTTGCTCTGTGCGAGCGAGGCCATGTGGCTATGTGGAGAATATGGGGTCTCCGAACAGGGGCCACGGCTCCGCCCCGGTATGGTGCGGCCGAAGGCCAATGAGGGACGGAGAGCGAGATGATTCTCACCAAGGCCCCTCCCAGTGTGGGAGGAGATATATTGTTGTGGGCTGGGTATCGGCGACGAGCACCACCGCTAGATGGAGCAGTAGAGTCGGCTCCACCGAACACCCAGAATCGAAATCGTACCTTTCCGATAACTCCGAAGGTACGGGTCCCTTACAGGACCGTGAATCGTCAATAATTCAACCACGTGGTACAGGGTTATTTGCCAAACTTCAAAATACCTGGAGGCCCACGTGGCGAGCTACCGAGGAATTCATACCCTTGACGTAGCTCGAACGGAACGAGCCGTTACTGTGCTCGACCCGTGCGTAACCCGAGCAGATGGTTACCGAGGTCCCGTCGGTCCAAATGCACAACTACGGCAGCAACGGCCATTTTAATCCACCAACACGCACCGTGCGAAACCAATGAAGAAAACACAGAACGAGCTGAAACACTTAACAGGGGATATTTATTTACAATAGGAGGGGAGGGGAACACACAAAGAGCACAGTTAAATCGACTAAGCAATTCAATCATGTACAAGCAAAGAGCACTTAACAATTCCAACTTACAGACGGGGCCCAAGGACACACACACGCACACACAAACACCCAAAAGAAGTGATGGCCACGGCCTTTATTTAAGGTTCCCAGCTCGAGGGAAGATGATCTGGGAACCAGAGCTATCTCGATCCCCCGCCCGTCAAATGCCCCGCATGTCGGGGCGTCTCGATCCCTCGCCCCCCCCCCCCCAAAGAGGCTCAGCTTCTCTCGGAGCTCGCTCTGCGTCCATTGGCTGAAAAATGACGCATACCCCCATTTGGCGCCAGGCCAGAACAAAACGCTTCATGAGCTCGTGAAGAGCGCGGACAATGCCACGAGCAGTGTCAGGAGGGAGCGAAGGTGTAGGCGTGTTGTTGTTATCGTTGTTGATGTAAAAATCTAAAAGAAAACCCTAACTATCAAAATAACTCTGCAGCGCACAAACATTTAATTCCCATTAGACTAGGGACAGAACCCTAACTAGAAACACATACTTACCGATGTAACTGTTCTATAAGGACCTGAATGCTGAGTGCAGTAAGCTTCCAAATTCGTAACAATATATCCCCAAGCAGACTCGGTTGTCGTGGTCGTTGGCATTGGCGCTGGAAGATCTGAGTACTTGAGTGGTTACAAGTTGGTTGACGGTGGTTGGGCTGAAGAGTGAATGCACCAGCCTGTTCGTGGAGCCTTGGTGGGTCCCGTCCACGACCCTGATCTCCGCCCCGGAGCTCCGATTGCTACATGCGGCTGCCGCCACGAGTCCCACACGTGCGGCTGGGACCTTCGATGACCCACAGGTACTCATCCAAACTCTGACCCCCAGCTCGTCTCCCTCATCGGCTGGAGGGTCCAATAAAAACTCCCGGGTTCTTTTCTTTTTGTGTGTGTGACTGTGTGTGGACCCGTCAAGAAGTAGAATTGAGTAAGTGCTTTGAATCATTGTAAATTCCTGCTCTGCATATTCGCTTCAAGTCTTTCCTCCTTGTCTTTTATTGCAAATAAATTATTGGAAATGTTCCCAGCTCGTTTCCGTCCTTTCTTTATTTGGTCCAGCATGATCCGGGTCTGAGTTCAAATGGGGTTTCATCCCCGATAATCCGTTAATCCGAGCCGGCACGGTTTTGGCAGTTTCCGCTCGGCTGTAACTGACCCGGAGTTGGTGTCGGTAGTTGGAACTCTACCGCAGTCGGTAGTGTGACCCGGTTCGAGAAAGACGTGCCGAGGGCGTGAATCCCCGGTAGCCAAGACCGTGGTTATTTAGGTATATTGGGATCTAAACAATTAACCCTACGCCACGCGGTCGAGATATTGGCGGTCGATTAACCGACCCGCCGGCTTCGGAGTTATGCAGAGCAATGGCCTATAAATTACGGGGAGACCGGTGGGAGACGGCGTAAACTTCCCCACCTGGCGGTCGTTCTCGCCGCCGACCCCTGGCCCACAACAATATATATATATATATATATATATATATATATATATATATATATATATATATATATATATATATATATATATATATATATATATATATATATATATATATATAGTTGCAAATCTGGAAGTCATGAGCACACAGACATTCAGGTTCCTATTGCTTATCTATTTCGATAAGTATGTGTTTTCTAGTTAGAATCCATCTCCTAGTCTACTTGGTGAATAAATGTAAATGCGCTTTGCGTTATTTTAATAGTTAGGATTTTTACACCCCTTATAACAACAACAACACACCTTCACCTCGACGCCATTGGCAACGTGCGTTCGACCACGTACGTGGGCGGAGTTTCCTCGGCCACCAGAGCTCCGACTCCGCCCCGGAAAGATGGAATGTTTCCCCGGACCAATGGGAGGCGTGAGACGCCTCAGACATCGACTTTCTCACGAACCCCGGACCAATGGGAGGCGTGAGACGCCTCAGACATCGACTTTCTCACGAACCCCGAACCAATGGGAGGCGTGAGACGCCTCAGACATCGACGTTCCCACGAAACCCGGACCAATGGGAGGCGTGAGACGCCTCAGACATCGACGTTCCCACGAACCCTGGACCAATGGGAGGCGTGAGACGTCTCAGACATCCACATTCCCATGAACCCTGGACCAATGGGAGGCGTGAGACGCCTCAGACATCGACTTTCTCATGAACCCCGAGTAGGGTGAATATACTGGTTCTAGCTCACTTTTCCCCATGTAAATGAATGGGGGATTTTCAGCGATTCCCTTTTTTTTTCCCTAAAAATAAACCCCCTTTTTATCCGTTTTTCCCTGCTGTGCAGGGGTTTGGCTTTTTGTGAGGCAATGTTTTATGGTCGGATGCCCTTCCTGGACGCCTCTTACAACACAGGGATATGGTACACCTATTCTAACTGGGGCATACACCGGGACCAGTATACTGGTACTCATTTCGCCGACCTCAGAAGGATGACAGGCTGAGTCAACCCCCTGGTGTTAATTCAGCAGCTGAGCGGGATTCGAACTCGGGACACTGGGATCCCAAGCCGCCACCCTAACCACTAAGCCAACACCAGGCTTTGTATATATATATATATAACCAGGCTATCCCAAGGTATATTTATTTGTCTCCCCTTTAACCTGGAGGTTGATCAGCTCACTCATTGAACCTATAAAGATTTGTTCATTCTCAAATTCCTTCAATAGTTTAATTTTCTTTGCACAATAATCCCCATCTAAAATATTGACAAACAAAACATTTGAATCTTTATATTTTTTAAGATACCCCTTTTGTGCCATTATGAAATGATAAACTTCTCTTAATGATCTCATCTGACCACCGCCCGAATTGCAAATCATTTTTGTGTATAAACCACGCCATAAAAAAAGTTTTGTTTCAAATGTTTTCAGTTCATGCCGTGAAAATGAGGAAGTGTTTTTTGACACGGTCGTGCTGTGTGGTTTTAGACAGTCATGCCGTGAAAAAATAGGAACTATTCTGTGAGACAAGGTCTCGTGTTTATATTTTATCTCAGAACACGAACTGAAAACATTTGAATCAAAACCATTTTAAGTATGTTTTGTAAATGATTCATACAATCGCCCAGTTATTTTCCAAGCTGTCATTTCCTGTGGCCGCACCCAATGCTTAGGGAATTTCCTCGTCGTTGCCTTATAAGTGATTCACCAGACAAAGTTTCTGCCAGACGGGATTTTCATTTTTACAACTGAGACATGGGCGATCTTTCTTTCGATGAAGGCAAAAGCTTACTACAGAGTTGGTAAGTTTGTGTTTGGTTTTCTCTTTGAACGATGAAGCAAATGATTATTAATTAAATCATAATTCTGATATATATATATATATATATATATATATATATATATATATATATATATATATATATATATATATATATATATTTTTTTTCCCTGACAGGGCATTGGAAGAAATTGAGTTTACGTATCACGACGTGGTTCATGAAATTAATACTCTTATTGAAGAGATCAATGATTTTAGAAGAGAATTGAAAGACATTTTCAATGAGTGGCACGAAGTCTTATCACGTCCTCTGATCTCGAAGGAATCAAACCAATGGTGAGACACGTGTGTGTGTGTGTCTGTCTTTCTACCTACCTCTCTCTGCTCTTATTGAAGAGATCAATGATTTATAATGACTGGTCTCTGATCTCGAATGAATTAAACCAATGGTGAGACACGTGTGTCTATGTGTGTCTATGTGTGTGTGTGTGTGTGTGTGTGTGTGTGTGTGTGTGTGTGTGTGTGTGTGTGTGTGTGTGTGTGTGTGTGTGTGTGTGTGTGTGTGTGTGTGTGTGTTGCTTTCCCTGTCTGTCTGTCTCTTCATCTATACCCTTGACTTATTTTTTTTTTTTTCAGCACTATCGCACAACATCAGCTGTTGAAGCAATCTTGTACAACACATGATTTTCTGGAGGTAAATATTTCTGAATTATTATTAATATCACTCTCTCTTTAGAATGTCGTCTAATGTTGGTTGCATCATTAGTTTGAACGCGGTTTTGTCAGTACACTGGAATTAATTTTATTGACCTTGAAAGGATGACAGGCTGAGTCGGCCTCCTGGTGTGTTAATTCAGTGGTCAACGAGGCTTACTCATATTACCATGTAATTATTATCCACTTTTTGTTTCAAAACAGAATATGGTGTCTTGAGTTTCGAAATCACAAGACATCTGGAGAAGATTGCTGGGAAAGATTATACATTCTCGCAAATGAATATTTAATATTTTCAATATTAATAAATTATATTTGTTTTGTATACAATTACTTGATTCTGAATTATAAGAAGAGGATCAAAACATGAAGGGAGGGTAGGTGCGCCCCCCCAATGACCCATCACCCCCTCATCCCATCCCTCCCCTCCCCATGTGTGTGTGTGTGGGGAAGGGTGGGGGGTGGGATGAGGGAGGTGGTGGGTCAAAGGTGGGGGCGCACAGGGGGATGAGGGGGTGGGGCTTGTGTGGGAGGGGCTTGTGTGGGCGGGGCTTCGGTGGGGCTTGTGTGGGCGGGGTGTGGGTGGGGCTTGTGTGGGTGGGGCTTGTGTGGGAGGGGTTTATGTGGGTGGAGCTTGTGTGGGCGGGGCTTCGGTGGGGCTTGTGTGGGCGGGGTGTGTGTGGGCGGGGTGTGTGTGGGCGGGGTTTATGTGGGTGGGGCTTGTGTGGGAGGGGTTTATGTGGGTGGGGCTTATGTGGGCGGGGCTTCGGTGGGGCTTGTGTGGTGGGGATGTGTGTGGGCGGGGTTTATGTGGGTGGAGCTTGTGTGGGAGGGGTTTATGTGGACAGGGTTTATGTGTGTGGAGTTTTTGTGTGGAGCTTGTGTAGACAGGACTTATGTGGGAGGGGTTGATGTGGGCAGGGTTTATGTGGGCAGGGGTTTATGTGGGTGGAGCTTATGTGGGAGGGGCGAATGTGGATGAGGTTTGTGTGGATCAATGGATGGGTGGAGAGATGGGTGGATGGGTGGATGAGTGGAGCTTGTGTGGATGGGTGGATAATTTTTTAATTAAATAAACATGTTGTGTGTGGGGGAACTAATTAACTAATCACTAATTATGTGAATATGGGTGGAGCTTGTGTGTGTGTGGAGCTTGTATGGAGCTTGTGTGGAGCTTGTGTGGGGTTTGTGTGTGGTGGGGTTTGTGTGGGGTTTGTGTGGGTGGGGCTTGTGTGGGTGGAGTCAAAAAGGGGCGGAGTCAAAAAATTTCAATTTATTGGAGCTTGTGTGGGGTTTGTGTGTGGTGGGGTTTGTGTGGGGCTTGTGTGGGCGGGGTTTGTGTGGGTGGGGCTTGTGTGGGTGGAGCCAAAAAGGGGCGGAGTCAAAAAATTTCAATTTATCTTTGTCTTTTGTAATTCCTGTGAATAAAATGAACCTAAAATCTCTTCCCCTTCCAAATCATATATCTTATAAGTCCAAGGAACCGTATCTATTACATCAACAATTTTAAAAAGCTCGTTGGTCCATCTTTTCGTATAACCTTTTTCAAAATGAGATTTCCACCTATATATTCTTACGATATCACCAACTTTGAACTTAGGTTTTCTGACATTAATCTCTTTTTCATATTTTAATTTTGTAAATGTTTCTGATGGTTTCATATTTGTTGCCGTGTGAATCGTGTCATTATACTTATCCACAATATCCTGAATAAAAGATGACCATTGTTGTGAACCGAGTTGTGTGAATTTTTTATATAGTCTCTCTTTTAAGGTACGATTAAAACGTTCAACAACAACTGCCTTCCCTTCATTAAAGGTACTGTATAATGTAATACTGTTATTTTTTAGAAAATTCATAAATGTCTTGTTATAAAACTCTCTACCCTCATCAGTCCACAATTTTTTAGGTTTTCTCTTACTTTTATTAAATATCTGTTGAAAAGCTAACATAAGAGTATTACCTGTTTTGTTTTTTAAAGGGACAACCCACACATATCTACTCCTCAAATCAATAACGGTTAAAGCATACTTGTACCCCTTATCATTATTGAGTTCAATCAAATCAACAGACCAGATATAATCTACTTCCTTGGAATAAACTTTCCTTCTCTGAAACTTTGTGAATATTGGTTTATGTAATTCATCAGCTAATTGCTCTTCAGTCTTAATGGCATCATTAGAGCTTACAAGTTTTTTGAATTTCCAAGTCCAAGTTTCAATTTAGCACTGATCATCTTCTTCACAATGAACCGATCAACTTTTTCTCTCAAGGTTGGATTTTGTATCAGAGACAAATTATACAACATTTCTCTATCGGCTTCATGCTTTTCTTCCAACGTTGTGGTATTCCCATAATCAATATCGTGTCTCATGCACACTTCATCAACTCTATTGATAGGCTGACTCCAGGATTTAGGATTGTCTGCCTCATCTAATCTTTTATCCAAGTTTGTGCCTGGACCACAGAAAGAATACCCTGGAAGATGTAATTCCCCTGGTATTCCAGTAGTTGTAAATTTACTTCCTGATAAAAACTTTTGTATATCTCCTCCGAGTTTGTGTTTGGAGATAAATTGATTTTTTTTTTTGAACCACACACCGAACATATACCTTTTTGGATAACCCTGTTATTTTTACTTTTAATATATGAAATATTTTTAGTATTAGTTTTCTTTTTACATTTGAGACAATAACTCATTTATTTATGTGAAAAAGTCCTGCAGAGTGCAAAAACCTTTTTAGTTTCCAACATGCACATTTGAATCTTAATTTTTAAAACATAAAGAATCCGAAGAAATGCCTTCACTCTCTCCCCCATTTATTTAAGAAAAAACTTGAATTAAAATGAATAGCTTGACGATGTCAATAGTCTTGAAGAAAATATTGCAAATAGACTTGTCAATTCTTTGTTTTCCTCCTCGGTGGGTTGAGTTATTTTCTGTAATACCACCAATCTTTTTTGAATCTCACTGGTTTCCATATTTTGATATTTATTTTGTCTCGCTCTTTCCTCCCTCTCCTCCCTCTCTCTCTTCTCTTTTTCCTCCTTCTCTTTCTTCTCCCTCTCCTCCCTCTCTCTTCTCTTTTTCCTCCTTCTCTTTCTTCTCCCTCTCCTCCCTCTCTCTCTTCTCTTTTTCCTCCTTCTCTTTCTTCTCCCTCTCCTCCCTCTCTCTCTTCTCTTTTCTTTTTCCTCCTTCTCTTTCTTCTCCCTCTCCTCCTTCTCTCTCTTCTCTCTTTCCTCCTTCTCTTTCTTCTCCCTCTCCTCCTTCTCTCTCTTCTCATTTTCCTCCTCTTCCCTCTCTTCTTCAACTCCTTCCTCATCCCTTACTATCCATGAATCGTTTACACCCCATAGAATATTATATATATATTCATCAGGATTTCTTGTTATTCCTGCATCGAAAATAATTTTTTTTACAACAGGAAACCAATAAAATTTCTTTTGAAGTTCTAAAAGAGCCTTACCTTTTCTTAACTTTATAATTTTTTCATTATTTAACATTCTAATTAAATCTAAAGTTGTCGGTTTATCAACATCAGCATAATGCCAATCTTTTATTGAAAATACCTCATTCTTATGTTGTAGAACATATTTATTAAAATACCGAATACCCTTTTCTTGAAGGTATGCTTGGACACAGAAATTATAATTTTCTTGAAGCCTTCTTGCTGTCATTTATGTATTAGAAATATATGTTAGAATAATATTATGACACGAAACACCTCCCCATCTTCCCATAGTTAAATCATTTTGTATTTCCTTACTTATTATATATAATCCTGTTTTTTCTGTTTTCATGAGATAAACAAGGGCAAAACCATGATTATATTTACCCTTATTAAATTCTTTTATTTGTTGTTTACTAATCGTGGACCCACAAAACTCATTCTCGATACCAAGTGGATAATATTCTTCCTTACGAGACTGATTTAATTGTTCCAGGTCTTCGAGGTTAATTTTAAATGACCAATTATACCCTAAATCATTCATATCATACCCCCATTGTTCTATTCTCATACAAACGATACGCCCTTCTTTATAAAAATTTATTTTAATTCGAACTGTGAATTCTGTATGACCTGGAGATAATATCAACACTTCTGTATCTTTGGAATACACAGCCGTTTTATTTAAGGATATATATTGTGATAAATCGCTTAATCTCACCAAGTCATTCGCGTCAGTCGGGCTTGGATAATTTTTTAATTTAAAAGCATTTTTCATGTTAATATTTTTGGTTATATTATATTTATGTCGTTCAGCCTGTGCCTTTGTGTAATAATTTGATAAATCAATATCCAGTTCTTGAGATACACCAAAGATAGAACCATCTTTACCAACATAAGTCATTTATATTAGATTAAAAATAATATCATAAAATTTTTTATTTTTGTTGAGTTGAAATAACACATATAGACATAATTGACCACAACACTTGGAATTTAATTCTTGGACTTGAAATGTTTGATAAACACCATTCTGTAAGAATTTTATAACTTCAACAGGTGGTGGAAGACCAAAACTATCAAAATAATATTTGTCTTGACTATTAAAAATACAAACCCAATGAGAACCGTTCCCATTATTATCTTCTAAGTTCATAATAATATTCTTTGTATTTTTCGGCACATTTGTTAATTCATCTCTCATACAAATAACCACATTATGAATTTTTAATTTCTTACAATATTTGACAAGTTGTAAATTTGATGTTGCATTCTTTCCAAATTTTTCCAACCACTCATCAATGCTCATTTATTTATTAGAAAGATATAATCCATTACCTCTTTTCGTTAATTTTACACCTGCTTGTGCAATAGAAGAAAGCATATCTCCAACTAACTATCTCGCTTTATCAGGCAGACCTTCAAGTTTTTCAGCAAAATCTACAATTACGCCACTTCCACTAATTTGTTTCTCCAACTCTTTGTTATGTCTTTCCAATTCTTTTTGAGCCTGGAGTTGAGCCTTCCTTTCGTTGGCAGTTTTCACCGCTGTTGAAATACCACCCGTCAATGCTCCAACCGCACTTAAACCAGCAAATAAAGGAATTAGAAATGGGAGAAATCCTCCACTCGTCTCTCTTATTGAATATTTTTTCAACATTGGTTTTGTCATTTTAATTTTAAGTGAGCCAGTGTCATTCAAGATTTTAACCTGTTCTCTTGTGAGCAAAACATCAATTCTTACTGCTCCTTTTCTCTGAATTGTATTAACGTTAATCGTGCAAGGCTTTTGATTTTGAACACAAGATGATAGTTTATGAAGATTGATTTGATTAACATATACCCCAGTTGGTACTTTGACACTCATTTATTTAACAAAAAATTATGTGAGACTAATCATCACACCATTATCTGTATTAATCTGCAATTCTGTTTCTTCCAAAAGCAAACAATATGTATCAACTTCTTCACTCTCTCCTCTTTCAATGTATAGGGAAGTATCCACTCAATTAGACTTTATAGTTTCCTTTTGCGCGCTCAGGTCAAACGCATAGATTGTATACAAACTTTTAAATGCTGTCATATCCAAAATAGGTTCTTTATTTCCATTACTTTCACACACCTTTTGGTAAGACTTGTATGCTTCAGCAAAATCATTTTTTTCCCAATTAATTTCCAATCTATCTCGTGGATAAAATGTTCCATCTAGAGAAACGCGAAGTTGTTTCACCTTAGCATTATCACTCAATGCATTATTCTTATCAGTCGCAGTATCACCATCTGGCTTTTTAAAAATGATCCACAGATATCGTGGCTTTCCTTCCAGAACACCCAAATTCCACGTGTAAGTAGTTTGGTTGAGTTTAACGTGTTGACATCTTCTTTTGAGGTATGATACACTGAGTGGTTTCTTTGAGTTAAGTCTTCGATTCAACATCTCTTCTGTTTTAAGATTAGGAGTATATTCACTGATATACCAACTCATCTCCTCAATTACAAATTTATTCTGTTCACCAAAAGCACTACCAACACCAAAAAGCAATCGATTTTCATTATCATTCCTCTGAAGTTGAAATCTAATTTTAAGACCATACAGAACTTTATCATGATCACAAAATCCAAATATACCTTTAAGAGGAACTGCCACAGTAAAACTATTTTCTGTTTTTGTATCATCATTATACGCTCCTTTCCTTTGAATATATCCAGGGTCTGTGTTTGTTCCCGTTGACATATCAGGAATAAAACCTTCGACAGACCCCTTTCCCATTCTATCACTGAATGTATAGAGTGTAAATTTTATCATTTCAGATACAGCAGAGACATAATCAACCGCTTCAACTTCTTGTGTTCCAATATACAAATGCACACTATCAAACATTTTCCAGAAGAAATCATTTACAAGTGTAGCGTTTGTGTTATTCCCAGCTTTAGTGAATTTAAATTTACACAACAAGAAACTTTCGGAGAGATTCAAATAGGTTTGTTGATTATTTATTTCAAAACTTTTTGTACCATTCGTATTCCAGTCTGTTCCAGTTATTGCATTTACCTTGAAGTAATCTTCTTTTTTAGTGGAGTTTGAGATAATAATAGTATAATCCAAATCATAGATACTATCAATTGCTTCCATACTTGTATTTATTTAGGAAAAAAGATGTTAAAACTTTTGAAACCCTGATCCAAGTATTTGAATTATTTTCTGTCGTTCTTGGGGGGACAACTGAGTTTTGCCTTTCTTAATTTCTTTTATTGCTTGTAATTTATGAGATTCCTTCTGAGCATCTTTTATACTCTTTACAGCACCTGCTACATTTCCCACAGCAGAAGCAGTTGAACCAATTAGATCTTTATGTTTAAGAATAGTTGAACCAATACCCATGAGAGTATCAATTATCCCATCTCCTCTAAATTGATGTCCAACACCCCTTTGTCTCTTAGGTTTATAGTATCCTCTACCAAGATACATACCTTCACCCTTGTAGTATGGGGAAAGGAACATCCCATCCCCTGTAATTATTTTATATTTTCCCAACTCGTGTTTCCTCACAATAACCATCGTATTTATTTATTGGAAAACTTCACGTAGGTGAATTCTGATAGATATAACTTCTCCATTAAAAGAAATCACACGATTATCTTGGTCGGTTATCCTAAAATTTACTCTGTGTATGGTTTTTCCTGACACAGGTAGATAAACCAAATTTTTGGGTTCCATATTGAATTTATAACCAATTGGGGTTGAGTATGCACTGAATGAAAATATTGTATTTGTTTTTTTCCATCATTATAAGCACCATCAATCAAATCACAGTGAATTAACACCGAATTTATTCCTGAGGATATTTGAATGACATTATCACTGTAAAACGTCCCATTCGTTTCAATCTTTTTGAGGAGAAACCCAATAACTCTCGAAATGAATTATCAATTGTGAAATCAACCTTGTAGTTATTTTTAACTTTAATCGTTGATTTTGAAGTATGTTTTTGAATGTTTATAACAATATTTTTGGTTCATCACCCTGTTCTTTCATAAGACGAGCAATTTCGGAAGATATTTGAGAAATCTCATATGCTCCGGGTGAGACTGTTATCGTTTTGTATCCACTTCCGGGATTATAACTAAACTTGTCATTTTTATCAGTTATATTAAATAAGGTATTATAAGTTTCCATGGACAATAAAGATGCCTCATATTCTTTTGTTGTGTCAAGTTGTAGTGGGTATGGGAATGAAGATGTGTGGTCGCTTGTTGTGAAATTGAAACTCAGGATTGTGCTTCTCATCTTATTTAATATGAGATAAAATGTCTTTATATTGAGATTTATTAATTATTTTCATGTTCATCAACTGGTCTAAAATGGCTGATGCTTCATTAAAACAATTGTTATTTCCAGCCTTCTTACTGCCTAACAACAACAACAGTCTATTAACTAATTGTGATGGGTCATTTGGAAGAAAACTAACACCTGAACCAAGGATACTTAAAGCCTGAATAATGTGTTTCTCCTTCTCATTCTTCCTACTTTTACCAGAAAGAATAACCTTATAATTTAGAGTGTTCAGCAGATCAATATATACTCTATCATCATTATTTTCCATATCCAATGGTTTATCAATATACTTTGATTCATCCCTCACAGTTGAACCTTGTCTTCCATCTTTTGTGAGAAGAAACATTAATCTCGGAGTTAGTTTAACAGGGGGTTGAGCAGAACCCAAGAAACTTAATTCATCATTAAATATCAATACCTTTTCTTGAACAAGATGAAATATTGCTGGTTGTTCTGTTGGAATGAGTCCTGCTTTGGTTTTTGAATCCGCTGAATATTCATTGTTTTGAACAGCATTCACAATATAATCAGGGGGTTGATTAATCTCTTCCAGTTGTTGAAATAATTCTTCATCATGATATTCCAATTCTCCAATATGCTCTAATTCTTCCTCCATCATTTGACTGAAATCTTTTAACATTTGTAGCTTTCTGGGAGTATATTCTACTGTGGGAACTGTGGAAACATCTTTCATTTTTTCTTGGGAAGTTTTTAAAAGTGGTTTAAAAAATTTCTCTTGTTTTTCTTTCAAATGCTTCTTCGCCCGTTAGTTTCTGTCTGCGTTTCTTCTTTATGTCTTCCTGTTGTTTTACAACTTTTGAAACCAACTCTTGATGTTCCTTAAATCTTCTTGCTCTTTCTTTTACATCCATTTATTTATTGTAAAATATCATTTAATGAATTGTAAAGATCAACAGGGAAATTTTCCTTTTCTTCATCATTCAAGTAGATGTGTTCAAATAAATCCTTTTCTTTAAATATTTCATCAAATTCTTTATTAACATTAATGCGAGTTGTAATTTCTTCTTCACTAATACTTGCATCTCTGCTTTTCATACGTTTGCGTTGAGTTTCTTCATCAACATCAAAACCGAATGACAAAATCTTCACTCCACTCAGATGTTTAATAATTTGTCTCGTTCCTTCTGGATTAGTTTCTAATATCCCAACACCACCAGATTTTAGTTTCCTTAACTCACTCTTACAATGTGAATATTTTGTTGTACCAAGAGAAACCTCCTCAAACATTTGACCTTCATTCCTCAATCGCATATGTTCCTCCACTGAAATATAGTGATAATCTTCACCTTTTACTTCTCCAGGTCTTATTGCTCTAGTTGTTGTTGATACAATGCGTATCACGGGGTGTTCTTTAAGTAAATTTACAATATTCTCATTTGTACTACACAAGAACCTTGATTTATGAAAGTTTTTTCCAGAAGCAGATTTACCCACAAGATTTATAATAATAGTTGTCATTTATATATGTAATTGTTTATAAAACAAAAAATATATCCCTTAATATCTCATCTTGTTTCACAACAATATATTTATATTTTTCAGTCGTATGCTTCATGTAATCCTCAAATTTCTTTTTACTACATAATGTAGAACAATTATCTCTCCAAAAATTATTGATATCTATTGAATTTAACTTGAATAAAATAAAAGTATTAGCATTGTTTCTGATGGAACGACGAGGAAGTTGAAAGTACGATTGACTAAGATAAATACAATTACAAGAAGAATGTCTCCCTCTTGTGTAGTAGCTGTCCATTACCGTTTGGTTTCTCTCATTAACACAATCATCAAAGATAACGAGGTTCTTTTTTGATTTATCCAAATCTTGGGGAGACGGTATATCATCAGTATTATCACTAAGAATACAAGTTATAGGATTTGATTTCTTTTTACATCTCTGTGTATCACAAAATAGTTGAATTATATCTTCAATGTTATAATAATTTAGGTTTTTTTGGCATTTAAATAAACCGATTATATCTTCTTTTTGAAGACCAGCATTAAAACCTTGTGAGAGTAGTTGATACTCTGGTTGAAAACTCGACTTTGTGAAAATTATTAAATTATCATAATCTAAAAAGTTGGGAGTGAGGAGCATTTTTAAAAGTAAGCAGGTTTTTCCACATCCACTTGAACCAACTATGAGACATCTTAATGAATTTGGGAGATTTTTATGGTTGTTAAATTTTATCTTATTTTCCCAAATAGGTAAAAAATCATTCATTTATATATTTGAAAAACAGGTTATTTAATTTATTATTGGCTTTTTTAGAAACTCTATATTTTATCCTTAGTTCAGGTTTAATTTCAAGATAATCCATTATTTTATTTATACAATATCTTGTGTTGATATTTCCCTGAAAATTACATCCATGAATAATATACAACAACAATCCTTTGAACATTTCTCTTATACGTTCAGTTTCTTCCCTTGTAAGGAAAGG
Source organism: Eptatretus burgeri (assembly GCF_056783735.1). Classification (NCBI taxonomy): domain Eukaryota; kingdom Metazoa; phylum Chordata; class Myxini; order Myxiniformes; family Myxinidae; genus Eptatretus; species Eptatretus burgeri. The sequence goes on along the minus strand of NC_140976.1, from coordinate 6,457,406 downwards.
TGTGTTATCACCCTCATACTTTACATTCATTTCTCTAATCAATCTTGTAAAGTAATTCATTTTTGGTGTAAATCTAAAAGAATTATTTTCCTTTTTATATTTTTTATTATCATTAATTAGAAGATAATCACAGAATATACATTGTTTATAGGCTTTTGACTCTGTGTTTAATCCCCGTCTTTCACACGCAGGACAATTCTCAAATTTGTCATATGGAGAATCAGGAAAGTCTAGCATATTTATAAAGTAAAACTTTACTTAAACTGAAATTCATCTATACTTTCAGTTGTATATTACCATCGATATCGATATACTTTTTTCATTATCAGATTCAACGACAACATTTTTTATATTAAAGGTAATTTTAAAATGATCGTTAATTACTATTGAACGAAATGTCATTTCACCTGATATATTAACATCCTTTATTTCATCAGGATTTACATCTTTAGGGTTGTTGAAAAAAATATAAATTTCTCCTTGCATATTACAGATGGTCTTATCTTTTCTTTCTAAAGCTTCATCCATAAGGTTTTTGTTTTTTGATACTTTTTCTTGTTTCATTGCTTTTTCTAGTTTTGAATATATTACTAGAAGGAGAGGAGAAACTTTTGTTAGAGATACTTTAATTGATGTTCTACCAGGTATACTAAAAGCCCTTCCACTGAAGGAAATTGAAGAACTCATATTATTTACCATAATAGTTTTTATCCAATAGTTGTTATATTTATCTTTGTTCAATTTTACATCCTTGACATATTTCTCAGTATCTTTAACAAATGAAGAGATTGATTGAAACTTGTCTTTTGTGTCTTGAAACATTGTATTTATTAAGTGAAAAAGTTGGAGGATAAAATGGTTTTAAGCACAGATTCACCTGTAAAACAAACGAAATTTTCATCAAGAAAATTTTAGTTTAAGCAAAGATTTATTATATAAATATGGTGAATACAACATACTGCGATGTTTGTAATCACGAATATAAACATTATAGAAAACACCTCCGAACCAACAAACACACATTTAATCTGTTTCATAAAATATCTCCTCTTGAGTTGGAAAGAAAACATTATGATATCTGTTCAAAGGATGTTTTGAAGAGTAGTTATAATAAACATCTTCAATCACAAAAACACAAGAAAAATGAGTTTAAAGTAAAGGGAGACTATTATATTGAAAACACTGATGTGGCATTTAAAGGGCATATAAAAATAAGGATTTTTCAATTTGGAGAACCCGGTCCATCATCAATAGCTGAATCAATTGAAATAGTGAAACCCGATGTTGAAAAATTTATTAAAAAGACATTAAAAGAAATGAAAACTTTAAAGTTTTATATGGGAGTGAAAATGAATATGAAAAGACAAGATGAAGAACAAACTCCTTATATGAGAACAGATCTTCATTTTATAACATCATTTCAAGATTTTTTGAATAGTGGGGTTTATGAAGAACTATCAAGACAAGAGGAGGATGTTGATAATACAGTGGTAGGAAGTGGATTCAATATTAAAGAAATCATCTTTTTAGATATACACATTCTAAAATCAAACCCTCTTAAAGCTTCTTCTTATATTGAATTACCAAAAGAAATAAAACTAAAGAAGGCAGTTGTTAATATTAAGAACAATGATAATAAATGTTTTGTCTGGTCTGTTCTTGCTCACTTACATCCACCAAAATGTAATTCAGAAAGAGTAAAACAATATATGAAATATGAGAATACCTTGGACATTAAAGATTTTAAATTCCCAATGCCACTAACAGATATTCCTAAATTTGAGAAAAAGAATAATCTTTCTATTAATGTATATGGATTAACGGATACAAACAAAGTTCAAATATTAAAAATTTCAAACAACTATAAAAATGAAGAAACACACATTGATCTTTTATATTTTCGTGTTGGAAAGAATTCACATTACACATACATCAATAATTTATCAAGATTAATCTCTTCTCAGGTATTCAGAACAGCAAACAAAATATATCCTTGTAAGCGATGTCTTAATTCATTTCATACAAAAGAACGATTAGAACAACATTCAAAATATTGTAGTAATCATAAATCAGCTGTAATTACAATGCCTAAACCTGGTGAAAAGATTTCTTTTGAAGATTATAATAAATCTATCATGCACCCATTTGTGATATACGCTGATTTTGAGTGTATCCTTAAAAAGATTAATACTGCTTCTCCTAATCCAAAAGAATCATATACAAATAAATATCAAAAACATATTCCTTGTGGTTTCTGTTATTATATCAAATCATCTGTTGGAGAAAAGTATAACAAACTTGAACATTATCGTGGAAAAAAAGCTTCACAAGAGTTTGTAAAACGATTAGAAAAGGATTGTATAAGACTCACTAAATTAATGAAAGAAACAAATGAACCGATGACATTAACCAAAGAAGAAAAATTAGAATTTAGAAAGAACAATATCTGTCATATTTGTGAGGGGGAAATTAAGGAGTCTAAAGTTAGGGATCATTGTCATCTTACTGGTAAATATAGAGGTCCCGCTCATTCCTGTTGTAATCTTAATTATAAATTACCTTCTTTTATTCCAGTCTTTCTTCACAACAGCGCCAACTATGATACACATCTATTTATAAATGAACTTTCAAAAACACCAGGGAATATTTCTGCCATAACAAACACAAGTCAAAAGTATATTTCATTTACAAAAATGATATTCACAAAACCTATAACTCGTATTCGGTTTCTTGATTCTTACAAGTTTATGGGAACACCACTAGCCTACCTCGCATCAAATCTAAGCTCCACGGACTCTTTTCCAAATCTTAATTCATTCTTTCCAAAAGAGGAAATTCTCACTAAAGAGGAAATTCAGATTAAAGAGAGAATTCAAAGTAAAGAGGAAACTCTAATTAATGAAGAAATTCTAACTGAAGATGAAATTCTAATTATAAAGAAAATTCGAACAATGAATGAAATTCTAACTAAAGAGGAAATTCTGATTAAAGATGAAATTCTGATTAAAGAAGGAATTCTTATGAGAGAGGAAATTCAAACAAGGAATGAAATTCAAAGTAAAGAGAAAATTCTTACAAGTAAGGGAATTTATCCTTATGATTATATGGATTCATTTATGAGATTTAAAGAAACACAACTTCCATCAAAAGAAAGTTTCTATAATAACCTTTATGAAGAAGAGATAAGTGATAAGGAATATAAACACGCACAAGAAATATGTAAATTATTTAAGATAAAGAACCTTGGAGAATATCACGATTTATATCTAAAAACAGATGTTTTATTGTTCGCTGATGTGTTTGAAGCTTTTAGATCACTCTGTCATAATAAAAATTGTTATGGATTAGATCCTGCCCACTATTTCACAGCTCCTGGTTTAGCTTGGAGTGCAATGTTGAAAATGACAAAACAAGATATAGATTTAATCAGTGATGTTGATATGCTTTTGATGATTGAGAAGTCCAAGAGAGGTGGAATATCACAAGTATGTTCAAAAAGATATGCTAAAGCAAATAATAAATATCTTCCAAATTATGATAGTGAAAAAGATAGTAATTATTTGATGTATTTTGATGCTAATAATTTGTATGGATGGGCAATGTCTCAATCTCTGCCTTATGGTAAATTAGAGTGGGTGGAAGAAAAGGATTATGAAAAGGCTTTGATGAATATTGTTATTTCTTCTCAAGAGGAATTGAATGATGAAGAAGAAGGTTATTATTTTGAAGTTGATTTGAGGTACCCGAGTGATCTTCATAATAAGCATAAAGATCTTCCTTTTGCATGTGAGAAAGAAACCCCAAAGAAAGAATGGTTAAGTGATTATCATAAAAGTTTTAATATTAAAGGTAAAACAACAGAAAAGTTATGAACAGCATTCTATGATAAAGAGGGATATGTTTTGCATCAGAGAAGCTTAAAACAGTTTTTGAGAGAAGGGTTGAGAGTAGCAAAAATTCATAGAGTTTTAAAATTTAAACAAAGTCCTTGTGTGAAAAAGTATATTCAATTCAATACAGATATGAGAGCAAATACAAAGGTAAAATTTGAAGGGGACTTTTATAAATTAATGAATAATGCTGTATTTGGAAAGACTATGGAAAATGTTAGAAACAGGCAAAACATTAGATTCGCAACATCTTGGAAAGAAGCTTCGAGATTGATAAATAAACCAAGTTTTGAGAGAGAAGAGGTTTTTTCAGAGAACTTTTCTGCAATTCATATGAAAAAGGAAAGTATTGTAATGGATAAACCAATTTATATTGGAACAGCAGTTCTTGATTTATCAAAGATATTGATGTATGATTATTTGTATAATGACTTAAAGAAAGAGTATGGTGAAAATGTTTCATTGTTGTATATGGACACTGATAGTTTTATCCTAGATATAAAAACTGATGATGTTTATGAAGATATGAAGAAAAATATTGGAGTCTATGATACAAGTAATTTCAGCAAGAAGAGTGAGTTATTTTCCAAAAAGAATGAAAAGGTTATTGGTAAGTTTAAGGATGAGTTGGGTGGAAAAGTAATGAGTGAGTTTATTGGATTGAGAGCAAAGGCATATGCTTATAAGTATGGTGATCAGATTGATAAGAGGTTAAAGGGAATAAAGAAATATGTAATAAAGAAATCAATAACTTTTAGAAATTATTATAATTGTTTGATGAATAAGAAAGAAGAATACAGGAAAATGAATACAATAAGAAGTTATAAACATAACATATATAGTGAAGAAGTAAATAAAAAGGCATTAGGAGCCTTTGATGATAAGAGATTTATTTTAGATAATGGAATAGATTGTGTTCCATATGGATATTGTATGATAGAGTGTATAAAATATATTGCGTTTTAACGATGGGAAGATGGGTTAGGGTTTTTTAAGGGCTACCGCTGTTTTTTCACAATATATAAATGGTTAAACCAAGTATTAATCAAACTAAAGAGTGGAGAAAATCTCAGTCTTGGTATATAAATGGAAAACATAATGAATGTGAAAAATATCAAATAAGTCTTATTGAAAAAATAACTAAAACAAAGGTAAATAAAACAAATAAGCGAATCAATTTAAAAAGTAGTAAGTTAGAGGATGTAAAGAAAAAATGAATATCCTTGAATGGACTGAAAACTTTGATGGTTATCAATTGAACAATGAAAAAACAATTTACTATAATCTCAAAATGATATGTGGCTCAGGAGGTGGTCAAACAAGAGCATTAAGAGAAGTTTATCATTTCGTAATGGCACAAAAGGGGTATCTTAAAAAATATAAAGATTCAAATGTTTTGTTTGTCAATATTTTAGATGGGGATTATTGTGCAAAGAAAATTAAACTATTGAAGGAATTTGAGAATGAACAAATCTTTATAGGTTCAATGAGTGAGCTGATCAACCTCCAGGTTAAAGGGGAGACAAATAAATATACCTTGGGATAGCCTGGTTATATATATATATATACAAAGCCTGGTGTTGGCTTAGTGGTTAGGGTGGCGGCTTGGGATCCCAGTGTCCCGAGTTCGAATCCCGCTCAGCTGCTGAATTAACACCAGGGGGTTGACTCAGCCTGTCATCCTTCCGAGGTCGGCGAAATGAGTACCAGTATACTGGTCCCGGTGTATGCCCCGGTTAGAATAGGTGTACCATATCCCTGTGTTGTAAGAGGCGTCCAGGAAGGGCATCCGACCATAAAACATTGCCTCACAAAAAGTGAGCAAAAAAAAAAAAAAAATAAAAAAAAAAAAACATGGGGAAAAGTGAGCTAGAGCCAGTATATTCACCCTACTACCCCGGACCAATGGGAGGCGTGAGATGCCTCAGACATCGACTTTCTCATGAACCCCGGACCAATGGGAGGCGTGAGACGTCTCAGACATCGACTTTCTCACGAACCCTGGACCAATGGGAGGCGTGAGACACCTCAGACATCGACTTTCTCACGAATCCCGGACCAATGGGAGGCGTGAAACGCCTCAGACATCGACTTTCTCACGAACCCCGGACCAATGGGAGGCCAGACGTCTCAGACGGTGATCCTTCCCACGATACCCCCTCCCGCAGGAGAAATGCCTTTTTCGAAGCGCCAGGGCCTTGGAAAGCAAGTCAGAGTCAGAGCCAGCATCAGGGGTGAGCATCAGCAGAGGAGGTCGGTGTGAACGTCAGCATCAGGGTTGGGCATCAGCTTCAGGGTCAGCTTGGCAGTGATCGGGTTTGAGGTGCCGGAGATCGACTTGTCTGGTCTGGTCAGCTTGGCAGTGCCTGGCGTCCGACGCTTTTCCTCCGTCCCTGGTGCTTGGAGTGGCATCGTGTTGTGGGTTCGAGTCCCGTCGAGCCGGATCGTCGAAGACCACACGAGGTGGACAGGTCCAAGTGCAGGCTCTGATCTCCAGCTCCCTTTCCTCGAGCTGGAAGGCTTCAATAAAGACTTTTGTGTAGCAATTTTAAGTAGCAACTGTTAAGTGCCTTGTGCATTATTTACATTTCATTTCTATTAGTCGTGATAACTCTGCTTCTTACGTGCTCCCCTCCTTATACTCCTGCAGCGTCGTCTGATATTTCAGATCAATTGTTCAAATTTGCATAAAAGCACCAAAATTGGAACACATGTGGAATAATGTATTCCGAACAATTCTCGATATGGAGCCACCCGAGATTGTGCCTTGGTCAGCTTCGGCGACCATTTTCCAAAATGGCCGCCATTCTACTTTCGCGAAATTGGCTATATGGTCTTATTTTCTTATTGTATTGGTGGTAGATATAAGGAAAGTGTAAAATTCGGTAAATTGACCATGAAAAGGCGTATTCAAATATTATGAGCCAGTATTTTCGGTAAAAATTGCCATTATTTGATTTGTAAAATGCTGCTCTCCTGAAACCTTTTGCTGAAAAGTCCCCATTATTGCCTGGAGAACAAGAGTCAAATGATATTCATCACATTCAATGGGTTTGGAATCAACAAAATTGCATTACAGATTACATACTTTACTCTATTTTGAAAAGGGAACTGATAATCGTGATAATGACAAACTCAGAAATGTAGTCAAATTATTGCACACTTCACTTTGAAGCAACTACGGTTTACTGTCTACGACCATTCTCCCAGGACACATGGTACACGCATACATCAGTCAAGTACAATATGAGTTTCTGAGCTCAAGTGTACTGGCTCTGGATCAAGAAGTCAACACTTTTACAAGCAATGCGACTTTGCATTTGCACATTCTAAGCTTGGCCGATATCTCAGTCTGTGTCTACTGCGTCTGTCTACTGGCATTCTCCTTCACAAGCACACAGTCCAGTGCATTGCTGATTAGCCTTCTTGCATTTGCAGCGGTTTCTACAGCCTTTTTTGCAGCTGCACGACACCAGCTCGAAGCAGCTTTTTGAAGCCTCAGAGAGTATGGTCCAAAGCGGTTCGTAGGACCCATCCTCTGTTTGCTGCCAGCCCCAGCTTGTTGGTGATGGAAGCACGGGTTGAGGGACCAAGACCTGCCCCCAGACATAGCCACCCTGGAAGACTGATCTCTTCACATGCTGTTCCAAAGCATCGTAGGTAGGTGGGATGCGCTGGACGGAGTTCGTCTTGGCGAAGCGTTTCTTTCTGGTCTCGTTGACTGTTGACTGGCCTGGCCTTTCTGGCCTCATATATGGGCTGGTGCGGTCATAGAGGAGCACCACCAACCTTTCAATGCAATGCATTGTTGTCATCCTGGATGTTGACTGGCGTGGTGGTCAGAGTCACAAGAGAATCTGTCAGTTCTGGAAACGAGTTCCATGTGGCCCAGGCAGATTTCTTCCCATGCCCCACAAATGCTGATACCGTGTCACATCCGGTCATGGCGCGGAAGACAGAGGACACGTACCTTCTGTAGACCAAGGGAGGCAGCTATTTCATGGGCAGGGATGTAGTGGTAGTTCTTGCCCGTCCCAAAGGCAATCCAGAGTTCATCCACGCATGGTAGTGCCTGGGCTACCATCACCACCAAGACGACGACGTCGGTGTCTACGGTTCGAACTTGAATCCGACGGTGGTCATGTTCTGCAGCATGGGCCACATGTAGCCAATATTACCAATTACAACACCACTTCCAGCACTACCACCACCACAACAAAATACTTCTGAACCTGTCACTGATGCTGTGTGCGAAAATGGATTTTCCCATAAAAATGACCATTTTTCCCCAATACAATGGTTGGAAATATAATAAATCAACACAAATGACATTTGTATTGTTTTCCTTTGTAAATGCACATCACATGGAGTATTTATCACCTCTGAGAAACCGACAAAGAGAATAAAAATGACAGATATCCCATGTTGTTAAAGTAGAATGGCGGCCATTTTGGAAAATGGCCGCCAAAACTGACCAAGGCAAAATCTCGAGTGGCTCCATATCCAGAAATGTTCAGAATACATTAGTCAACATATGTACAAATTTTGGTGCTTTTATGAAAAGTCGAACAATTGGTTTGCTATGCTACAGTACTATTCCCCACCTATTATAAATAAACCCATGTGTTAAATGTATCAGTTCGTTTTTGTGTTTCTTTTATTGTTTTGACATGCTGCATGTTGGGAATTAGCCAGGCTGTTGCCGCTGTAAAAGGGACATTTGGACCGCCGAAAGCTCGGTGACCATCCGTTCGGGTCGCACACGATTCGAGTACGCTAGCGACTCGTTCCGTACGAGCATCGTCGAGGGTGAATTTCCCCGGTAGTTGGACGGCGTGAGTACTTAGGTAAATTGGAGTTAGACAAGTGGACCATACCTCACGCCGTCGAAATATTGGCGAACTTCGGTCCGATAAGGGACCCGTCGGCTCTGGAGTTATCCAGGGTGATGACCTATACATTCCAGGTGATCGGCAGAGTCGACCCTGCAGCTCCATCTGGTGGTCGTGCTCGCAGCCGATACCCGGCCCCACAACAGTATATATATATATATATATATATATATATATATATATATATATATATATATATATATATATATATATATATATATATATATATATATATATATATATATATATATATACCAGCATATACCCGTGCTCCGCATGGAGTTGAATGGGTGGCAAAAGGTGGATGAGGAATAATAGTTGATGTTGTGGAAAGCTGGGGAGGGTGTCATTAGGGATGTGATGCACTATGGTTACCTGTCCTTAGTTTTCTAAAGGACCTCCCTGTGGATGACATTTTGGGTGAGTGTCTTGTTGCTGAATAGTCATTGTGAGGAATTATTGTCCACTTTTATAGATATATAGGAGTAACCTCTTGCACGTGAAAATGCAACATATAGTTGGCCATGGGAGAACATGGGGGCTGGGAGGTATATTCCGAGTTTGTCAAATGTTTGGCCCTGGGATTTGTTTATGGCCATCGAGTATGCGAGTCTGACTGTAAATTGCATCCTCTGCAGTGTGACTGGAAGGTTGGCGTCTGATGGGGCAAGTTTAACATGATATAGGCCGAGCCCTAGACTGAACAGGAGCAGTAATATTTTTTAAAAAGAAATCTTTACTTTAAATACAATGTTTCTTGTTACATTTTTTGTATCAAATTCACCGTCTGAGGTAGTCAGCATGTGCAGAAGAGGGTTTTACATTTCAGACGCTGTTTTCGAGGAGTGGCATTACGCCTCTCGGCGGTGACGGTCTGTCGACGACAGACGTAATGACGTCAGCGAACGACCGATGATGTCATGACGGAATTACGCCTCTCGGCGGTGACGTCACACGTCGCCATGCAAACGAATGTAAAAAAATTAGAAAATCGCCCAAAATTCCCAAATCTCTCCATCTGGCGTAATCTCACACAGCCCATGCTGTTCATTAGACCACAGAGCACCCGCATGCCGAAAATGGCGACAATCCGTCCAGCAGTTTTGGAGGAGACACGTCAAATTACGTGCAGACGTTAACAGAATATATATATATATATATATATATATATATATATATATATATATATATATATATATATATATATATATATATATATAAAAATATATATATATATATATATATATATATATATATATATCTCATACTCTCTCCGAAAGGACCATACCGCAAACCCTTCCATATACTTTCTCAACAACCCTCTCGAAGAGATTCAGTCACTTAAACTTTTGGGTCTCACTCTCCACCAAGTCTAATCTCTATTGGGAAAACCACATTTCAAATTTGCCCTTCAAAGCCAGACGCCGACTGGACATCCTCTGTCGTACAAAGGACTTCAGCATCATTGGAATCTTTCACAATGAAGCTGGGTCTCTGGGCCTACCACCGACATCGCCAACAGGTCGGTGGTATCTGTATTCTTCCGCCTCCTTTCTGGACATGCACCCTCTGCCCCCTCCGTGCTCTCTCCATCCCCAAGTATCTGCAGGACACCTGCGGTCCACCAGCAACCCCCTCCTCATGAAATTGCCTAAATCCAGAATAACTGCTCACCTCCACTCATTCATTCCTCTTTTCCCAATTGTGGAACCACCTTTCCACACTTTCTTCAATCTCAACCATCCCTCCAGGTCTTCAAGATAGCTGTTCACCACAGTCTCAAGTCATCCCCCATCCAAAAACATGATCTTTTCTACGTCCGTTAAACCACCCTCCACCCCTTCCAACATTTTGTTTGTGTATCCGTATTGTCCACTCCTTGCGTTCTCCCTTACCCCCCAATCGTCATGCATCCCTTGTTTGTCCATCTCCGTCAACTTTGTCCCTCCGCCCTGCTGTTGGTGTTTCCCCTTTCTCCTGCTCTTCCCTTTGTTATGTTGTGTCCTGATCAGTTATGTCTTCTCGCTCCTCCACGAGCCTCGACCATGTATACAAAAACCCAGAAAGTACACAAACAAAAACCCAATGCTGAACTCCATGTCCGACAACAGAGAACCACAACAAATAAACCCCTGTTGGACGCAAAGCTCCATCTGCAGGTGAATGACAAACATACACGTCATAGACGAGACGCGAGGGAATTATAACTTAGTTACCTGTATTACAGGCACATGTTCAAAAGCACATCCTCGGTGTAATTACGAGTGATCTTAAAACCCACAGCCTTGCACAAACAAACAAATAAATAAATAAATAACACAAACTTCCTTCTTATCATTCTTCTTTCTTTAATGGACACAATTACTGTATTGTGGGGGTTTTCACACGTTATTGTGGGGTGTGCCAGGGAAAGGTTTTGGCCCAAATCTTTCACGATCTAATTGGCCAAGCCTGACGTTTGCCAAAGTAGTTAATGCAGGAATTTGTAACTTGTTAATGGTGCAGGCGATAGCTCGCCTACTCTTCGCAAAGGACATCCTGGGATCTTTAACACCCACCAACTGATATCGGCAGATGGGACGTCCGGTTAACGTCCATCCGAGGGACAGAAGTCGGAACACACCTTGATGATTCAACCTGTCTGTGAAGCACCGGAATGGCAGTTTAGAGCTGGGTCTGGGTTCAAACGCAGGATAGGCGGCTTCAAAGTGAATGTGTGTCCCTCCAGGTCATCCTGCCAGCCCAACGAAAGCGTTTTTTTCGTTTACAAGCGAGGGTGACCCGTTAACCCGTCAACCAACCGCCCTCACTCCCTCAATTTGTTTTCCTACCCTGTTAGGACACGGACTCATTGATCGCTCCATGTCCGCGTGCAAGCTCCTCCGTGGAGCCTTCGTCCCTGCGAGAGGGTAAAAGTTTGTGCGTTTTGTGAAAGTTCGATAAAGCGATAAAACAAACACACGAGTTCATCGCCATGGCATCAAATGCTGGTTAAAAAAATTCCTTGTGTACTAAAACAAGCTCAAATGAGCTAAGATCCTCGTCCTCTTAATGATGACGTCTTAAAAACGAATATGACGTCATTGTGATGTATCAGGTTTGCGATAAATTATGTGTGCTAATGCCCAGCTTGATTCCCGCAAACAAAATTCAAACAGCTTGCCGAGTTTCGGAGATAATGGTATAGGTGATTTCCATTAGCGGCGATATTATGACGCCAACTTTTTTTTCTCGGAAGAATTTCCAAAATCGGAGATGGTTACTGCCTGCGCGTGGGCTTTCTGCATATACATGGCAAGTTTCACGAAGATCCGATGAAAACTCTGGGTTGTGAAACAAAAAATGTCAAAAAATAGGAATGACGTCATAAAAATTGATATGACGTCATAGTGATGTATCATATGTGCGGTAATTCATCTCTGCTAATGCCCTGTTCGATTCCCGCAAACAGAATTCAAAAAGCTTCCCAAGTTTCGGAGATAATTTTTTAGGCGATTTCCATTAGCGGAGATATTTTGACGTCATAACTTTTTTTCTGGGAGGAATTTTCAAAATCGGAGATAGTTACTGTCTGCGCAGGATATTGTTACATATATATGCCAAGTTTCAGGAAGTTTCGATGAAAATTGTAGGCTGTGAAACAAAAAAGTCCACAAGAAGTAGACTTAGAGATCCTCCAGGAGGATCTAAAAATAGGGGCCGCACGGTTGTAAATGTGAAACGTGAAACGAACCAATTAATCAACGGGTGAATAAAGTGTTTTTATGGATTCGAAATGAGCATCTGATATATTAGTCATGATCCGCATTAACATCGCGATCCAATATCGTGATTCGTACACCCGTTAGGCTGTGATGTACAATTTCCCGTCGAGATACCACGCACGCTGTGATGATGCGAGTTCAGGTATTTATCATCGAATGATCAACACCACCTGCAGTTTGGGGGAGATGGTGAACTTGTTGGGAGATGGTGAGGCCGAGTGGATCGAGATAAGCCCTGAAAAGGTGAGGGACGTGGCGGAGTTGAGGATTCGGACGGTAAAGCAAGGAGTTTCAACTTCACGTGAATGCAGTTATGCACTCAGTCCACAAGTACCAGACATCAAGAACACTCAGTCCACAAATACTCCACATCAAGAACACTCAGTCCACAAGTACTCCACATCAAGAACACTCAGTCCAGAAGTACTCCACATCAAGAACGCTCAGTCCATAAGAACTCCACATCAAGAACACTCAGTCGACAAGTACTCCACATCAAGAACACTCAGTCCAGAAGTACTCCACATCAAGAACGCTCAGTCCATAAGAACTCCACATCAAGAACACTCAGTCCATAAGAACTCCACATCAAGAGCACTCAGTCCATAAGAACTCCACATCAGAACACTCAGTCCACAAGTTCTCGACATCAAGAACACTCAGTCCACAAGTACTCCACATCAAGAATGCTCAGTCCACAAGTACTCCACATCAAGAACACTCAGTCCATAAGAACTCCACATCAAGAACGCTCAGTCCACAAGTACTCCACATCAAGAACACTCAGTCCATAAGAACTCCACATCAAGAACACTCAGTCCATAAGAACTCCACATCAAGAACACTCAGTCCATAAGAACTCCACATCAAGAACACTCAGTCCACAAGTACTCCACATCAAGAACACTCGGTAAGCAGGTATTCCACATCAAGTACACTCCGTAAGCAGGTACTCCACATCAAGAACACTCAGTAAGCAGGTACGCCATGTAAAGAACACTCGGTAAGCAGGTACTCCATGTCAAGAACACTCCATCAGCAGGTATTCCACATCAATAACGCTCAGTAAGCAGGTAGTCCACGTCAAAAAAACTCAGTAAGCAAGTAATCCACATCAAGAAAACTCAGTAAGCAAGTAATCCACATCAATAACACTCAGTAAGCAGGTAGTCCATGTCAATAACACACAATAAGCAAGAACTCCACCTCAATAACAATCTATAAGCAGGTAGTCATTCAAATCCGTCAATCACTTTTTTAAACATATCCTGCTCACAAAAAGACAGACAGGGGTGAAGACATAACCCCCATTCACCTTCGGTGGCAGAGGGGGTCATTTGGTCTGATCACCTCATCGAGTAGACATCATCTGACCAAAAGAACCACATGATAATCAGTTTCGTGGATGCACAGTGAGCGAGTAAGCAGTGAGTATGCGTGAGTAATCAGTGAGTAATGAGTGAGCGAGTAAGCAGTGAGTATGCATGAATAATCAGTGAGTAATGAGGGAGTAATGCGCAAGTAATCAGTGGGTAATGTGCAAGTAATGAGTGAGTAATGCACAAGTAATCAGTGAGTAATGTGCAAGTAATGAGTGAGTAATGTGCAAGTATACAGTGAGTAATGCACAAGTAATCAGTGAGTTATGAGTGAACAATGCGCAAGTAATCAGTGAGTAACGCACAAGTAATCAGTGAGTAATGCACAAGTAATGAGTGAATAATGCGCAAGTAATCAGCGAGTAACGCACAAGTAATCAGTGAGTAACGCACAAGTAATCAGTGAGTAATGCACAAGTAATCAGCGAATAACGCACAAGTAATCAGTGAGTAACGCACAAGTAATCAGTGAGTAACGCACAAGTAATCAGTGAGTAATGAGTGAGTGAGTGAGTATTATGTGAGTGAGTGAGTAATGAGTACATTAGTAATGAGTGAGTGAGCAATGAGTGAGTGAGTGAGTGAGTATTATGTGAGTTAGTGAGTAATGAGTAGATTAGTAACAAGTGAGTGAGTAATGCATGATTAATCAGTAACGAGTGAGTGATTATTATGTGAGTTAGTGAGTAATGAGTAGATTAGTAACGAGTGAGTGAGTAATGCTTGATTAATCAGTGAGTAATGAGTGAGTGAGTGAGTATTATGTGAGTTAGTGAGTAATGAGTAGATTAGTAATGAGTGAGTGAGTAATGCGTGATTAATCAGTGAGTAATGAGTGAGTGAGTGAGTGAGTATTATGTGTTAGTGAGTAATGAGTAGATTCATAATGAGTGAGTGAGTAATGCATGATTAATCAGTGAGTAATGAGTGAGTGAGTGAGTATTATGTGAGTTATTGAGTAATGAGTAAATTAGTAACGAGTGAGTGAGTAATGCGTGATTAATCAGTGATTAATGAGTCAGTGAGTGAGTATTATGTGAGTTAGTGAGTAATGAGTAGATTAGTAATGAGTGAGTGAGTAATGCGTGATTAATCAGTGAGTAATGAGTGAGTGAGTGAGTATTATGTGAGTTAGTGAGTAATGAGTAGATTAGTAACGAGTGAGTGAGTAATGCGTGATTAATCAGTGAGTAATGAGTGAGTGAGTTAGTGAGTAATGAGTAGATTAGTAACGAGTGAGTGAGTAATGCGTGATTAATCAGTGAGTAATGAGTGAGTGAGTGAGTATTATGTGTCAGTGAGTAATGAGTAGATTAGTAACGAGTGAGTGAGTAATGCGTGATTAATCAGTGAGTAATGAGTGAGTGAGTGAGTATTGTGTGAGTTAGTGAGTAATGAGTAGATTAGTAACGAGTGAGTGAGTAATGCGTGATTAATCAGTGAGTAATGAGTGAGTGAGTGAGTGAGTATTATGTGAGTTAGTGAGTAATGAGTAGATTAGTAACGAGTGAGTGAGTAATGCGTGATTAATCAGTGAGTAATGAGTGAGTGAGTGAGTGAGTGAGTATTATGTGAGTTAGTGAGTAATGAGTAGATTAGTAACGAGTGAGTGAGTAATGCGTGATTAATCAGTGAGTAATGAGTGAGTGAGTGAGTATTATGTGTCAGTGAGTAATGAGTAGATTAGTAACGAGTGAGTGAGTAATGCGTGATTAATCAGTGAGTAATGAGTGAGTGAGTGAGTATTATGTGTCAGTGAGTAATGAGTAGATTAGTAACGAGTGAGTGAGTAATGCGTGATTAATCAGTGAGTAATGAGTGAGTGAGTGAGTATTGTGTGAGTTAGTGAGTAATGAGTAGATTAGTAACGAGTGAGTGAGTAATGCGTGATTAATCAGTGAGTAATGAGTGAGTGAGTGAGTGAGTATTATGTGAGTTAGTGAGTAATGAGTAGATTAGTAACGAGTGAGTGAGTAATGCGTGATTAATCAGTGAGTAATGAGTGAGTGAGTGAGTGAGTGAGTATTATGTGAGTTAGTGAGTAATGAGTAGATTAGTAACGAGTGAGTGAGTAATGCGTGATTAATCAGTGAGTAATGAGTGAGTGAGTGAGTATTATGTGTCAGTGAGTAATGAGTAGATTAGTAACGAGTGAGTGAGTAATGCGTGATTAATCAGTGAGTAATGAGTGAGTGAGTGAGTATTGTGTGAGTTAGTGAGTAATGAGTAGATTAGTAACGAGTGAGTGAGTAATGCGTGATTAATCAGTGAGTAATGAGTGAGTGAGTGAGTGAGTATTATGTGAGTTAGTGAGTAATGAGTAGATTAGTAACGAGTGAGTGAGTAATGCGTGATTAATCAGTGAGTAATGAGTGAGTGAGTGAGTGAGTGAGTATTATGTGAGTTAGTGAGTAATGAGTAGATTAGTAACGAGTGAGTGAGTAATGCGTGATTAATCAGTGAGTAATGAGTGAGTGAGTTAGTGAGTAATGAGTAGATTAGTAACGAGTGAGTGAGTAATGCGTGATTAATCAGTGAGTAATGAGTGAGTGAGTATTATGTGAGTTAGTGAGTAATGAGTAGATTAGTAGTGAGTGAGTGAGCAATGAGAGTGTCATGCCAGTTCTGTGTAAAACGAACTAATGTTACACCAAGCCGTTTCACCGTCTGGATCTTCAACCCGACCACCCGATGTTTTAACTTTCTTCGGGTTCTCCCTGATCCACCGGCTGTTGCCTCTGAACATACAAGTTGCTGTTTGGATTTTTCAGGATCTGCAAAATCACAATGTTTCCTTCCTTCCTTTAGGAGAACCGCGGACCCCTCTGCAGTCACTACCTCTGATTATAAAGGTGAAACGTGGATAACTGGAGACACTCCAGTGGCACCCGGTGGAGTCCATACCTTTGCCAGGCTAAGCAGGTTACCGGTTTGTATCCCACTGATGGGGCGGATCTGCATCCAGACCTGAACCAAAATCTAATCACCTTGTCCTTGTCACCGACCCACCTCATCCACCGAGGTTTATAATAACCTCTCCACTACGTTTTGAGGTACCATGCTATCTATATACAGTGTTGCTTTTGGCCCCATCTCTGAATGATGAAAAATGACTTGTGACATTAAAAAAAAAATTCCAGCGTCCGGATCTTCACCAAAATCGAATAAATTCTTCCTCATCACACACCGAACCTGTCCACCAAGTCAGGTCCGAATCCGTCCATAACTTCGTAAAATATCCTGCTCACAGTCAAACAGCCAGACAGCGGTGAAAACAACCTCCATCCACCTTTGGTGACGGAGGTAAAAATTCCGTTTCGTCACTTCATCGAGTGGACATCATCACCTGGGCAAAAAAGTCACGTGATATTTTGATATTTGAAGAGAAACAGGGTGGAAGCCCAACCCAGACAAGAAGCAAAGAACTTGGCTACCACAATGGATCATCTTAATACCGCATTCCTTTGTCATCTGTGGAACACAATTAGAGTCCGTTTCAACAATAGGAGTCAGACAATGCAAGATTCAGATGCAAGTCGGACTGGAAAGTAGAATTTGATGTGAATGCGTCGATGGACATGCCTCCGCCCGCGTTAGATGTCAACCCAATGGTATGTGGGATCTCAATTAAAGGTCACATGAAAAAAATAAAAGCCCCCTTGAGAGAGACCACAAGAAAAGACATATGTAAGAAGAAGAGAGACATCAGATGCTTCTAACTCGAGTTATTGCCTGCAAAATGATTTTCAAAGTGCACTTGAACTTCGGCCTTTCAACTGTTCAACCTGAAATGGAATGAGTTCATTGTTGTGTTACACGCCATACGTGTGTCAAGTATGGTTGAAATCTCTTGAATACTGGCAGAGCCCGTTATTCGCGGGGGATACATTCCTGGAAAATTCCGTGAATGCAGAATCCGCAAATGTCGGGGCATAGGTTCCTTGTGGAATAGCACAGGCAAGCACAGGGTCGCGAATGTCGAAGCAGGTTGCATTTTATGAACCGTGAATATGCGGGGTCCGCAAGTCCGTGAATATGCGGCGTCCGCAAATCCGTGAATATGCGGGGTCCGCAAATCCGTGAATATGCGGGGTCCGCAAATATGCGGGGTCTGCAAATCCGTAAATAACGGGGTCCGCAAATCCGTGAATAATGGGGTCTGCAAATCCATAAATAACGGGGTCCACAAATCCGTGAATAACGGGGTCCGCAAATCCGTGAATATGCGGGGTCCGCAAATCCGTGAATAACGGGGTCTGCAAATCCATAAATAACGGGGTCCACAAATCCATAAATAATGGGGTTCACAAATCCATGAATAACGGGGTCCGCAAATCCATGAATATGCGGGGTCCTCAAATCCATGAATAAGGGGGTCTGCAAATCCGTGAATATGTGGGGTCCGCAAATCTGCGAATATGCGGGGTCCACAAATCCGCGAATATGCGGGGTCTGCAAATCCGTGAATAACGCGGTCCGCAAATCCGTGAATATGCGGGGTCCGCAAATCCGTGAATAACGGGGTCCGCAAATCCGTGAATATGTGGAGTCTGCAAATATGCAGGGTCCGCAAATCCGTGAATATGCGGGGTCCGCAAATCCGTGAATATGTGGAGTCTGCAAATATGCAGGGTCCGCAAATCCGTGAATATGCGGGGTCCGCAAATCCGTGAATAACGGGGTCCCCAAATCCGTGAATAACGGGGTCCGCAAATCCGTGAATAACCGGGTCTGCAAATCCGTGAATACGTGGGGTCTGCAAATCCGCGGGGTCCGCAAATCCACGAATATGCATGGTCTGCAAATCAGTGAATGTGCGGGGTCCGCAAATCCGTGAATAACAGGATCCGCAAATCCGTGAATATGCGGGGTCCGCAAATCCGTGAATAACGGGGTCTGCAAATCCGCGAATATGCGGGGTCCACAAATCCGCAGGGTCCGCAAATCCACGGGGTCCGCAAATCCGTGAATATGCAGGGTCCGCAAATCCGTGAATATACGGGGTCCGCAAATCCGTGAATAACGGGGTCCGACAGGACTTCATAAGTGATTGCAGTAACACAGATTTTCAATGAAAGAAAAAAAAATAAAAAAAACTTTACCTTCGGCCTTTCACCTTTTGAACTAAAAATTTAACAAGTTCATTATTGTATTGCAGTCCATAGTTATGCTAAGTTTAGTCAAAATCCCTTCAGCAGTTCACAAGTTATGGCAGTCAGGAAAATCTGCTACTTTCAGCTCAAGGTCACATGACCTTTGACCCTTTGAACCTAAATTGGCAGCCTAAATTAATTTGAACCTAAATTCATATTGGCAGCCAGGTGTTTTGTGAATGAAAAGGTCGACACGGATCTCAAAGTTGTTACGGATTCTAACCGTAACCAGGAGCAGCTCAGACACGAGGCTGGAAAATTGGTTCAAGACTACTCCACAGATCTAAACGTGGAGGTTGTGCTAAGTGAGATAGTACAGTTCTTGAGCTATGCAAAACAGACAGACTTCACTTCTCCAAGAAGCCAAGCTCAGCTACTTCACAAGGATGGACTTGTAGACACTTTCCGAAACGTACAGGTGGCACTCCATATATACCGATGTATGATGGTTACAAACCGAGAGATTGTTCAGTAAATTTGATCTCTTGAAGACCGAGGTGCGTAATTTGATGCAACATGACCGGCTCGGTGCGTCGTGGCTCCTCAACATCGAAAAGGACCAAAATGACAGCTGCACCTTGAGGATACACTTTTCAAGTCTCGCAAGTACCTCTTGTGTAAACGTCCTCCTTCGCAAGCAGGATCACAACTTCCCACAGAAGGTGAACAACATCTTTACATTTATTTAATTGATTTGTTTCTTGGAATCGAGTCCAGGTAGACACAATGTGTCCATCGAAGTTGGAAATTAAAGTTTAATGACTTACCTATAATGTGTTGTAACTCAATTGTGAAATTTCATCACATCCTGCATGCAGGACCCCCTAAAGGTGAGTACCTCCCCCCCACCCCCCCCCCCCATCTAATCCAGCCCAGCCAAGCAGTAAGTTGTAATCTGTTCAGGTTGCCATTGATCGCTCACCTACTCCTCACGTATTAAAATCCCCATCACATATGCAAGTACCCCACTTCAACACAAAGAATGATCTGATCTGATGAAGAGCCAGGACACGCACACGTGTAATAAACAGCCAATGGGTTCAACAAGCATAACACAAACGTTTGTAGGTATCAGAGGTATTCCACAACCACAGCATGGACTTCATACCAACTCTTGTTCCCCAGGCAAAAATGCGACAGTTAGAACTGTAGTACATGAGAGTTGTACTCTCATATACTACAGTAGTCTGCAGAGAATTACTACAGGAAAGGAATGTTATTTTTGCTTGGGAATCCAGGGACAGCCAATTGCTCCGAGCTTTAAAAGCACTTGCGACTGAAGCCATAAGTGGTTACAATGTTTCAGTTTTGAACATTAAGAGAAGGTTCTTCAGACAATGCAGAATCATATCACATGAGAATGACGCAATGAAGGTGGGAAGAACACAAACTTCATCTCATCATTTAAAGTGCAAAGTATCCCACCCAGCAAGTTTACTCAGAATGGGAACATGGACATAAAATAGTAAATAAATGAGGGGAGGACACGAGCCCCCTCCAGGACGAGCCAGGCCCCTTGTAGGTGGAGCTTCGAGGCTTTTGAAAAGCAGAGTGGAATCGGGGGGAGGAGGCAGAGCACAGGGTCGGAACTGCATTGTCAAAGTGTGTCTGTGGAATACCTCCTTGGCCTCCTCCTCCACTTCTTCAACCTCATCAGGTAAGAGATCAAAACAAGGCTCATTTCCATCATCAATGCTTGCTGTAATCTGTTCATCGATTTCATGCTTCCTTCATATTGTTCTTGGATTTTGAACTGCACTGCTCTCACAATTAAGGGACAATGAGTTAAACCTAAAACTCACAATTTGTGCAAACCTCCAGGAACAAAGCAATTGTAAAAAAAAATTAATAAATAAACATTCTTGATGGAGAAATTAAAGTGAACACTGGTGATGCGAATTCCTCTTGGACAGAATTACTTTGTTCGACTGGACGTTTAGAAGAAAAACAAAAAAGAAGCAACGGCTCTGAACTTACGTCTCCAGAACGTGCAACAGTAACTCTTCTTGGAAAAAAAAAAACTTTACTCTTTTCACACTTGCCAACATGTAGGGAAGCAGAGGAACTCCAGAATCCTATTATTATGGTTAAAAATCTCAATTATGATTGTGTTATTATCTCTGTGTGACTGGTATTGTTACAAAGTGGGAGGTTATCGGATCATATCGGATGTATTTTGGGTGAGTTATGAGTCTGGTACACACGTTGCATTGTATCTAAGGAGGGACTATATAACGCTGATGCAGTGCCCCTTGTAGGTTAGCCACTTGCAATTTGCTCAGGGTGCCGGGGATAATACGCCGACTCTTCACAGACGTCACCGCGGGATCTTCGTGGTACACCGGCTAATGCCAGCAGGCGGGACACCCGGCTCAAGGTCCATCTGAGGGACGGAGCACTTTGCGATGCAATTGTCTTACCTGTGTGACAGCAATCCAAGTTTATAGCCAGGGCGGGAATCAAACCAAGAAGAGACAATTCGCATTGTATTCTTCATTGGTGGTGGGTAGTAGGCTCAGGTCCAGATGATCATCCAGGCCGAAACTTGCTCGGTCTTCATCTCAAGGCAGAAGTGGGTTTCTTTAAGGACGTCTGAGTCACGACACCACCTCGTTTGGATTTGGACACTCCAGCAGATTATCCACATTTGGACTTTAAGTCTCTTCCACTGTCAACAAACAAATCCCAGAAGAAGTCCACAAAAGCATGAAACTTCGGTCTCATCGCACGCGCAAGGATCTGCTGGGCTGGCCATGCCAGGTGTACGCGTGTGGACAAGCAGTGTAACGTGGACCTCTTGGTACGAATTTACAAGAGGCCCCCTAAGGTCAGACAAACAAAGGGTTCACGGGTTTACCAGCCCGTGGAACGAAAAGGTCTACCATGTGATCGAGCGGTCTCATGAGGAACGCTACGTCCGGATACAGAGCATGCTCAAGAGACCCTGGATATTCCAACTCTTAAACCATGCGCTTCAATTACAAAAAAAAAGAAAGAAATCACACCAGATGAACATTAATAGTAATATTATTTAGGATTAGAATCATTATTCTGACAGTCCCTGGTATTGTATGTTACTGTATTAATAGGTGATGCCCAGAGAGCAATTCTGCGGCTGCAACATTAAAGTTACGCACTCGCATTCTCTTAAATCCAGGCATTAAAGAGACCTTTATGAGCAGTAACAGATAAAAAGTTATCCCCATAGTCCAAGATATTATTAAAGAAATTATCAATAAGCACACGAGGGATGGAGGGGTGTCGTGATAGATGGATGGAGTCAAAAAGTGAACCACATATAGTATAGAACGGTCATTTTGGGCCCCAAAAAGGTCATTTTGCGGCGTGCGGCGGATGATGAACGCTAATCGTTCAAGCAACGGTAGACTATACCACCATACGAGCTAGCGAGGCATCATGGCGTTTGATGCGAGTACCGCTGGTTCTTACATATTACATATTCCCCCATTTTGATATTTCAGGACATTTACAACGCACTTTAATGGGACTTGAGATCCCGCTTGTGCCGAGCATTTCCGGCTACTCATCTCTGTATCCGCATTTGGAAGAAGGTTTATCGGGTCTGGAATTAGGCCCTAGTTGGTCAATGACCCCGATCCCTACAAACCAACACAACCGAATAATCGGGGACACGCCGAACGTCCAGTTAGTGGAACGGAATGGAAAGAACACACGGAAAAGTCTGCTTTATCCACCGGGACGCGTGAAGCTCAGAGCTTTATTCCGATCATTTCCTGCCTCTTCTAGTTTATGGAAAAACATCCAGACAAGAAGTATGGAAAATTTTGGTGCTAGTTGCCACGCGAGGCTGATTATAAACACAGGCGGGCTTGATGGGTCTGGGCAGAGTAGATGTTTGAAGGAACCACACGGTTTTGGAACCCATTTGCCTGACAAGCCAAGAATTAACTCATCATGAGCTCTGGGGTTAACCCCCTATAAGGTTGTATTCCAAGCTTTGGATGGATGCATGCCAAGACAACGCAAGAGGTCCTCGTTGTTGAGGATAGATGCAATCGAGTCGAGCGAGAGGGAAGCATCTCAGCATGGAGCCACGTGAACCATGGAGTACACACTTCCATGGATGTGTACGACAGCAATGTACAAGGACAAAATCGTACCATGGAGATCCGTGCAGTACAAGTGGCATGCGTTATCCACGTACGAGTATTAAAATCTTACGAAAGAGGTCCATGTACAAGATGAGTAGCAAATCATACATACCGTGGAGAGGAGCGTCCACTTTGTACACCACAATGAGTACATTTTACTGTGGGTGTCCTGATGATCAACTGTTTTGTTTGTTTTTGATACAGGATCTCGGCTCACGGAAGAGAGAGGTGACATTGGATTAAAAAAGGTAAACACACTGACAATGGGGGCAGCAGTTTGACCCATCAAGCAAGAGAATGAACCAACATGGAAAAGAGAGAAAAATAATAAAAAAACAAAAAGGGGATAAAACAGTGAACTGCAACAAAGGGTTGGGTTAGGTGGTATTAAAGGGGGTAGAAAAGATCATGGGGAGGGATATGAGATGGTGGCACACCACTTGCTTGAAGCCCCTCCAGAAGGCAGTTTCAATCAGCAGAAAACGGGAATAAAAGAGTCGAGGTGTACACAAAGGCTGGGTTTTGGGAGTTGAGCAAGGAGGTGGTGATTGGAGGAGCTGGTGAGGGTCAGAGGGCTGAGAAAGACCAGAGAAGAGGTGGGTTAAAAAAAAAAAAAGATTTAATGCGAGAAAAGACCTTGGGATTCGGCCTCATCGCGGGATATTCCAACAATGTCGAGCTTTGGCTTCCACGGAATCCAGAAGAGAAAGATGTGTTGCTGGAGCACCAGCCCATAGGAGAGAGCATTACTCCACTGGCCTATGGACAAAGGCCTTGCAGATTGCGAGAAATTGATTTTTCCAAGGAAATCTAAAGAACGGAGAATGTCCAGTCTTTGGAGGCCGGGTTTACGAAATGGTCAGCCCAGGGTGAGGTCACGACTGGTGCTGAGGCCTAGAGGTTCAACATACTGAATGAACCTCTTGCAGTGGCCGACGATGGAAGTAGACAGGTGGGTCAGTTTGACGATCCTTCCGGAACCACAGAGTGAGACGATGAGAGTTGCCAGGATTAAAGGACATTTTGCATGGTTTTTATCTGCTGATCTTACCTCGTGTGGCCTTAACGCTTGACAGGCAAGCCCAACTCAGGGTCCAGTTAAGGTTCCACCCCAGGTGGCTGTTAGAGTTTAAATTAACATCTAAAACACTCATGGTTATTATTATGATATGATAGTAGTAGCACAGCATCGGTCGATCTGAGAACCGCCAAAGATCAGTGATCGCAAGTCGTACACTCCAGATTGGAGTGCGAGAAACGAGAGTGAAACTTCGAGCGATTATGATTGTTTTATAAGCACAACATTGGGAACTTTATTTGGAGGAAACGATTGGAAGGAAGGTTGGAGTTCAGTGCCTCCACTTCTCGAATTAACAACTTTTAAAGTTATGTTTGGGAGAAACGTTTCCAATGGGAATGAGTCGTGCCTCAAATCCCGACCGTATTTGGTCAGAGACCCTCGCGCGACGTGTCCCTTGCCTTGTACGGGCTCGTGCACGCGGGACAGCCCTATTTGGCCAAATCATAACAAACGAGTTCTGCGTCTGGATGGGAACGCGTGCGGCGTGACGTCACAATTCGATTCGATACTTTCTTTGACTGGTGGTGGAATTTGCGTGGTGGGTGGGAAGGGGGACGGGGGTGGTCCTGGATACTAAATAAAACCTGAACAAACTGGGCTTCCAAGAAAAGCAAAGGGGAAGGACCGAAGTGGACATGTTTTTAACTATCAGGTTAGAATCCTGCAAGCCGGTTCTCCGACTGCGACCGACGTACTAACTTGAAACTTTTCATGCATTCCTTGCCTCCCACAGCCCTGTGAAACGGAAACCACATCACGTGAAGACGCCATAATTACCACTCAACTGTGGTCATTAGTGGAGTAAACGCTTTCCATCACTAGTGGCCTGCGTTTCACCCCAACTTACATCTCCAACATTCCATAACAATAATTACTGAAACAGCACATAATTAAATTATTTATTTACAACTCACAGTACAACAATTTACAACTATTTACAACACAGGGGGGTGTACAACTCACCGTTACATCAGCATGAATCACCGGAGTGGACTGCTCCCAGCACCAGACTTTGAGCCAATACATCAAGATGCTCTGTGTGGCTTCTCTCGGTCAGGCCCCATGGACAATCACTGAAGGTCTTGCTTTTCCCTCATTATATTTTACAAGAACCTCTTTCACCTCATTATGATCTATCTCAAACTCATGGAGTGTTGACATGTGACAATTACAATGAGTAAACAGGAAGCTGAGAACATAGTGTCTGGGAGAAGCTGCTTGCCAGGGGAGCAGTACTGCATCTCTGGTGAGTCCAAGTCTGAGATGAAGCACTGTGACCCTGGTAGGCAGTAATACTTCAGGACAAGTGGTCCTGATGTTTAACAAGGCTCCTCATTTCCGTCAGTTCCTACGTCATCGGTCTAGCGGCTGGGATTGGCTGGGGTCCAGTTTTCCCAGGATTCCCTGTTGTTAATACCAAGGATTCCTGGAAAGGCTGTCCCCAGACTCGCCCCTTCCCTGCAATCACGTTGTTGGACAGACCCTGCGATACTTGGATAGGAATTTCTTCATGGTGGTGCCGGCGATAACTCGCATACGTACTCTTCGTGAAGGACACTGTGCATCTTTAAGGTGCACCAAGTTCATATTCATTACCTCCACCAGATGAGAGGATACTGCACTTGAATCTGTCAGCACAGAACGTGAGTGTGTATAAATTACATCAGACCCTTCAGACCTTTGAGATCTACAACTAAACACGACAGACCTTTCATTTATTTGCTACACAAACCAAGTCCTGGTGAGGATTTGCAATCTCTGATTACTCTTTCTTGTTGAAGCCTGTGGCTGTGGATTGCATCATTGCTGGTAGCGCAGGTGTGCCGCTGATGGAGTGCCCCGTTTCCAGTAAGCTAGTACTCATCCCACCTGGAGTTATTTAATGGCATAACAGGGGCTCAAACTCAAGACTCTAAGATCAAGCCAGCCAACACACTGGGATAGAAGAGAGATTTTAACCCAGGTGAGATAGCTTAGAGCTCGAGACTATCCTGCCAGCCTCCATAACCCAAATAAATCTGGCACGACCTGTCAAAACAGCTCGTCCCTTATTCAAGGGCCATTGAACATGTCCGGATGAAAACACAAGACATCCAGCTCTATTGCTTACACTGCTGATCAATCTCAGAAAAAGATAAAACTAGAACGGCACTCAGTGGAGCGCAAATCTCTGCCAGGCTGAACGGTTTACGTTTTGTATCCCACCGATAGGCTGGATCTGGATCCGGATCTTCACCAAAATCTAATCGATTCATCCGTGTCACACACCCAACCTGTCCAAGTTACGTCTGAATCCGTCCGAAACCGAGACATCCGAAACAGACAAACAAAAACAAACAAATCATGGTGAAAACGACCTCTGTACACCTTCGGTGGCAGAGGTAATAAATAAACCAATGTCACCCTCAGGGTGACCTGTATCTTGCCAAAAGGTGACCACGTGTAACTTCTTTAAGGTCACACTGAGGTGAACAGAGCTGCTATCCACCAGGAGCGACTCCTTGAGGAATATCTGCCTACGAGAGATTCCGATGAGAATCGTTCTACAGAGTAACCATGAAAAATATGCTTTTGCCTCATGTCACCAAATGACATCATAATGTCTCAAGCTTGACAGATCTAGAAAGCACTCATCGAGGTATTCAATTTGAGGTAGACGATATGGTTCCTAAAACTTGAAAATTTGACCTTGGGGTCAAATATGTTTGACCTTAGGCACTAACCATGAAGGTCAAGGCCAATCGCCACCAAAAATTAATCAGCTGAGCGCCAGACCATGAACTATATTCCCATGAAGTTTGAAGATGATCCGATCAAAAAATAATGGTTTCGTCGACACCCCTGATTTGCGACAAAGTGACCTTGACCTTCAAAAATTTATGCGCTGAAAGGGACCTCTATAGGCCTCTGATATCCGAAGTTACAAAAATTTCCAATGATAACTGTGCTCTGCAGAATTTTTTATACGTGATTACGGACAAACAACCAAAAAAAAAAAACAAAAAAAACATACAAGCTGACTAACATATCTTGCAAAAACTTCATTTTGGCAAGATAATAAATTGGCCTTCATTCTCCTGTTCCGTAACAACGCATTCCTCCAACAACGGCCGCAAACGACGAAACGTCAGGCCAAAGGTGACAGAAAGAACCGGCAGCAGAAAGAGTGGTGCAGGGAAAGCAACAGCACTGTGGGATGAAGTTCAAAGTTCAGACAAGGCTGAGACCAACAAACCTTTATTAGAAGATAGAAGAGTAACGGATAGGTAAACCAGCAGCATTGGTGAAGTAGAAGAATTAAGATAACACTGGCAGTTAAAATAGTTGAACTCTGCCAAAAGCACACCACATTTATAAAATGAAGAGCATTTGTCCAAAGTTTATTAATAATAAATAAAACTCTCATCAAATAATTTTGCAAACTACATGGAAGCAAAAGAAGAAAAGAAATACAGCATCGAAAAGTGGGATTGGAACATCGCTCCCATTAAGGTTCAAACGTCACAAAGAAGGGACTGACATCACAACAATAGGAGTCATAAAGGGGGCAAGACACCCCAAAAGTTTACCCACAAAAATATTGCAAACAACTTTTGAAGTCAGTCCGTCATCAAAATAGGATAAAACAAACTTTGATTACCTCTGGCAAAGAAAGTGTGACAGGAATTGAACTTGCATCCAAACAAGACACTTTCAACAAACTTTTATTTGATTTAAAACACATGGAGAAGAAACATTTTCTCATCAATAGCACAAAGCTTAGCTCGTGTCACCTGCCTGCACTTCCTCCCCAAATCCCCTAAATAAGTTCCAGCACAAGAGTTCAGATTCTACCTGGTTGGAGGATTTCTTGCGATAGCAGGTTAAGTTCCGAGGTTAAATACAACGGCTTTGATAAAATCGAGACTGGATAACCAAGAGCGGGTTTTCTTTTTACCGGGAACGTGTAATGTGGCCACTCAGGGGTCGGGGGGAGGGGTGTTGGTGATGGAGTACTCGTGTGGTTCTAGCTTTTACCCATGGTCGAATTCAACACGTTTTCGCTGCCACTCGGTATGCTGTTCAAAGCTTTCTGGTGAGGGGAAAAGGGGGCGGAAGGAGAGGTTGGAAAATCAGAATGACATGGGGAACAGCTTCCAATATTGGAGATATATTAAAAAAAATAATAAAATAAAATAAAAAATTTTTAAATGGGTATCCAGAGGTTGTCGACCAATTGAATGTGATGGAAGAACCTGTGAATCAAAACCATTTTCCTTTCTGCATATTTGCAAGTAAACCATTTTCATTCTTCTTACTCCCCGTTCTGCTCGCTGGCTCAAAACCAATGCGGCTTGATAATATTAATCCAATCAAATTAAACAGTAAAAGCTTATAATTGAAAAAAACAAAAAAAAAAATAGCTGGATTGACTAGTCAGTAAAGCCGCCATTTCGGTGAGAATCCACTCGCCTTGGTCATGGCAGATGTTGAAGTGAAGAAGCTGTGAATCGCCACGTGACATCCTCCGGTGGTGGGGAGAGTTGGTGTGTGGATCAATCCAGGAGCCACGTGACGGTTGCAGAAGGCGTGAAAGATGTTATGGTAGCCTCGTCCCACTTGCGTGACAGATGAAATAGAAAAATGCCACTTTTGTCACAACTCTTTCACCTCGAGAAAAGCACTTTTTCTCTGAGTTAACCACTTGACGTATCAAAGATGTGACCTTGCAGGTTTTTTTTTTTTTCTCTGTCGAAGATTGGTCAAGTTAAGGCCAAGCTGTTAGAAAAAAAAAAAAAAACTCAGCAAACCCTTAAGGTCCATACGAACTAACACTGTTGTCCAGCTCATGAAGAGGGTTTGAACTCTGCTGTATATACACCCTTGAACCTGCATGGTCACAGATTTGACAAGTCAAGTGGTTATCTTGGAGTAAAAAAAAAAAGTGGTTTGCTCGAGGTGTAAAGTAATCCATTTAGGAAAGAGTTGAATCACTATCTCAACATGAAGGACGGTTTGTGATTTGATCCGTCGAGACAAGGCCATAACAGCTCTTCCACGCCGTCTGAAACAATCATGTGACGCCCGGATTGGTCCACAGACCAACTCACTCCGCCACCGGAGGATGTCATGTGGTGATTCCCAAACTTCTTCAATCACCTGATGTTTTGCATCGTTTTGATTTTGCCTTCCGTTGGCATGGCAGCAGTTGTGTCTGGAAGCTGTATCTTGTTGGTTTACCTGTCATTTACATTTTCTCAGTTTGATATATATATTTTTAATCCACTCGTTAAATGCCCTTTTTCTGTAAACAAAATTCGTATGAAAACAAAACTCACAGTGAAATCTGCATAGCTTTCAGTTCCCACGACAAGTGCAGCGTTGGACCGTGGGGAACAACAGCCATCAGCAACATTGGCACCACTCTTGAACTTTTCAACCTCGAGCTGCCGTTTGCCCACAGACTTTGGGATCGAGCCCGGCGGATTATAGTCGCACAGTGGAGGCCGAGGATAGCGACTAAATTTGGGTGTCAAAACGACCTGCAGAAAATGAAAAAATCATGATAGCGTGGGTGGGGGATTGCATGCACATATAGGGGTTGGGAGTGGAGAGAGGGGTTGAATGCACACAACAGGGAAGGGGAAAGGGGTTGCTCGCCCACAGACAGCACCTTGCGAGTTTGCGGTGTCGCACAGACGGAGACGGGAGATGGTTGGCATGAAGAGTTTGGAGTTACAGCAACACCAGCCGTTCCATTCAACTGCAGGGGTAAATAGAGGGCAACACATATGTATTTGATGGATAAAGTTCAGGGATTTATTAAAAAAAAAATCTTGGAATAAATGCATAAATTAAAAATAATTAAATAAAGACTGGTGCTTAAACATTCTAAAAATATATAAAACACCAAAGCAGGAGGCAGCTCAAATGTCAGTGAGGAAAATCAAATCAAGGCAGGTTAGAGGTGCAAGGCTCATCACGACCTTCCTGAGTTTCCCAGGTGTCATTGCATTTCCTCCCCGACGCTTGCTTGGAGTGCGTGGGAAAGATCCAAACACTGCCTCATTCTCCAGGGTTTGTGCACGCTTCAACTGCTAAAGAAACGCATGCGATCACGAGGTTTTGGGGTGCTCGTTCTTCTTTGGAGGTTTAAAAAATATATATATATATATATATTGTTAGGGAGGGGGCTACATTGATCGAGTATTACAAATGGATTTTGGTGAAAGGTACAAACTTTGGAAATGAAAATATATTCAGCATAAAAATTCACAAGGGAGTTTGCTAGAACAATAGTGCAAAAGAGAAGGAAGGGGGTCAAGGGTTACAAGATGCAGTATACCAAAGCACATACAAAGGCTTTAATTATGTACACCGTTGGGGTCTTACCCTTTCTTGTTTCTCCTTCTCCCTTTCCTCTTTCAGGGTGGCCCAACGGCAAGCAACCAGCTCAGGAAACGGTTTCCCCCAGGGCAAGATGGCACGTCCAACCAGTAACGCACTCAGCTCGCTCTCCAACTGATAAATAAAAACGACATGCGACATTACACAACAGGAGGCCGAGTCCCAAAGTCTGTTCCTCACCCATCACAGGCAGCTTGGTAGAGTTTGCCTTTGTTCGCCTCACTTTTGACCACGCAACTCCCTTGCCCCAACCCACCCATGTCACAATTGTTCTTCTTGAATCCCAAACCTGGTGATACCTTCCCCAATTCCAATATGAACGCTCTCCTCCATTCCCTTACCTGTGGAACAAATCCGTGTTTTCCTCGTGCCCCTCCCTTCAGTCCTTCAACGGTCCTGCCCATCCTCACCTCATGTACCCAATCCTGCTCTTTTACACTCGAAGACACCCTCGCACTCACGTGTGAAGTCTGTCTCCCAGTTCCCCCTCTCATCCTCCGTCAGTCTGTCGATCTGCTTTCCTCTGTCATTTAGCTCCTCTCGGTAAGCCTCAAAAAAATACCAAACAAAACATCAACTAGAAGGGCACTCTGAAGGGCACATACCTCCACCACGCAACACCTGATCCAGTAGAACATATCGGGCCCAATAAATTTTTGAAATATCATCCTTTATATCGTTTTTGGTACCATCCTACTGGCTCCCCCGATAACAGCCACAATCATCAAAATGTTAGGTCAGAGTCTTAATCAAAAAAAAAAGCAAGCTTTTAGTGAGCATCCATCTTGGTGCCAGCACAATTTGCTGGAAAACTTTCAAGGAAGCAACAGGCAACAAATGGGCCTAACCTTGGGAAGCTCTCGCTTGAGGTGCTTCCGCTCTTGCTCCTCACGTAGGAGTGCTCCACCACGGTTGTTTAACCTCGCCGGGTCTCCAGCTCTGCGCTGCTTCACAAGGAGACAGTCAAGCAAACTGGCGGCCAATGTCACCATGACAACGATTATGCAATGCTCTTAATTTGAGGACACTGAGGGCCATCTACTGTTTCTCGGATGCAGACAAGTCCAGAAACAATACTATATATATATACACTATTAATGTTTAAACCACCTGCTACTTATGGGCCATCTTGTCGAAGTGATGCGAAACGCATTGTCTGAAAGCACAAGGACAACAAAGAGACAGGTCAGTGGGAGCACCTCCATCTCCAGGAATTGCTGCCAGAAACGATCCCAACGAGCCAGGCCCAGATAGAGGTCCTGTCCAGCATCAAAGTCAGACTTCAACCTTTCCAACTCTTGCTCCAGGAGAGACAGTCGGTCTTCAGAGATTTCGTCTGAGAGCGGTCAAAGCAGCCAAGGATCGAGCAGGGAAGAGAAGAGGTGGGAAGGGAATGAAATGCTGTGATCACAAGTTAAAATCCCCATGTACTGTGCATACAATTCATGTGCAAACTCCTCCAATGACCCAGCATGGTGCACAAACAGTAACTGGAGAACCATTGAAAATCCCCATGTTTACAACCAAAAGAAAAAACAGTTCTACCAGGAATGACCCCATATAAAATCGTTTGAAAATATTTTCCTGTTTTGACCCCCTAAGGCATGAACAGGTCAAATTTTTTTTTGACATATTTCATCTGTTCCCCAATGTTGATTGTATATACAAATTTTTATTAGAAAATGTTTAAAAACGAGTCCATAATTACACTTTTCGTTATTTGACCTTTTGACCCTTTCCCAGGGCAGCGCCAAAAAAAAATAAAAAAAAGATACTGTTCTTAAACCTTCATATTGCTATGTTCACGGGGTAGATGGAGGAATTTCATAGCAAAGGTAGAATTGTATAGAGTAGCATGGTCCGTGGACGAGCAGAAGACATCTCTATGTAAATTATGAAAATGCACACCTTTGAAATAACCAAAGATAAACATTTACAGCAATTATTTGCATTAATAAACCAACAAATTCTCCAGCCCCCCCTCCCCTACTTCCAGTCAAGTCACATGACATTTGAAAAGTCAGAATGGGCAAAGCAATAATTATTGTTTCCAAACAAACTCACATTAAAAAAAAAAATTCAAAACAGCACAAGGAAGTTTCACCTATGCGATGAATTTCCTACACAGCACAAAGTGAAAGGCTCGGTGGGGAGTATCATCAAAGGTTTACTTGGTAATTTGTTAAGAGGCAAATTTATTCCACAATTTCAAACGATGGACATGCAAGCCAACATTTGGCACTGAAGCCCGAATGCAAACAAACAACTTTGTCGATTTCCATCCGATATTGTACAAGGCATTAAGATATTAGAAATGGAAAAGGTAGTGTTTGTGTGTTGGTGGGGGGGAGGGGGAAGCAAGAGAAGAGCTACATTTAAATTCCACTTCAATATCCAAATCAAATGAGCATTCTTCACCCGCGTAAGGCACTTACCGTCGTGGAAAGGCCCGAATGCCTGTTTCTGACAGTCACCATAGCAACAACACTCCCAGGCCTGAATGATGCCTTTCTTCACGCGAGCAATTACATCCCCCAGGCGCTCTCTCCTCATTTCCGTCAGCCTGCCAACCTCATCCGCAAGCTGGAAAAACGCACACGCAAGTGAGGACATGGTACGGTGCTTTGGATTGACAACCGAGCAAATACAAGCAAACAAAAAAAAATATGAAGAAAAAAAAAAAAAAAAACACAAAAGGCAAGTTATGATTACGGTGCAACGTTTGTTATAGCCGAGAAGACATTTGTATGAAAAAATAGTTAACTATCTCCGAAAATAACATCCGGTAACATTTGGGAAGGTAACCGACAATTAACTTTGCTCTGTAAATGTTTATTAAACCATCTCGTTTCAGGATAACAAATTAGAGCAAAACATGTGCACTCACCAGGTCACGAACGCGCTCAGAGGTGCCTGCCGTGCGTGCTGTGGTGCTCGCACGCTCGTCTGGTCCCGTGTCCAACTGCGACCACAGCTCGCAGAGCCTCGTCCGCAGGGCCGCGCAACTGGAATTCACGTCAGCAAGTCTCTGCTCCAGCTGCATGGTGAAAACGGTACACCAAGGATAACCTTTTGAGTCTGTCTGCATATGCTGTACGTCAATTGTGTATGCACACAAATCAAATAATTAAATAAATAAACAAACAAACAACTGATTTGGGGCAACATGCTTGACTTCAGGGGTGTGGGGGTTGTCATTCATTACAATTCACCCGTTTTATTTATACAGGACAACCGCCATGGGTAAGGATCTATCCAAGTTTGCTTTCCTGATGGCCATGGCGATGTATTCAACAGCAGTAGCTTTAGGATGTGGTTGTCCTGTGTTAGAAGAAGCGAAATGCTTCATCTCAATTAGTTTGAGGCCATGTCATTTATAGAATCCTTGGGGGTCTAAAAATGCCATCAATCCAAGAAAGAAGGGTATGTCATGCGGTTCACACCCTTAACGGGCACCGCTGCCGGAGAGTGCAAGGTAAAGAGCAAGTTCAACGGGTCGACAACAAATCGACATGGTATCATCATGCAACACAGAAAATACCATAATACTTCATGCGTTTCATGATGTAATCAGCTACAACACAATCGTGAGAGGGGTTTGGTTGTGGTGTCATAATCGATATTAAAAATCTTTAGGGAAGTCTTAATCGAGAATTAAGGAAACAAATGAGATGATCATCCCCAACTAGCGAAAAAACAACAAGATGTCACCTGGTCTGTGAAATATTTGAGCTGTTGCAGGTCATCATTTGTAAGACCACGATCAACCGTCGTCTCCATCTCCATGCAATCATCCGCGTTTTCCTCCAGCTCTATCAAGATTCCCTTAATTTGCTTGCGCAACGATAAAACCACAGCCTCTCTCCTCACCTGCGGTACAAAAGAAAAACCAAAGGGATTTGGAATTTTAAAAACATAGAATAAAATAAAATTCCTCGGGGAATTGCAATCATCTGATGGATCACCTGCACCATCCACGACGGCAGCACCTCAAAACCGAACACATCAAAGAAGAGCAAGGTTACACCAACATTTCCCACTCCAAAACTCCACCTTTTCCTCCTCCATCTTCTGAAACTCTTCCTCCATTTCAGCCAACTGCTTCAATGATGGCGACGGTCGGTTCAAGCTGGAATCAGCGGAGCCGGTCGTCCCATGTGACAAAGGGCCCGGGCCAGACTTATCCAAGTTGGAACTTGGACGCGTACCTAAGCAGAGTGCGAGGCGCTCAAGGCCGTGCCGCAGATCCTTGCAACGCTGGAACCGGGTTCGACGCTCGGCACACAAAACCGAGGCCTTCGTCCTCATGTCCTTTTCTGTCTGCAGCAGCGAAGCCCCTTTATCGACCTGAAGCAATGACAAACAATATTCAAACAAAAGAACAATGATAAATTAACAACTCGTTGACATTGCCATTCTTGAGCGATTGCACATTGTGCTATCAAACTGTCACAGACGTGTTTACAAACTTACGGCCAGACAGGAACGGGTCGACGCATTCCCAGGAAGATACTTAGAATGAGTGCTTCGTTTTCACAAATTTAAAACCACAAACATATTCTAATGATGCAGAGTCAAAAACAAATTCCCACAGCCACCGGGGTTCATGCATGAGCGACAAGTAGAGTTTTCCGTGACTACTCCGACGGGTCAAGCAAATACCGCAGGACACCTTCCCATGGTCCATTCTTACAAGCCTCGCTTGAATTAGGCGATGACCGATTCTGAGCGAAGGTCTGGGTGCAATGACCAGTCATTGGTCGAACACAACCACAACGACCGATAAAACCGCTTTCCATCATGGGGAAAACACTTTCAGCAACAATGATGAATATCCCGCAGTGAGACAGACACTCGTCTCCTGATAGATTGCGATCATAGTTGGGGTACATTGGCTGATAAAGATTGAGTTTTCAGTTTGACTTGATGGAAATTAGGAGCCCGTGGGGGCTGAAAGGCATGATAACACAATTGTATTCTCGCAGTGAAAACTACGTAGGATGAGCGAGTCCTGAATTGGCAAAAAAAACACAAAACACTCAATTACCTTTAGTCTCGTGAAAGGACCTTGAAACCCTTTGAGATCCTAAAGGGGTGTAAAGGGTCTAACGTGTCGAAAGAGTCTGAAAAGGTATTTAAAGGATTTATTAATCTGTCAAAAGGGTCCACAGGTGAGAGGGCTTGATAGAGTTTGAAGGTGTCCAAAAGGTCTAAAGCGTACATTCAAAAATTGGTATAAAACAAGAAAAAGTGTAATCAGAGATTGCACACCCTCACCAGGACTTGTTTTGTGTGGTGTCTGTGTACTGGTGTTTTACGTAATTAATATGACATAATTAGAACTGCCACTTTATAACTGCTGGCAGTGATGACTGGGTACCAAGACGTCCCACTTTGATTGGACACCTGACGCTGACCCATGACGTTTATTTATATTATTACCTCGGCCACCGAAGGTGAAAGAGGTTATGTTTTCACCCCTTTCTGTTTATGTACATGATGTTCCAAAAAGTTGCGGACAGATCTGGATGAAATTTTGTGGACAGGTAGAACAAGGAGGAACTGATTAGATTTTGGTGAAGATCCACATCCGACGAGTAGAATCAAGTGATTCTTCATCATTGAGAGATAGGGCAAAACTAATATGGAGCACGATAATCTCAAACCGTGGACGGATTCACATGAAACTTGGTGGACAGGTTAGGTGTGTGACATGGATGAATCGATTCCATTTTGGTGAAGATCCTAATCCGGATACGAGAATTATCTAATTTTTAAAAGTGATTTTTCACAATTAAGAGATGGGGCTTAAACTATATATAAATTAGAGGGGGAGCACTCGGTAGAGTGCAAAACCACCGCCGCCAATACTGCTAGGTCACTCAAGTGAACCTGATATCCTATTCATTCAATTTGATGTCAACAATGCTCACAGAGTTAGTTTGCAACTTTCCCTTTTACATACTCAATTCATTCGTCATAACAAGATTCCTTGAGACAGAAATTGATTTTACGTGGGTATATCCACCTGAAGTTCCAAAATCAGCCGCAATTATAATTGTGGCATGTTTGTTGTTGGAAATCACTTCCAACATGTAGGAACGCAAAAAATAAAAAAATAAAAAAATCGAAATTTTGTTGAAAAAAAAAAGTTGCAAAAATTTTTTTCTCTAAATTTTTTTTTTGGGGGGGGGGGGTTGGAAATCACTTAAAACATGTAGGAATGCAAAAAAAAAAAATTCAAATATTTTTTCAAATTGGCCGCCATAGTGGCCATATTAGATTTTGGACAAGTCCAAAATCTAATGGCATGATCCTTGGACCAGACCTAACCCCCCCCCCACCAAGTTTCGTCAAAATCAGTCGAGTTTTTCCATAATACTGTTCACAAACAAACAAACCAATGTCACCCGCAGGGTGACCCGTATCTTGCCAAAAGGTGACCACGTGTGACTTCTTTAAGGTCACACTGAGGTGAACAGAGCTGCTATCCACCAGGAGCGACTCCTTGAGGAATATCTGCCTACGAGAGATTCCGATAAGAATCGTTCGACAGAGTAACCATGAAAAATATGCGTTTTCCTCATAACGTCACCAAATGACGTCATAATGTCTCAAGCTTGACATATCTAGAAAGCACTCATCGAGGTGTTCAATTTGAGGTACAACACGATATGGTTCCTAAAACTTGAAAATTTGACCTTGGGGTCAAATATGTTTGACCTTAGGTGCTAACCATGAAGGTCAAGGCCAATCGCCACCAAAAATGAATCAGCTGAGCGCCAGACCATGAACTATATTCCCATGAAGTTTTAAGATGATCCAATCAAAATTACTCAAATAAATAAGGGTTTCGTCGACCCCTGATTTGCGACAAAGTGACCTTGACCTT
The DNA here is from genome assembly GCF_056783735.1 of Eptatretus burgeri. Lineage (NCBI taxonomy): Eukaryota > Metazoa > Chordata > Myxini > Myxiniformes > Myxinidae > Eptatretus > Eptatretus burgeri. Next base: position 6,419,835 of record NC_140976.1, on the reverse strand, counting down.
TGACCTTCAAAATTCTATGCGCTGAAAGGGACCTCGATTGGCCTCTGATATGCGAAGTTACAAAAATTTCCAATGATAACTGTGCTCTGCAGAATTTTTTGTACATGATTACAGACAAACAAAAAATAAATAAACAAACAAACAAACAAACAAGCTGACTAACATATCTTGCAAAAACTTCGTTTTGGCAAGATAACAAGCAGAAAGGGGTGAAAACAGTAACCTCGATCCATCTTCGATGGCGGAGGTTAATAACACGATACCTGGACTTCAAAAACATTTTGGACAGATTCGGATGAAACTCAGTGGACAAATTCAGTCGGTCACAAGAACAAGCCAATATGATTTTGGTTCTGGCCCGGATCCAGATCCGGCACATCAGTAGGACACAAAGCGCGAACTGTTCAACGTGGTGGAGGTACACGCTCTTCCGAGTCCTATTTTCTTTCAACCCTGACAAATATCACTCTCACTATGTCTCTCCTAAAAGGACTGTCTGGAACACCCCCGCCCCCACAATCCTCTGGAAGAAGTCCTTTCTTTCAAGCTTCTTGGTCTCACTATCTGCCATGATCTTTCCTGGGAAAGCCACATTTCAAACCTCGCCTCCAAAGCCAGTCACCAACTGGGAATCTTCCACCATGCAAAGTTCTTCCTCGGCCCACCTGAGCTCCTGATCACATACAAAGCTTTCGTCCAAAGCCTGATGGAGTACTGCTCTCCCCTCTGGGCTGGTGCTCCTGCCTCTCACCTTTCTCAGCTTCACGCTGTGGAAACCAAGGCATTTAGGATCATTCGTATCTCCCGCGACGAGGCAGAGTCTTTTGGCCTCTCACTCTCACCGCAGGCAGGTCTGTGGTCCTCCTGTCTTCTAATGTCTCCTCTCCGACCTTGCCCCCCTCCCGCATGCTCTGTCCGAGATATGTTCCCCCCCATCTTTCCGCAGGGCGCTCAAGGTCCGCCAGCAAACCCCTTCTGGTAAAAAAAAAAAAAAAAACTACCAAAAATCAAGAATCAGTGCTCACCTTCACTCTTTCATTCTTCCCACCTTTGGAACAAACTCCCACACTCTTCAATGAAAAGGTGTTTTGAAAAAAATAATTTTTTTTTTTTAATGGACTGAAAGGACCATCCTCCCTCCCTCTGTTACCACCCCAAATCTGTCCTTCCATTCCCCTTTCTTCAAAGCAGGAGGGTATTAATGACATCTAAAGAGGTTTAAGTTAAACTACTAAACACATCGTGTGATGACAGAATGTCATGATGTATGATGGATAGATTAAATTGCGAGTTAATAAGCCAATTATTTTACCACCTGGATGGAATTTTTTTTAATTTTTTTAAGAGCTAGGATACATTACTTTTTGAGCACCGATGTCATGAATCATCATTAGGAGTTTCATAACAATCTGTTGAGGCACCTTAGAAGAATAGGACAAAAATAAATAAATAAAAGGAAGGGAAAAAATAAAATAAAGGAAGCAATAAATAACACGGATGAACGAGTGCGCAGGTGTACCTTGAAGGGGGACAGATCAAGATCTTTGCATAGACGCTCGACCTCTTCAGAGGTTTTCTCCACCGAAGACTCGAGCCTTTTCTTTAACGCCTCCTCCTCGCCAATCATCTCGCCCAGCAAGCCCTGCCAATCAACCGAACAGCACAAGTCAAACCTCAACCACCAAAATGCCTGCTTGCACCGGGGACCCTCGACCACCGAGAAAGACCAACGGAAGAACACCATGATACAGAGACCCACAGACAATAAACCTTCAGAACCCATCATATTATTACATATGGCAGCATGGTTGCCAGGTAGCTATCATTTTGTTAGGGCACAGCTGTGCCGCTGATGCAGTGCCCCTAGACCAGTACACCGATACTCATTTCGCCGACATCAGAAGGATGACAAGTCGAGTCAACCCCACCTGGTGTTAATTCAGCAGAAAACAGGCCTCAAACTCAGGACCCTAAGATCCCAAGTCAGCCCCCCTAACTGCCAAAAGTCAACACCAGGCTTTCAGAACCCATCAAGTGAATTTGATATGTACGAGAGGACACCACGTCCACGTGGTCACAGAACCACCGGCGTGGTCGTGGTGGCCCCCCCAGACATTTCCAACAACAGGTGGCATGCGTCAGACAGCGAAAGTTCAAAAATCAGGTCCGAGTTGAATCGCCATGATGTCATCGTGATCACAAACCCGTCCGGACTCGAACATGCACCTCGATGTACTTCTTTACAACCCGCGTTCTCTCCATCCTCTGATCTTCGGGGATCCCAATGGCTTCCCAGATCGTACGCAGACGGGACAGGGCGGTGTTGAGAGCAGACACCATCTCCACAGCCACGACCTCACTGAAATGGAGACAACAAAAGCTTTTTGGAGGGAGGGAGGATAGACGGCTTAAGGGGGGGGGGAACGAACACGCCGTGCACTTGAGCGTGGCTGTGATCTGTGGAGGACAAAGCCGGCTGTCCTGTCACACCTTGGGACATAAATATTGTACAAGTAGCAAACGACTAACAGGAGGACAACGTTCTAGCTCTTGCATGTGGAACCGGAACCATCTCACACGGACACAAACAGACGGACGGACACACGAGGACACACAAACACAGACACAAACAGACGGACGGACACACGAGGACACACAAACACAGACACAAACAGACGGAAATACACACGAGGACACACAAACACAGACACAAACAGACGGAAATACACACGAGGACACACAAACACAGACGGAAATACACACGACACACAAACACAGACACAAACAGACGGACGGACACACGAGGACACACAAACACAAACAGACGGAAATACACACGAGGACACAAACAGACGGAAGGACACACAGACGAGAACACACAAACACAAACACACGGAAATACACATGAGGACACACAAACACAGACACAAACAGACGGAAATACACATGAGGACACACAAACACAAACACACGGAAATACACACGAGGACACACAAACACAGACACAAACAGACGGAAATACACACGAGGACACACAAACAGACGGAAATACACACGAGGACACACAAACAGACGGAAATACACACGAGGACACACAAACAGACGGAAATACACACGAGGACACACAAACAGACGGAAATACACACGAGGACACACAAACAGACGGAAATACACACGAGGACACACAAACAGACGGAAATACACACGAGGACACACAAACACGGACTTTGGGTTCGATCCTCAAAACCTACTTCGCACACCCGGACAGGAGGACATCAGCACGTTTCGTACAAAGCGAACACACGAGCCCCGTCTCACCTCTTCCTCGTCATCTTAAGGACGACCCTCCAGGAATGGCGACGTTCACGGACACGGCGGAACGGGCACTGCGGGGAAACACGAACGTTAAAAAATATCATAAATCGACAAAATAATGTAAACCCGTTCGATTTTGAGGGACACAGGCCGTGCCGAACCGGTGAACTAGACAAACCGTTGCACGTTGTTGTCCAACAAACCGCCCTGACGCCTCATTAATCGAATCTATATAACGTGTGAAATCATATTCAAACGAAAGGCGTTCTGATTGCTGATTGGCCACTGCGTCATGACGAGGGTGTTTGAATTCGCCAACATCCTTTTCTCCCATTGGTGGAAAGAGCACAAGCAAGTCCTTTGAAGGTTTAGTATCGTACTGTGTGATTGGTTAGTTCGTTAAACGTTGTTTCCGTGCTTCTTTCCTTCAGTTATCACAGCACAGGCTTTGATGGCCGAATGTCCCTCCTCCTGTGTTGGAGACTTGGAGTTCCTCACAATTTCTATGCCTGAGCTGGAACTGGTGAACTGAAGCGTTTTAATGGAGGGTCGGAGTGAAGCGTTTAGAAGATGAAAGTGAAGTGTTGGGAGGATTAGGATGAAGCGTTTTGGGCGTTTTGAAGATTGGAAATGACAGTTGAACAGGCTCGGTGTTGTAACGGTTCGAGCGTCCGGTCTGAGTGTTGGAGGTTGGCGGTTCAAACTCCAGGCTCGTGTTCTTCTTCTTCTTCTTCTCGTTTTTATTCTTCTTCTTTTTCTTCTTGTTTTTCTTTTTCTTCTTCTTCGTCCTGTCTATCTTCTTCTTCTTCTATTTACTCATCATCTCAAAAGCCGCAATGATTCCCACGCTCTTGTGGAGTTGACCCGGGTAAGCTTGGCTCAAGTCTTTCACGAACCGCCGAGACAAACCTGACGTTCGACTGAGCCTAAGGTTAGGGCAGGAATTTGTAATTTGTTCAGGATGCCGGCGATAGCTTGCCGACTTGTTGCGAAGGACACTGTTGGATCTTTAACGTCTACCAACTCAACTAATGATCGCAGACGGGACAACCAGTCAACGTTCCATCCGAGGGACGACACACACACACACACACACACACACACACACACACACACACACACACACACACACACACACACACACACACACACACACACACACACACCTGCCTGTGAAACACCAGGATAGCATTTTATAGCTGGATCGGGATTCGAACCCAGACGAGACAGCTTCGAGGCGGGTGTGTGGTGTACGTCTCGATTCTGGGCCATCCTGGCAGTCGGTGGACAAATACACCAAACACTCGTGCATGGTACGTGCTGTTGGTGGTGCTGCTTCCCTGCTTGACCCTGAATATCTAAAAAGGATAGAGCACGAACTACACAACCATCGTTTAGCAATCACTGCGCAGGCTTCATAACTCTCATGGCCTCTTCTTGCCGATGAAGTTCCTTTTGAGGAATTTCTTATTATTTTATATACAGTACAGGATGAACAAGTTGAAGTATGACGTCACCAACGGCTACGCTGAAAATTAACAGCTCGCCCCGCCCATCAGCGCTCTTCACTCGCCCCGCCCATCAGCGCTCTTCACTCGCCCCGCCCATCAGCGCTCTTCACTCGCCCCGCCCATCAGCGCTCTTCACTCGCCCCGCCCATCAGCGCTCTTAACTCGCCCCGCCCATCAGCGCCCTTCACTCGCCCCGCCCATCAGCGCTCTTAACTCGCCCCGCCCATCAGCGCTCTTAACTCGCCCCGCCCATCAGCGCTCTTAACTCGCCCCGCCCATCAGCGCTCTTCACTCGCCCCGCCCATCAGCGCTCTTCACTCGCCCCGCCCATCAGCGCTCTTAACTCGCCCCGCCCATCAGCACCCTTCACTCGCCCCGCCCATCAGCACCCTTCACTCGCCCCGCCCATCAGCGCTCTTCACTCGCCCCGCCCATCAGCGCTCTTAACTCGCCCCGCCCATCAGCACTCTTCACTCGCCCCGCCCATCAGCGCTCTTAATTCGCCCCGCCCATCAGCGCTCTTAACTCGCCCCGCCCATCAGCGCCCTTCACTCGCCCCGCCCATCAGCGCTCTTAACTCGCCCGCCCATCAGCGGTCTTAACTCGCCCCGCCCATCAGCGCTCTTCACTCGCCCCGCCCATCAGCGCCCTTAACTCCGCCCCTCCCTGAAAGCTCCAGTGCGCTCACTCCGCTTACGTCTTTGTGTGAAATTGTGACGAACTCCCCCTGCCGGTTGCACGTCGCAGTTTAACTGCTGTTTCACGTTCGAATGCTTTCAAGCCCCCCTAACAAACGGACGCCAGCGTTGTCAGACGGAATGAAAACCCGTCATTCTTGTAACAAAAACAGCTAAAATTGATGAAAAAGCGGCCGAAATTGAAACCAACACAGTAATTACGGTCGCAATAGCAGATATAATGGAAACCAACATGTCTATTCTACACACAAGAACGGTCGTGACGGAAACAAGAACGGACAATCCCGAAATAGATCGGTGGGGTCCAGTTTCTTTCCTGCTTTCGAAAAGAATAAACCAGATATGGCCATCCCATTCCTCACCACCACCTATTCCAGTTGTTGACCCTCTGTATTCCTTTCCCCCCCCCCCCCCAAACCAAATTTACCAAAACTTTCCTCTTCATCCGGTTACGCTACTCCCACAAAGTCCCCACACTGCACAGCATCACCTCCAGCTCAACCATTCCCATCATCCTCTCCAGTGCGTCTCCAAGTTCCTGCTTCTCCGCCCCAGTCCTTCCCGTTTGTGGCCCACCTACCGACATAACACACACCATTTGCCTCTGTATCACCACCTATGCTACAACTATCCGATTCTCTCATCTTTCCACTCTGACCACCTGCTTGTTGATCTCTTCCGATACTATTATTCCATCGCCATTACTCCTTCAATTCCTACCAGCATTATTTGGCTTGTATCCCCCCCTCCCAATTTATCGCACATTCAAACCACCTACCTGGATGTCGTTTCTGAACCACTGCCCACCTGGCAGAGCCAGTGCCAACTTGATCAGTTTGGGACGCTCTGGTCATCAAGCAGCAGCGCTGCCCAGGCTGACCTGTAATATTAAATATTTCGTACACAAGGCAAATTACTGAGCTGGCTGCCATGGCAACATAATTCATGAGAAATAGATATCTGCCAAATGAAAGATAAATGTTCAACATTTTTTGAAATATCACAAAGTACTTACCAGTACATAATATAGGTGTGTTTACTCCGCCAGCTGAGGGCCTCCAGATATTAAGTTAAATTAATTTACTGTGAAAAGTTACTTCATTTGTAAATGCAGAATGAAAGTAGAAGTATGCTGAATTATCTCTTTAAAAAGGGCTCAATTGATATACTGTATAATATTGTTGCGGATTCGCGCCCGCCGGCGTGCGAGCGGCCACGTAACTCGAATCGCGGCACGTCGCCCACCGGACGGACAATCCCGTCGTGACCCTCTCGGACTAACGCCGGGAACTAGTCACGGGTGGACCTTTCGACCTCACCACGATCGTGCCAATCGGCCCCCCGCGTGGGATAGGGTTGTTCGCCAAATTCGACCTACCTAAGTACCCACACGGAGGGTAGACCGGGCGATCGCACCTCGCCGCAGGTCGACTTCGGACACGGGCCACTTTAAGCCACCCGTTCCGTCCTATCGGGATAACTGAGCGGTGTTATCGTCAACCTCGAGGGTTCCGATTAATAATTATCAGGCGTATTTAGCCCCTACCAACCCTTTACGTGAAGTAAGATGGAGATTCAATTAGAGAAAAGACGAAGCGAAACGGGAAAGACAGTTCAACATAAGGCACATTTATTCCGCGGCAAACGGAAAGCACACATATACAATTACCACAATTATGCACCAAAAGCAAATGTAAAAGTAACACAACAATTCTGCACCAAAAGCAAATGCAACAAAAGAGACACAATGCAGATCTACTACCGACTACGCGAGCACACGGCAACACTTACACAGTTTTACTTCACAGACGGCGCCGACAACACATATACTCCAAAGCAAAAGAAAAAGGGGCCACCCTCAACGACAAGGGGGCAGACGGGCCTGGGGCCGAGACCGCGTCGAGCTTACCCGTCTGGTGATGAGCCGCAAAATGGCGGCGGCGCCCCGACTCCGCGGGCCTCGCTGGCACTGCCTGGAATGGGGTGGGAATGGGGCCCCCTTCTCACACTATCTCAGCGCGGAGGGAAACGGGGGGGGGGGGGTTGTTGATGCTCGGGGGAAAGAGGATATCTGGCTGGCTAGGGTCCCGCGACGAGCGACACCACTGCGACCTCGACCGCGTTCCCGGCCTCCCCTCTCCGTAGCTCCCCGACTCTGACACGAGCGCAGACCTCCACAAAGCTCCTTGGCTTCTCCAGACTCTCCGGACCCCGACAGACACTCTCTCGACTGATTTCGCCGCCGCCACAACTCTCCAACTCTTCACTCTTCTCAACTCTGCCAAATTCGCCCCGCGCTCGGCGCTTTATAGTCCGACAGGAGAAATCATATGCAGATTTTTGGATCAGGAACGGCTCGGGGGCGGAGCCACGCTCCCCCATTGGACGGAGGAAAAGTGGGCGTGAATCATTCTTGATCCGCGAATCTGCATATAGCGATTATACTCCGACGCGCCTGGAGGCGGGGCCAAATCGCCCCACGCTCGCTGATAGGACGGAACAGAAGTGGGCGTGAATCATTCTTGATCCGATTTCTCGGAAAGGCTGGTGTTTTTGCACCCGCTGCTCGGTGCGCGCCCTGTACGAGTCCAGTATCGGTGCCCACAAGCGGCGCGGGAATGGCGGTGATGCGATGGTTGCGAGGGCGAGTTGTGACGGTAAAGGTCGTGGCTGTTGGCGTTGCTGTTGTTGTGAAGCGGCGTTGCGGTTGGTGGTTGGTGTGTGAAAGCGGTTGTGGAGAAGGTGGATGTTGTGAAGGCGGTTCTGGAGAAGGTGGCTGTGGTTGTCGAGATGCGGTTGGTGGTGGTTGTGGTGGTAGTAATGGCGGTTGGTCCAAAATAAAGATAGTAAAAGAAAAACGGATATCTAAAAGGGTCGCAGCCCGAATGAATGACATTTATTCCCTCTAAACAACGGGTTTGGGGCTAACTACACATATACTTACAGAGATAGCTCACCTACGGGACCTGAATGGTGGTTTGCGAATTTTGTCAACCACAACACTACCCCCTCCCCTTTTTACAGACTCGTCCCGAGTCATCAAATTTTTGTGTGCCATCATGTGTAGTTTTCCCTCGTACATTTTACCTACAGATCCCTGAGTGCGACATTCATGGTATTCGTGTCCCCAAAATAAATAACCTGAGGGCTGAGTAACTACCTAAACAAACTCACTCACACGGACGACTTAAATAAAATTGCCGGCGCTAAGACAGACATGACGGGGGCGCACTCATATTTACAGTACATCTTAACTTACAAATTTTACACTAAACCATGGCCCAGGATCAATGAACTCTGCAAAAAGAAAGCAGTTAGCAGGGAGCCAGGCTGCTCGCATGAACTCTCTGGCTCAAACAATGCAGGTGACGGGGAACGTGGCCGGCTGCTCACTCGCAGTCCAAGGCCTTCCCTTTTTTTAACTGAACGCAGTGAACCACAACGTGCATGGGCTGCACAAACGCAGTCTCCGTGCCAGCTCAAGTGGCACACGCAATGAACACAACGGATGGATGGATGGACACAAACATGGTGCACGGGCCACCACTGCAGGCCCGTGTTGTAGCTGCCAACAGGGCAGTTCTTGCAGCTTGCAAACTGTTGCTTTGATACTGGCGCACATGGAAATGAACAGGGGGGGGGGGGCAAAGCAATATTGAACGGGGCTGGTGAACAGGGGCAGTGGGCATGGCATGGCAAAGGTGATCAGGCAAACACAGCCTGCAGAACAAGGCCGCTGCAGGCAAACACAGCAGATGAACTGGCCGGCACAGGCCTTGAAGCACAGCAGCTGCAGACAATCCGACCGGCACAGGCCTTGCAGCACAGCAGCTGCAGACGATCCAGCCGGCACAGGCCTTGCAGCAAAACAACAGCTGCCAATGAAGTGGGCCGGCCTTTGCCTTGCAGCAATGCAGCCAGCAGATGAAGCTGGCCAGCCTTTGCCGTTCAGTGGAGGTTGGTGGAGGGAGTGCGGTGGTGCTGGCCACTCGGAAGGCGGGCTCGGACCTACCCTACGGTCTCCCTCCCAACCTATCGCCTTTGCCTGTCACTGTCTATACCCACTCCCTTAATTTGTCAAACCCCAATTTAGCCCCAACTTATTTTTTATATTTTTTTACTTCCCCACTATAAATCGTCCCCTAACCCCCTGTACTGTCCTTGTTCGGCTAACCTATCCTGTCACCTAGCCTACTCCCAACCCCTACGTTCCCTTCCCAGAGGGGAACAAGGGAGAGCTAGCGTCCTGTGTCGAGGCCCAACGAAGCCTCAGAATGGCCTCCCCAGACTTCAGCGATCTAAACCAAAGTGGGTCCAGCGGCCCACAACGAGAGCGAGGGGATGGATAGTGCGGAGGGGTACACTTCCTAATCTACCCTAACCACTTAACGGTTAAACTACCCCGGGGCTTTCAACAAGTGCCTCGCGCTTAAACTATTGGTTCTAACAACCCAGATTCCCGTCGCCTGTGTTGGTGTCCTCACAATTTCGGGCCTCGCCCCCCAATTTTCTCTCCGTGCCCTCACACGGTCTCATGGCTGGGACACGTGGCTCCCTTTGGCAGGCACGACCCTCTGCCGAATCTCCAGCTATGGCACCCCCGGGCACTACACTGCCTCCGAGCCTACCAGCTCCCTAAACACCGGGGAGTGCCCCCCATGGCACCTCCCCTGAAACGCACACGTGGCAGGCTGGCTTCCCAGGCCCCTTTCCGAGGGCCACCCGTGCCCACAACACTGCCCACGCGGCTAATGGCGCCCCAGGCCCCCGTACCAAGCAGGCGCACCCGTGCCCACTACGCTATCCCGGCCCCCCATGGGCCCTTGGCCTACCACGGCCGACTAGCCTGGTGCCCGGGGTACCCACTCAGCGATACTCACCTTTCGCAGCCACGCTCCCAGCCCGTCAACAGGGCTCCTGCACCCCTCCAAATGGGTTTCGAGCCTACATTCACACCAACAACAAAACGACCTCCATTTTTCAATTTAACTAACCCCCTAACTCACTCTACACTGACCCCGGGGTCCCTTGGGTGAGAGTCACTCCTCCCCCACTCACTCATCGCACCATGCATTCCCCATTCGCTCCACTCACACAGACCCGCTGGCCTCACTCACTCATCATGTACTCACCTCACAACTCTTCAACACACACACCGCTGAACTCCGCCATCCTTCTAACTACCTCCCGTAACTAACTCGTGCTCCCACGTCGTCCCTTAAACTATAGCACGTTCCATTTAACCTACGTAGCTAAACTACGTCAACTCTACACATTCACTAGTCTGTCCATGTCCTCAAAATCAAAAAAAAAATTCCCATCCTAAATCTCGCTACAATCCCTCTAACTCATCCATTCCACGGACTCCATGAGGACTTACCCCTGCCCCATGAAGTCGGTCTAGCTAAGCTAACCCTTCCCCCTAACTAGTTTCATCCTGTGCCCTGGTAAGGGGGTCTTCCACCCCTTGCCCGGGAATCCTGTGCACCCGAAAGTGAGGCTTGCTTTTTTTTTTTTTCACATGCGCAGCACCAGCGCGGCAACTCACAGCTCGCACACTTTGCACCTGCCCGTGACGTCATGCAGCTGCACGTGTACCTCGTCCCTCCTTGGACGGTACCATCCGGCAGGGATACCCCTCCTCCGGATTCCAACCACCCACGCAGCCATGACGGCACCCGGTGCATAAAAAAATCACAAGCCCCACGTCTCGAGGGGTTCCCCACGCGAACACATGTGCTTTGCCCGTTGGAGCTTAACACACACGCCCGCGTGGAGAACCCATCCGGTCCAAATCCGTAATCCTGCCTAAACTTTGTCCGTCCGCGGGATCGGCAAATCCACCGCTGGCGTTTCCGGACCGGGACTTCACTCTCGCAAGCGAGCACGTGGGGGCCTCGTGCGTTGCACAGCACGGACCGCACGCTCGCTGCTGGGTGAACCCAGCACGGTCCCCGAAACAGCTACAGCCGCTACCCGGCTTTTGTCCCTCTGTCGCCGTCGTCGTCGCCATTCAACCCACGCACTCCCGCGTGTTACGACTCTAACACACCTCACCATTAAACTCACACCGGGAGACGCGGCTGCCTGTTCACACATGCCGACCGACATCTCCCTTACACACAGCGACCTTGCACACGTGGCTCCACTCACTCGCGGCCTTTCACTCACTCGTGCCATACTACTCACACACGCGGGGGCACTCGCTCGCGGTTCCTCATCCACACACGGCGTGCTGGGAATCACGCCCTTCTGCACACTTACCACCACACCACTCACACATGGGGTCGCTTCCACACACGGGGTCTTTGTCACCCACCCGGTCGCTCTCACACACGCCCTTGCACCCGCGCTATGCGTGCTTTGCAGCACGCATTTCGCCACACTCGTGAACACACACCTCGACACCACACACACCGGGACAACCACACTGGGGATTCGTGTCCCCACAAGGGTCTCCGGGGCCTCTATACCCCCAAGCTCTACGTGCACCTGTCCACAGCACTCCTCCCCTCGACCTCGCTCAACACGACCGAACTCACCTGGTCGTGATCCGTCTCAAGGGGGCATACTCCCTCCCCTCGTTCCTGGAGGAGGCCATCCCGCTGCTCGCACTGGGTCTCCACCCAGTCCGCGAGCTCACCCCCATTATCCTCCACTACCTCCGTGTGTGTGTGTGCGTCACTTACCCCGTCTTCATCGTGTAGTCTTCCCTCTATCGTTCCCATCTCCCGTGTCTCTGCCAACTCAGTCACCTCTTCCCTTGTTATCTCCCTTGTCTCAACTATCATTTCCGTCTCTTCCCTTGTTATCTCCCTCGTGCACGTCTCCGTCACCCCAATTAGTTTTTCCCTCTCGGTCACCGTCACTTTTTCCGTCACGACCCTCGCCCAACATGTCTCCCGAATTACTTTGTCACCCGCCTCCACCGCGGGCCTGACAGCCGTTGCACTCCCTCCCAGCTCGTTCGCTCCCACACGTGGCGTCGCCATTTTGAGCTCCCTGGTCACTGCCTTCATGCCCGCCTGCAGGCTTCGGCCCATGTTCTGCGTCGCACCCCGCAGCTCTTTCATTTCTTCCTTCATTTTGAGTGCGTTTGTTTCCATATTTTCGTTCATGCCTTTTATTTCGTTTGTGTTTGTATCCATCTTCGTTTTCATTTCGTGCATTTGCTTGTTCATGTTCGCATTCATCTTTGCCAGCATGGTGAATAGCTGGGTCCTGTCGGGTGCGTTTGGGTGAGCCGTTTCGGCAGGGATCGGGGAAGGGTTTTGGTGGAGAGGGGGAGGGGAGGTGTCATACACCGCGGCCGCCGCCGCACCTATTTCGGGCTCTGGGTTCAGTTGGGGGAGTTCGTGTTCCTGCACAACCAACATTTCCTGCACGGGGTTTTCATCCTGGACCATGGATTCTACACATTCCAAATCCATTTCTAATACCCCCGGCTCCCGCTCGCCTTGAGATGCCATCTTATTTCTCGTAAAGGGTTAATTTAAATCGCTCGTAATTTGGAGGGAATCGGGGGTCGCTCCTCTCACCCCTGGACCGATTCCCGTGAATTTAGCTGGAGACAGGAGAGCCCGTTTTCCCGCTCTCCGACACCAGTGCCGCGAGGAGGGGGATGGGTTTGTGTCCCACTCCTGACACCAGTGTTGCGGATTCGCGCCCTCCGGCGTGCGAGCGGCCACGTAACTCGAATCGCGGCACGTCGCCCACCGGACGGACAATCCCGTCGTGACCCTCTCGGACTAACGCCGGGAACTAGTCACGGGTGGGCCTTTCGGCCTGACCACGATCGTGCCAATCGGCCCCCCACGTGGGATAGGGTTGTTCGGCATATTCGACCTACCTAAGTACCCACACGGAGTGGAGACCGGGCGATCGCACCTCGCTGCAGGTCGACTTCGGACACGGGCAACTTTAAGCGACCTGTTCCGTCCTATCGGGATAACCGAGCGGTGTTATCGTCAACCTCGACGTTTCCGATTAATTATCAGGCGTATTTAGCCCCTACCAACCCTTTACGTGAAGTAAGATGGAGATTCAATTAAAGAAAAGACGAAGCGAAACGGGAAAGACAGTTCAACATAAGGCACATTTATTCAGCGGCAAACGGAAAGCACACATATACAATTACCACAATTATGCACCAAAAGCAAATGTAAAAGTAACACAACAATTCTGCACAAAAAGCAAATGCAACAAAAGAGACACAATGCAGATCTACTACCGACTACGCGAGCACACGGCAACACTTACACAGTTTTACTTCACAGACGGCGCCGACAACACATATACTCCAAAGCAAAAGAAAAAGGGGCCACCCTCAACGACAAGGGGGCAGACGGGCCTGGGGCCAAGACCGTGTCGAGCCTACCCGTCTGGTGATGAGCCGCAAAATGGCGGCGGCGCCCCAACTCCGCGGGCCTCGCTGGCACTGCCTGGAATGGGGTGGGAACGGGGCCCCCTTCTCACACTATCTCAGTGCGGGGGGGGGGGAAACAGGGTGGGGGCGGGTTGTTGATGCTCGGGGGAAAGAGGATATCTGGCTGGCTTGGGTCCCGCGACGAGCGACACCACTGCGACCTCGACCGCGTTCCCGGCCTCCCCGACTCTGACACGAGCGGAGACCTCCACAAAGCTCCTTGGCTTCTCCAGACTCTCCGGACCCCGACAGACACTCTCTCGACTGATTTCGCCGCTGCCACAACTCTCCAACTCTTCTCTCTTCTCAACTCTGCCAAATTCGCCCCGCGCTCGGCGCTTTATAGTCCGACAGGAGAAATCATATGCAGATTTTTGGATCAGGAACGGCTCGGGGGCGGAGCCACGCTCCCCCATTGGACGGAGGAAAAGTGGGCGTGAATCATTCTTGATCCGCGAATATGCATATAGCGATTATACTCCGACGCGCCTGGAGGCGGGGCCAAATCGCCCCACGCTCGCTGATAGGACGGAACAGAAGTGGGCGTGAATCATTCTTGATCCGATTTCTCGGAAAGGCTGGTGTTTTTGCACCCGCTGCTCGGTGCGCGCCCTGTACGAGTCCAGTATCGGTGCCCACAAGCGGCGCGGGAATGGCGGTGATGCGATGGTTGCGAGGGCGAGTTGTGACGGTAAAGGTCGTGGCTGTTGGCGTTGCTGTTGTTGTGAAGCGGCGTTGCGGTTGGTGGTTGGTGTGTGAAAGCGGTTGTGGAGAAGGTGGATGTTGTGAAGGCGGTTCTGGAGAAGGTGGCTGTGGTTGTCGAGATGCTGTTGGTGGTGGTTGTGGTGGTAGTAATGGCGGTTGGTCCAAAATAAAGATAGTAAAAGAAAAACGGCTATCTAAAAGGGTCGCAGCCCGAATGAATGACATTTATTCCCTCTAAACAATGGGTTTGGGGCGAACTACACATATACTTACAGAGATATCTCACCTACGGGACCCGAATGGTGGTTTGCGAATTTCGTCAACCACAACAATATACTGGAAAATATTTTTTCTTGCCCATTATTCCAACTCGTTGGCACTGGCAATCCTGATTACAATGAGACGATCTCGTACTCGCTTAGAGCCTGTACAAGAAATCGCTCATTCCATCGAAACTTTCCTTGTTCTTTCGTCATTGCTTTGTTGGGCAATTTGATTAATTCAGGGACAAGCATGAAACACCGCAAGCTTCTGATATCTACACCCTTGTGCTAAAAAAAATGGATTCACTTCTTCATTCCCTAATGTTGAAATAGCACTATGGATTTACTTGTGTTTAATGATAACTAATGCGACTGGAGACAGAAGTTTCTCCAGGCTGAAACATATAAAGAATGCACTCAGGTCAACAATGACACACGAACGACTAAACAGACTGGCTGTCATGGCAATTGAAAATGATGTTCTCAAAAATTTACAATTTACTGATGTTTAGGAGAAATTTTTGTTACCAACAAATTACGCAAAGCAAATGTTTGAATTTTAATTTTGTTTGGCCTTGTCAAATAAATTTAATATTTCAAAAACTTATTTTAGTTTTGAAAATATCACGATATCTCTTCTCTTTTTGTTGTGTTACACTTGCACCCATCGATGCGGGCCTAATGTTGAGGGGACCTCACTATCTGTAGCCCAGGGGCCTACAAAATCGTAATCCGGCCCTGGTGTTTATTGGGTCGCCGAAATAGGTGACCCTTATTGTCAGTAATTCTGTCTGTTTGGATGTTTGTTAGGATGTTTGTTCGTTTGTCATCAGCATAATTGGTAGTAAACGTTGGCGGATTTTGACCAAACTCGGGTAGTATGTACATCTTATGACCCAGTGCTTTGGAAATTGTGATGGTTGCTAGGGACGCTTTGGTTCCCGAGCAACAACTGAAAAACCTTCAAAATCGGTACCGTTCACACGAAATCAATTCCGAAAGCCATTATCCCACGTAGGGTTACGAAATTTGGCACAAATGATCTGCAGGTGATGTTCTATCAAATATATTCCGGGTTTTGTGATATATGGAATACTTTACCTCCTGCTCGGCGACCCATCGCCACCTCCCAGCTTGTGTGTATATATATATATATATATATATATATATATATATATATGTGTGTGTGTGTGTGTGTGTGTGTGTGTGTGTGTGTGTGTGTGTGTGTGTGTGAGTGTGTATTGTTATGTCTGGCTATCTTGGGACTACGGTGCAGTAATTGGTCTATATTTTGAAAGATAACCTTGTGAGGATTCAACACATCCGTCTCCGTTTGTACAAGGAAGAAATAACTTTGCCAAGCCGAGCCGGGCTGACAAGACTGGATTGACCTCACAACATGTTATTAATACCTGCAGGTGATTTCAAAACACCTGCCAGCGTTTTCTTCTCATATTCTATCACAAATCTCCGTGACCACTAACTCATACTCTGAGAAATAGGTCCACAACATCTAATCACAGCAACTTTTTTTACTAACCGCGTTAATGAACAAGTTTAATAATTTAACAGAGAAAGCTGCTTCCACTCAACCATCAGAAGTTTTGAACAGAATCCTAAGATCTCTGCCTATGGACTATAGGGATGATATACCAACACCAACCACAGAGGTTATAGAACACCTTACCATGCACAGTCTTCAGATAATAGGACACCGGGAGGGCCTGTGAGCGGCAAATCTGATTGGTCGAGATGACATAAAATGCTGTAATATATTGTCCAGGTGGTGCTGAACAGGAGGTTTTTGAAAATGTTAAGAATGTGATTTGTGTTCCACAGTGCTCAGGTATAGAATTCAATGGAAATAAAGTAAAGATTTTAAAGGTTGTAGAAAAAAAAACAATTCGGAAGTTTTTCCGCCGTTGATGCCGCTTCTTTTACACCACCTTGTTTAACCTCATGACATTAGTTATTTGTGCTTGTTGATTGTGTCCTTCATGTTGTCCTTATAAAACAGTGTAGGCTTCCTGTTGGGAAATATTTAACATTTTGTCTTTTCTGCCAAACAGACAGACAGAGTAAAAATATTATCTCACTCCTCTCTGCGCAAACACGATTGGGATGAATTCAGAGCTAAACTACTGTTAAACTAAAGGTTTGCTTTCCAATGCATGTTCGAAATAAAACATTCAATTGAAATTAAGTTCTTCCTCAGTCATACATTGACATTTGTGGACAGACAGACAGATAAAGTGAACCAGTTGTAAACCCCGGTTTTGGCCTCGCGCACATGGGGTAATAAATCATGTCGATAGCTCAGAACACAACACCAGCTCGATTAATCCTTCCAAGTTGGTTCCTGTGAATCCATTCGATGCTCCCCTCCTGCACCGAGTGCTCCGCGTGTCCTAGAAACCCCAGAATGACGCCATTCCCACAAGGAAACCCCAAATGATCTCGTCGTGGATCTGAGACTTCGTTGCGAGTCCTTGTGCGCAGGTACGTTCGGTCAGACAGAGACCAAGATCCCGGTCCACGTGTATCATAGACCAAGAACCAAAGGAGAAACACATTGAAGAGTAAATAAAAACAACTTTATTTTTCAAGGAAAGAAGAACACACACACACTGAACAAATCAATCGGATGGTTGAATCAAGTTGAACAAAGAGAGTGTGTGGTGAGTGCTCGCGTCATTGTTGAACACTTGGAAAGTTGTACATGCGAACGTGTGCACCACTCAGGAACCAAGGGGGAGCTCAGGTCGACGGGGAATATTGGAAGTTGAAAAGTTTCATGGGAAGAACTCATTCCAAGAGTTTATCCACCTTTTCGCTGACGACTTTCGACACAGCTTCAACACCTTCTCTGTTTGGTTGTGAAGGAGAGATGGGGGGATGAGGGGGAGATGGGGAGACATTGGAGAGATGGGGGAGATGTGTAAGATTTGAGAAAGTGTGATAACAAAACAATATCAATCCCTTTCACTATTGTTGCTTTGACCCCATCAAAAGGTGAGGATAACGTGTGCAGTACCTTCGTCTGGAGTGCACCTGCTCGGTGGAGTATTTCCCCACACCACTATTATGACGACAACAACACGCCAACTTACACGAAAAAAACTACAGTACTACTTTAATGAAGTCAATTTCCCCCATATGCTTGTGGAGTCTTTTGGACCAGTGAAGGCTTTTGGAATCAGTCTTTCAATGACCGGCTGGCCATTCGAATGGCCAGGCCTGGTATTCGAATGAAGGTAATTTAGCCAGGGTGCTGGCAATAGCTCGCCTACTCTTTGTGAAGGACATCATGGGATCTTTAAGATCCATCAACTAATACCAGCAGACGGGACACCCAGTTTGAGATCCACACGAGGGATAGCACACACATTGATGAATCACCCTGCCTGTAAAACACCGCAATGATCGTTTTTCCCTTGAACATCGAGTAAACATCTTGGAAGGTTTTCTGTTGGAGTGTTGAGACAGGGAGTGTGTGTGTGTGTGTGTGTGTGTGTGTGTGTGTGTGTGTGTGTGTGTGTGTGTGTGTGTGTGTGTGTGTGTGTGTGTGTGTGTGTGTGTGTAGCTGAAAGTGAGTGTGAGCACCATTGAACAGAGAAACAGAGTGAGTGCGTGAAAAGCTCGTGGTGATCCTTACATGGCACGCTCCCACAACTGTGAGAAAAGTTCCTGAAATTTCGTCATCAGGTCCTCCTCCGACTCATCTGCGGCCCAGAGTCGCATCGACCGAGCCTCGGTTGCTGGAGACAAACAAACGTGAACAGAGAACATTACAATGAAACATGACGGACAACAGGCCGAGGGAGAGAGACATCTAATACTGTAGATCGAAGTCCATGTGTACATACCCCAAACGGCGAGTGTGAGAAACACCAGGCAGATCAGCAGGTACTTCATGGCGTCTGTGAGGAAAACAAAGGGAAGAGTGAGAGTGAGAGCGATGGTGAGGGACACATCAAAAGAGGTTGATGACAGAAACAACCAACTTTGTCTGAAAAATAACAACTTTGCTGCGAGTCCTTTACAAACTCGTGGGTAGGACAAAACGAGAGATGGATATCAAACTCACCTGTAGATGTGCACTCAAACAGGTTTGAAGAGGATCAGTTGTTCCTGTGTGGGTCGAAGAGGAGGAACTTGAAGATGTTCCATCCGCAGTTCCACAGTGTTTATATGGAGAGGAGAGAGGTGGAGGGAGGGGGGTTCGAAGGGCATGTTGTGCGTGCCACGTCGCGGGTCCGACTATCTGCAGGTCTTACACTTGCCGCTCTCATCACCGTGACGTCACAATCGATTGGTAGCTCGGTACAAATGGGTCGAGTTGTGTCACCCAAGGTTGGTTCGACACCGCCGGCCTGATTGTGAAATATTTGCGGATTGATTGGGACCCCTATATTACAGTTACGGCCAATTTATGCCTGACATGAAATCGGAGCCGTATCTCCAGACATATCACGTGCTTTTGACACGATCTGGCACCCTGCCCTGCTCACCAAACTCTCTTCCTATGGTATCCAAGGCCATCTCCACTCATGGCTCGCAGACTTCCTCTCCTGTCGCAATCACCGTGTGGCCCTAAATGGAGTTCTTTCATCCCCCCTTCCTGTCCAGGCTGGAGTTCCTCAGGGTAGCGTTCTGGGCCCAGTTCTTTTTCTGGTTTCCATGAATGATCTCTCCGACTCTCTGGAAAATCCTCTATTTCTCTTTGCTGATGACTCCATCCTCCGCGTACTATCTGCCATCCCTCAGACCGGCAAGCAGCAGCTTCTTTACTCTCTGCAGATCTGGATAAAATCACAAACTGGTCCAACACGTGGAACATGGTTTTCAATCCGGACAAATCTCACACTCTCACTATGTCTCTACGAAAGGACCATTTGGAACCCCCCCCCCATCCACTTCCTCAACAATCCTCTGGAAGAAGTCCTTTCTTTCAAGCTTCTGGGTCTCACTATCTGCCATGACCTTTCCTGGGAAAGCCACATTTCAAACCTCGCCTCCAAAGCCAGTCGCCGACTGGGAATCCTCCTTCGTGCAAAGTCCTTCCTCGGCCCACCTGAGCTCCTGACCGCATACAAAGTTTTCGTCCACAGCCTGATGGAGTACTACTCTCCCCTCTGGGCTGGTGCTCCTGCCTCCCACCTTTCTCAGATTCACACTGTGGAAACCAAGCCATTTCGGATCATTGGCATATCCCGCGATGAGGCTGAGTCTTTGGGCCTCTAACTCTCTCACCGGAGGCAGGTCGGTGGCCTTTCTGTCTTCTACCATCTCCTCTCCGGTCTCGCCCCCCATCCACCCCCCTGCTCTCTCTGCAATTTGTCCCCACCATATTTCTGCAAAGCGGCCAAGGACCGTCAGCAACCCCCTTCTGGCAAAACTACCAAAATCACGAATCACTGCTCACCTTCACTCCTTCATTCCTTTTTTTCCCATTTTTGGAATAAACTCCCACGTTCTCTTCAATCCCAGTCTTCCCTCCAGGCCTTCAAAACAGCAGTTCACCACCACCATCTATCATCCCCCATCCCAAACCACGATCTTTTCTACTCTCGTTAATCCATCCCAAACTCACCTCCTTCAAATTCCCTGCTTTCCTTCCTGAAAGTCCCTGTAATGTCCATGTTCTATTCATCATGTTCCCTGCCCCATCCCTCTCCCTTCCACAGATCTCCTCATGTCTCTGTTCCCCACTGTTTTGTCCTTCCCACTCCCGCCCCTCTTGTCTCATGCAACCCCCCCCCCCTTTGCTGTGCGTTGTGTGTTCGCTCTCATACGAGCCTCGACAATGTATACAAAATAATAACAAAAATAACAGTCCATGCCTCAAATATATGGCGTTTTTGCACTGAACTAATTTGGTCAGTTTGAAAAAACATATAATTGTAGCATGTAAATATGACGTCATGACGAAGCCACCGTCGTATTTAAGGCCGAAAGTTTGGAGGATTCGCAGATTTGTTTCAAAAATCTTAATTAAACCTGAAAAAACATCTTGATTCAATTGTAGCGTTGTGTGTGTTTGTGTGTGTGTGTGTGTGTGTGTGTGTGTGTGTGTGTGTGTGTGTGTATGTGTGTGTGAGTGTGTGTGTGTGTGTGTGTGTGTGTGTGTGTGAGTGTGTGAGTGTGAGCGAGTGTGTGTGTGTGTGTGTGTGTGAGTGTGTGTGTGTGTGTGTGTCCAAGATCCCTGAAGTGAGCACTCAAAACAGAATCCTTTTAGTAACAGTAATCAAATGATAAAACAAACCAATGTCACCTGCAGGGTGACCCGTATCTTGCCAAAAGATGACCACGTGTGACTGCTCTAAGGTCACACTGAGGTGAACAGAGCTGCTATCCACCAGGAGCGACTCTTTGAGGAATATCTGCCTACGAGAGATTCCGATGAGAATCATTCTACAGAGTAACCACGAAAAATATGCATTTGCCTCATAACGTCACCAAATGACGTCATAATGTCTAAAGCTTGACATATCTAGAAAGCACTCATCGAGGTGTTCAATTTGAGGTACTACACGATATGGTTCCTAAAACTGGAAATTTGACCTTGGGGTCAAATATGTTTCACCTCAGGCGCTAACCATGAAGGTCAAGGCCAATCGCCACCAAAAATTAATCAGCTGAGCGCCAGACCATGAACTATATTCCCATGAAGTTTGAAGACGATCCGATCAAAATTACTCAAAAATAAGGGTTTCGTTGACCTCCATGATTTACCGCAAAGTGACCTTGACCTTTGACCTTGACCTTGACCTATATGTGTGCTGAAGGGTATTGTAATAATACTACGATATGTGTACCCACAAGAGTTTCCGATGAGAATTGTGCTCTACAGAGTGATATAAAGGTGAAAAATCCAATGATTACAGACAAACAAACAAAAAAAACTTACCAAGTAACAGATCTTGCAAAAACTTCGTTTTGGCAAGTTAACAAAAAAACTTACCAAGTAACATCTTGCAAAAACTTCGTTTTGGCAAGATAAATATAATGAATGGTGTCAAGTGAAAGAGCATTGAACAGGTGTATACAGGTACTTGCTTTTGAAAAACACTCTTGCATGGATTATAACGTTTTGAAAACCCCCGTGCACGGGTTTCAAACACCCCCGTGAACAGTTTCTAAAAATCTCGTGCATGGTTTGTAATAACCCCCTGTGTGTGGTTTATATATATATATATATATATATATATATATATATATATATATATATATATATATATATATATATATATATATATATATATTTTTTTTTTTTTTTTTTTAAAACCTGTGTGTGGTTTCCAAAACCCCCCATGAGCAGGTTTTAAAAACCCAATTGCATGGGTTCCGATAACATCCATGAGCAGTTTCTAAAAAACTCTGTGCATGGTTTCTATGAACTCCCCGATATGTGGTTGCTAAACCTTGCCCCCCCCCCTTCGTTGGTTTCCATAAACTCCTCTATGCATGGTTTCCAATGACCCCCATGAGCAGTTTCTTAAAAACACTCTGTGCATGGTTTCTATGAACTCCCCCACGTGTGGTTGCTAACCTCCTCCCCCTTCCTTGGTTTCCATAAAATCCCCTATGCATGTTTTCCAATGACCCCCAAGAGCAGTTTCCACAAAACCCTGTACATGGTTTCGATAAACTCCCCCATGCGTAGTGTTTTAAAAAAAACCCTTGCTTGGTTTCTAACTACAGCCTGTGCATACCTTCTAAAAACCCAATCCCCCTCCCTTGTTTTCTAATAACACCTGTGTATGCTTTCTAATAACCCTCCATGCATGTTTTCCAATAACCCCTGTGTATGCTTTGAAAAAACCCCCGTGGGTGGTTTCTAAAAACTCCCATGCATGGACGCTAAAAACTCCCATGCATGGTTTCTAAAAACTCCCAGGTGTGGTTTCTAAAAACTCCCATGCATGGACGCTAAAAACTCCCATGCATGGTTTCTAAAAACTCCCAGGTGTGGTTTCTAAAAACTCCCATGCTTGGACGCTAAAAACTCCCATGCTTGGTTTCTAATAACCCCCATGCTTAGATTCTAAAAACTCCGATGCTTAGATTCTAAAAACTCCTATGCGTGGTTTTGAAAAACACCTGTGTTTGGTTTCTAAATATTCCCCATGCATGGTTTTTAAAAAACCCCGTGAATGGTTTCTTAAAACCCCTTTGCGGGGTTTAAAAAAAAAAAAATCCTCGTGTGTGTTTTCTAAAAACTCCCATGCTAGTTTCCCAAACTCCCATGTGTGCTTTCTAAAACATATCCCCCAGGCACGGTCTGTAAAAACTCCTGTGAATGGTTTCTAACTGTCCTCCCACTCACGTGAGTGGTTTATAAAAACCCCCATGAATGGTTAAAAATAAAAACACCCTGTGAGAGGTTTCTCAACCCCCCCCCATGGGCAGTTTCTAAAATCCCCCGAGAATGGTTTTCAGAAACTACCCATGAGTGGTTTTCAAAAACAACATGTTTGGTCTCTAAAAAGTTCCCCGTGAGTGATATCTCAAAACCCCAATGTGTGGTTTGTAAAAAATCCCCGTATTTGGTTTTAAAAATAATCTCCACAATTGGTTTCTAAAAACTCCCCCAGGAGTGGTTTCTAAAAAAAAATCCCATGCGTGGTTTTGAAAAACTCCTGTGAATGGTTTCTAAAATTTCCAGTGCATGGGTTCTAAAAACTCCCTTGTGAGCGATATCTTAAAACCCATATGTGTGGTCTCTAAAAATGCCCGTGTTTGGTTTGTGTACCCCGCCCTGCCCATGTTCGTAGTTTCTAAAGAACCCCCGTGAATGGTTTGTAAAACTTTTTTTTATAGTTTCTAAAAATGTGCAAAATGTGCAAAAATGTGTATAGTTAGAGTGCATCGTTTCCAAAAATGCCCGTGCATGGTTTCAAAGAACCCCCATGAGTGGTTTCAAAACACCCCTCCCCAAACCCTCCCCAAACCCTCCCCATGAGTGGTTTCTAAAAAAACCCCCAATGAGCAGTCACAAAGAAAACACCATTATGCACAACTTCGACCCCCCCCCCTTCCATATGTTTCAAAAATTCCTGTGAATGGTTTCTAAAAACTTGTGAATGGTTTCTAAAAACTGTAAATGGTTTCTAAAAACTTCCTTGTGTGTGGTTTCTACCACCCACCCACCCACTCCCACTCCTGTGAGCGTTTTCGAAAACTCCATCAGAACGGTTTCCAGAAACCGCCCTTGAGTGGTTTCTAAAATCCCCCATGTTTGGTCTCTAAAAACTTCCCCACGAGCGATATCTTAACACCTCATGTATGGTTTCTGAAAACTCCTGTGAATGGTTTCTAAAATCCCCAGTATGTGGTTTCTAAAAAAATCCCCAGTGAGTGGTTTCTAAAATCCCCAGTGCATGGTTTCTAAAAACTTCCTCGTGAGCGATATCTTAACACCCCCATGTGTGGTTTTTAAAAATCCCATATTTGGTTTTAAAAATAACCTCCGTTAATGGTTTCTAAAAATAATTCCATGCGTGGTTTCTAAAATCCCCAGTGAGTGGTTTCTAAAATCCCCAGCGCGTGGTTTATAAAAATTCCCCCATGAGTGGTTTCTAAATACCCCAGTGAGTGGTTTCTAAAATACCCAGTGAGTGGTTTCTTAAAACTCCTGTGAGTGGTTTCTAAAATCCCCAGCGCATGGTTTATAAAAACTCCCCCGTGAGTCGTTTTTAAACTCCCCAGTGAGTGGTTTCTAAAATCCCCAGCACATGGTTTATAAAAATTCCCCCGTGAGTGGTTTCTAAATACCCCAGTGAGTGGTTTCTAAAATCCCCAGTGAGTAGTTTCTTAAAACTCCTGTGAGTGGTTTCTAAAATCCCCAGCGCATGGTTTATAAAAACTCCCCCGTGAGTCGTTTCTAAACTCCCCAGTGAGTGGTTTCTAAAATCCCCAGTGAGTGGTTTCTAAAAACTCCTGTGAGTGGTTTCTAAAATCCCCAGTGCGTGGTTTCTAAAGCCCCCCATGAGCAGTTTCTAACCCTCCCCCATCCCCACACCCCCACACCCCCACACCCCATTCTTAGTTTCCAAAGAACCACTGTGAATGGTTTCTAAAGCCCCCTGTGGGTAGTTTCCAAAAATCCCCATGCCTGGTTTCCAAACAAAACCTCATGAGCGGTCTCGAAAAACCACCACGTTTCCAGCACTTAGTTTCTCTGCGTGGCTTCTAATCCCACCCCCCTTCCCCAAGTGGTTTTCAAAATAATCACTTGAGCGGTTATAAAAAAATCCACCCACTACCATGTGTGGTTTACATAGACCCCGCGGCTTCCAAACCCTTCGTCAACCCGTCGCTGTGCGTGGACACCGTGAACGTTTTCTAAACCACACCCCCCCCCCAATCATGTGGGAATATACAACCCCTTCTCCACCGTGGTTTTCATAATCCCCCCCCCCCTCATGGTTTTTCTGGTGAACTCCTCACCCTTGTATTAAACTCATTAAATCTTCTGAAGACCCATTTTCCTCCACACTGAACTCAGGATAAGTGTTTGGATTTGCTCACAACACGAGCTCTTCACCGACGGGTCAATGTCCACATCGTCGTAATGGGGACAAAGTTTGGGACGACGTGGAGGGGTCGATGTCATGGGGGTTAGAGTCCGGTCTACACGCACTATCGAGGTTGGCGGGGGGGGAGGAGGGGCAGGGGTCGTTCAACCACAGAAAAACATTTAAAAGTTTGCCAACAGGGAGGAAGGAGCACAACCAAACTGTAAACAAAGTTTTCTTTTTATTTTGAACGACACAGGTACGTGTGGTACGTGACACAGGTACGACACAGGTAAGAAGCCTGGTGTTGGCGCAGTGGTTAGGGCAGCGGCTTGGGATCCAAAAGGTCCCGAGTTCAAGCCCCGTTGGGCCACTGAATTAATACACCAGGGGGTTGACTCAGCCTGTCA
Source organism: Eptatretus burgeri (assembly GCF_056783735.1). Classification (NCBI taxonomy): domain Eukaryota; kingdom Metazoa; phylum Chordata; class Myxini; order Myxiniformes; family Myxinidae; genus Eptatretus; species Eptatretus burgeri. Next base: position 6,393,988 of record NC_140976.1, on the reverse strand, counting down.
TCCTTCCGAGGTCGGCGAAATGAGTACCAGTGTACTGGGCCAGTGTATGCCCCGGTTAAAATAGGTGTACCATATCCCTGTGTCGTAAGAGGCGACCAGGGTTGCGTCAGGAAGGGCATCCAGCGTAAAAACATGTGCCAAATCACTATGTGGATCATAATGGATGATCCGCTGTGGCGACCCCTAACGGGAGCAGCCGAAAGAAGAAGAAGAAGAAGACACAGGTACGTGTGTTGATCTGCCAACACAGAAACGGAGAGAGATGCACCTGCATGGTCGACCACACCACATCCGACACACCCCGACCCCGTCCCCCGACACAAACAGTTTAGCCAATATTTTAACCAGTGATCATCCAAACAGGTTGGTGCAAATGGACAGCAAAATGTCGATGAAAACACAGACAGATCACATGAACAGTGTGATGTAACTGAGTTTGAATGTGAAACATATTATATGTTTTACCTCATGCATATTTATGCTCCGCCCATGTTTTACCTCATGCATATTTATGCTCCGCCCATGTTTTACCTCATGCATATTTATGCCATGCCCATGTTTTACCTCATGCATATTTATGCTCCGCCCATGTTTTACCTCATGCATATTTATACTCCGCCCATATTTTACCTCATGCATATTTATGCTCCGCCCATGTTTTACCTCATGCATATTTATGCCATGCCCATGTTTTACCTCATGCATATTTATGCTCCGCCCATGTTTTACCTCATGCATATTTATGCTCCGCCCATGTTTTACCTCATGCATATTTATGCTCCGCCCATGTTTTACCTCATGCATATTTATGCCATGCCCATGTTTTACCTCATGCATATTTATGCTCCGCCCATGTTTTACCTCATGCATATTTATGCTCCGCCCATGTTTTACCTCATGCATATTTATGCTCCGCCCATGCTTTACCTCATGCATATTTATGCTCCGCCCATGTTTTACCTCATGCACATTCATGCTCCGCCCATGTTTTACCTCATGCATATTTATGCTCCGCCCATGCTTTACCTCATGCATATTTATGCTCCGCCCATGTTTTACCTCATGCACATTTATGCTCCGCCCATGTTTTACCTCATGCACATTTATGCTCCGCCCATGTTTTACCTCATGCACATTTATGCTCCGCCCATGTTTTACCTCATGCACATTTATGCACCGCCCATGTTTTACCTCATGCACATTTATGCTCCGCCCATGTTTGTCCTCATGCACATTTATGCTCCGCCCATGTTTTACCTCAGGCACCGCCCATGTTTTACCTCATGCACATTTATGCTCCGCCCATGTTTGTCCTTATGCACATTTATGTTCCGCCCATGTTTTACCTCATGCACATTTATGCTCCGCCCATATTTTACCTCATGCACATTTATGCTCCACCCATGTTTTACCTCATGCATATTTATGTTCCGCCCATGTTTTACCTCATGCACGCCCATGTTTGTCCTTATGCACATTTATGCTCCGCCCATGTTTGTCCTAATGCATATTTGTGCTCCGCCCATGTTTTACCTCATGCACCGCCCATGTTTGTCCTTATGCACATTTATGTTCCGCCCATGTTTTACCTCATGCACATTTATGCTCCGCCCATATTTTACCTCATGCACATTTATGCTCCACCCATGTTTTACCTCATGCACCACTCATGTTTTACCTCATGCATATTTATGCTCCGTCCATGTTTTACCTCATGCATATTTATGCTCCGCCCATGTTTTACCTCATGCATATTTATGCTCCGCCCATGTTTTACCTCATGCATATTTATGCCATGCCCATGTTTTACCTCATGCATATTTATGCTCCGCCCATGTTTTACCTCATGCATATTTATGCTCCGCCCATGTTTTACCTCATGCATATTTATGCCATGCCCATGTTTTACCTCATGCATATTTATGCTCCACCCATGTTTTACCTCATGCATATTTATGCTCCGCCCATGTTTTACCTCATGCATATTTATGCTCTGCCCATGTTTTACCTCATGCATATTTATGCTCCGCCCATGTTTTACCTCATGCATATTTATGCTCCGCCCATGTTTTACCTCATGCATATTTATGCTCCGCCCATGTTTTACCTCATGCATATTTATGCCATGCCCATGTTTTACCTCATGCATATTTATGCTCCACCCATGTTTTACCTCATGCATATTTATGCTCCGCCCATGTTTTACCTCATGCATATTTATGCTCTGCCCATGTTTTACCTCATGCATATTTATGCTCCGCCCATGTTTTACCTCATGCATATTTATGCTCCGCCCATGTTTTACCTCATGCATATTTATGCTCCGCCCATGTTTTACCTCATGCACATTTATGCTCCGCCCATGTTTTACCTCATGCATATTTATGCTCCGCCCATGCTTTACCTCATGCATATTTATGCTCCGCCCATGTTTTACCTCATGCACATTTATGCTCCGCCCATGTTTTACCTCATGCACATTTATGCACCGCCCATGTTTTACCTCATGCACATTTATGCTCCGCCCATGTTTGTCCTCATGCATATTTATGCTCCGCCCATGTTTTACCTCAGGCACCGTCCATGTTTGTCCTTATGCACATTTATGTTCCGCCCATGTTTTACCTCATGCATATTTATGCTCCGCCCATGTTTTACCTCATGCATATTTATACTCCGCCCATGTTTTACCTCATGCATATTTATGCTCCGCCCATGTTTTACCGCAGGCACCGTCCATGTTTGTCCTTATGCACATTTATGTTCCGCCCATGTTTTACCTCATGCACATTTATGCTCCGCCCATATTTTACCTCATGCACATTTATGCTCCACCCATGTTTTACCTCATGCATATTTATGTTCCGCCCATGTTTTACCTCATGCACGCCCATGTTTGTCCTTATGCACATTTATGCTCCGCCCATGTTTGTCCTAATGCATATTTGTGCTCCGCCCATGTTTTACCTCATGCATATTTGTGCTCCGCCCCTGTGTCCCGTCATCTCCACTACAAGCGGCGAGAGTGCATGTATGTGGAAAAGGCACGGTTTTTATCGATGCCATTGAGTTTTAGAGAAATCAAAAGTGATTTCAAACTCTGCAAGTGTGGGTTGAACTACCTGGAGCGTTCTTATTCAAGAATCGGGACACGGAGGTCGTTGCAGGACAAACCGGTTGTTTAACCCCGGTTTTGGCCTCGCCCACGTGGGGTAATAAATCCTGTCGATGTCTGCACACGTCAACACCAGCTCGATGAATCCTTCCAAGTTGGTTCCTGTGAATCCATTCGATGCTCCCCTCCTGCACCGCGTGCTCTGCATGTCCTGGAAACCCCAGAATGACGTCATTCCCACAAGGAAACCCCAAATGATCTCGTCGTGGATCGGAGATGTCCTCCTGAGTCAGGCAGAGAGCAAGATCCCGGTCCACGTGTTTCATAGACCAAGAACCAAAGGGGGAGCAGATTGAAGAGTAAATAAAAACAAGTTTATTTTTCAAAGAAAGAAGAACACACACACACTGAACAAATCAATCGGATGGTTTAATCAAGTTGAACAAAGGGAGTGCGTGGTGAGTGCTCGCGTCATTGTTGAACACTTGGAAAGTTGTACATGGGAACGTGTGCACCACTCAGGAACCAAGGGGGAGTTCAGGTCGACGGGGAATATTGGAAGGTGAAGAAGTTCATGGGAAGAACTCATTCCAAGAGCTTATCCAAATTTTCCTGCAGTACTTTCGCCACAGCTCCAAGGGATGTCTGGACTTTATGACTTATCACAAGCTGTGACTTATCGTCACACCTTCATACGGCGTGGAAATATTATCTCTCTGTCTGTGAGAGGGGAGATGGGGAGACATTGGAGAGATGGGGGGGACGAGTGGGGGGGGGGAGATGTGTTCGGTTTGAAATAGTGTTTCACACTGAGAGTGTGAATAATGGAACAAGATCAATCCCGTTCACGATTGTTGCTTTGACCCCATGAAAAGGTGAGGACAACGTGTGCAGTACCTTCGTCTGGAGTGCACCTGCTCGGTGGAGGATTTCACAACACCACTATTATGACGATTACAACTGCAGCTAATACTGCAGTACTACTTTACTTTAATGACGTCGTTTTCCGATATTTTCTTGTGGCATCGACAGGTCAAGGCTTTTGGACAAAGTCTTTCACGAACCGGCAGGCCAGAACTGACGTTTGAATGAAGGTGATTTGCTCATGATTCCGGCGATAACTCGTCTACTATTTGCGAAGGACACCGTGGGATTATAAACATCCACCAATTATAACAGCAGACTGGACACCCGGTTGACGTCCGTGTGAGTGTGTGAGTGTGTTTGAGTGTGTGTGTGTTTGAGAGTGTGTTTGTGTGTGTGTGTGTTTGAGTGTGTGTTTGAGTGTGAGTGTGTGTGTGTGTGTGAGTGTGTTTGAGTGTGTGTGTTTGTGTGTGAGTGTGACTGTTTGTGTGTGAGTGTGTGTGTGTTTGAGTGTGTTTGTGTGTGTGTTTGAGTGTGTGTTTGAGTGTGAGTGTGTGTGTGTGTGTGTGAGTTTGTTTGAGTGAGTGTTTGTGTGTGTGTCTGTGTGTGTGTGTGTGTGTGTGTGTTTGAGTGTGAGTGTGTGAGTGTGTGAGTGTGTTTGAGTATGTGTTTGAGTGTGTGTGTGTGTGTGTGTGTGTGTGTGTGTGTGTGTTTGAGTGTGTGTGTGTGTGTGTGTGTGTGTGTGTGTGAGTGTGTTTGAGTATGCGTTTGAGTGTGTGTTTGAGTGTGTGTTTGTGTGTGTGTGTGTGTGTGTGTGTGTGTGTGTGTGTGTGTTTGAGTGTGTGTGTGTGTGTGTGTTTGTGTGTGAGTGTGACTGTGTTTGTGTGTGAGTGTGTGTGTAAGTGTGTGAAGGTAAAAGTGAGTGTGAGCATCATTGAAGAGAAAAACGAAGTGTGTGTGAAACGCTCGTGGTGATCCTTACCTGATTATTTCACAAATTCGTTTGACGACATCCATCGCAACCATTTTCAGGGACTTCCTCTCACCTGCGGCCCAGAGTGGCATCGACCGAGCCTCGGTTACAGGAGACAAACAAACGTGAACAGAGAATATTACAAGGAAACATGACGGACAACAGGCCGAGGGAGAGAGACGTCGAATACTGTAGATCGAAGTCCGTGTGTACATCTATCTATAATTCCAGCAGTGTGTGTGTGTGTGTGTGTGTGTGTGTGTGTGTGTGTGTGTGTGTGTGTGTGTGTGTGTGTGTGTGTGTGTGTGTGTGTGTGTGTGTGTGTGTGTGTGACCGCTGTTTCTCGCCAACCGCTGGTCCGATCCAATTGAAACTTGCCAGGTATATTGCTGGGGACCTGAGGATGTGCCTTTTCAAGGTTTGATATTAATCGGACAAGTGCTTCCCAAGTTATGGCAATTTATTTACCAACCAATGACAGGAACCGTTGCTGCGTGGGCCGGTGCGCGACCGGCCGACGATGACGTCACGTGCCGTGCTGGTTACGATGGGGATCGATCGGTGCCTTGGTTACCGTGGGGTTGGAGTGCCAATGGTAAATGGCAGCGAATGTCATGGCAAGCAAAGACAGGGAGGTGAACTTGATTTTTATTAACTCTGTGTGTGTAAGTATCACAGCAGTTGTTACTTCAATACAAGCGATAATTCGTGGAATGATGTGAACATTCCGTACGGGCACGCACTACTTCTGGATAGGGATGACTTAATGTATTCTAATAATTTCTCGATTTCTTATCCGCATTTATAGATAAACACAATGTCCCGATCCAGTCGTCGTTTATGAGAGCGAAGGAACGGCCTGTGTGGTTGTTTGAAAGTTTTTTTTTTGTATGTACGGCTACGCACATTTGGGCATGCGAGAGCGAAGGAACGGCCTGTGTGGTTGTTGTTTCTGGCACGCGGTTTGAAAGTTTTTTTTTTTTTGTATGTACGGCCACGCACGTACGGGCACGTGGAAGCAAAGGAACGGCCTGTGTGGTTGTTGTTTCTGGCACGCGGTTTGAGTTTTTTGCGGGGGGGGGGGAGGGTTTGCACGTACAGCCACGCATCTACGGGCATGCACTAGTACCCCAAACGGCGAGTGTGAGAAACACCAGGCAGATCAACAGGTACTTCATGGCGTCTGTGAGGGAAACAAAGGGAAGAGTGAGAGTGAGACGATGGTGAGGCACACATCAAAAGAGGTTGATGAAAGAAACAACCAACTTTGTCTGAAAAATAACAATTTTGCTGCAAGTCCTTTACAAACTCGTGGGTAGGACAAAACGAGAGATGGATATCAAACTCACCTGTAAATGTGCACTCAAACAGGTTTGAAGAGGATCAGTTGTTCCTGTGTGGGTCGAAGAGGAGGAACTTGAAGATGTTCCACCCGCAGTTCCACAGTGTTTATATGGAGAGGAGAGAGGTGGAGGGAGGGGGGTTCGAAGGGCATGTTGTGCGTGCCACGTCGCGGGTCCGACTATCTGTGGGTCTTACACTTGCCGCTCTCATCACTGTGACGTCACAATCGATTGGTAGCTCGGTACAAATGGGTGGAGTTGTGTCACACAAGGTAGGTTCGACACCACCGGATTGTGAAATATTTGCGGATTAATTGGGACCCCTATATTACAGTTACGGCAAATTTATGCCAAACATGAAATCGGAGCCGTATCTCTAGACGTATCACGTGCTTTTGACACGGTCTGGCACCCTGTCCTGCTCACCAAACTCTCTTCCTATGGTATCCAAGGCCATCTCCACTCATGGCTCGCAGACTTCCTCTCCTGTCGCAATCACCGTGTGGCCCTAAATGGAGTTCTTTCATCCCCCCTTCCTGTCCAGGCTGGAGTTCCTCAGGGTAGCGTTCTGGGCCCTGTTCTTTTTCTGGTTTTCATCAATGATGTCTCCGACTCTCTGGAAAATCCTCTATATCTCTTTGCTGATGACTCCACCCTCTGCCGTACGATCGGTCATCCCTCAGACCGGCAAGCAGCAGCTTCTTCACTCTCTGCAGATCTGGATAAAATCACAAACTCGTCCAACATGTGGAACGTCTTTCAATCCGGACAAATCTCATACTCTCAGTATGTCTCTACGAAAGGACCGTTTAGAACCCCCCCCAATCCATTTTCTCAACAATCCTCTGGAAGAAGTCCTTTCTTTCAAGCTTCTGGGTCTCACTATCTGCCATAATCTTTCCTGGGAAAGCCACATTTCAAACCTCGCCTGCAAAGCCAGTCGCCAACTGGGAATCCTCCGTCGTGCAACGTCTTTCCTCGGCCTACCTGAGCTCCTGACCACTTACAAAGCTTTTGTCCGCATCCTGATGGAGTACTGCTCTCCCCTCTGGGCTGGTGCTCCTGCCTCCCACCTTTCTCGGCTTCACACTGTGGAAACCAAGGCATTTCACATCATCGGCATCTCCCGCAATGAGGCTGAGTCTTTGGGCCTCTCACTCAATCACCGCAGGCAGGTCGCTGGTCTTTCTGTCTTCTACCATCTCCTCTCCAGCCTCGCCCCCCTTCTCTGTCTGCGATTTGTCCCCACCACATTTCCGCAGAGCGCTCAAGGTCCGTCAGCAACCCCCTTCTGGTAAAACTACCAAAATCACGAATCACTGCTCACCACTCTTTCATTCCTCTTTTTTCCCGCCTTTGGAATAAACTCCCACACTCTGTTCAATCCCATTCTTCCCTCCAGGCCTTCAAAACAGCTGTTCACCACCACCTCTTATCATCCCCCATCCAAAACCACGATCTTTTCTACCCCCGTGAATCCATCCCACACTCACCTCCTTCAAATTCCCTGCTTTCCTTCCTGAAAGTCCCTGTAATGTACATCTTGAATACCCCGTGTTCCCTGCCCCATCCCTCTCCCTTCCACAGATCTCCGAATGTCTCTGTTCCCCACTGTTTTCTCCTTCCCACTCCCGCTCCTCTTGTCTCGTGCCCCTCCCCCCTTTCTGTGCGTTGTGTGTTAGCAGCTCTCATACGAGCCTCGACAATGTATACAAAATAACAACAAAAATAACAGGCCACGCCTCAAATATATGGCGTTTTTGGACTGAACTAATTTGGTCAGTGTGAAAAAACACATCATTATATCATGTAACTATGACGTCATGACGAAGCCACCGTCGTATTTCAGGCCGAAAGTTTGGAGGATTCATAGATTTGTTTCAAAAATCTTAATTAAACCTGTAAAACATCTTGATTCAATTATAGCGTTGTGTGTGTGTGTGTGTGTGTGTGTGTGTGTGTGTGTGTGTGTGTGTGTGTGTGTGTGTGTGTGTGTGTGTGTGTTTCCAAGATCCCTGAAGTGAGCACTCAAAACAGAATCCTTTTAGTAAAAGTAACCAAATGAATATAATGAATGGTGTCAAGTGAAAGAGCATTGAACAGGTGTATACAGGTACTTGCTTTTGAAAAACACTCTTGCATGGATTATAACGTTTTGAAAACCCCCGTGCATGGTTTCAAATACCCCCGTAAATAGTTCCTAAAAACCCTGTGCATGGTTTGTAATAACCCCCTGTGTATGGTTTCTAATAACCCCCGTGCTTTGTTTATATATTTTTTAAACCCCCCCCCCCCCATGAACAATTTTTAAAAACCCACTTGTATGGGTTCCGATAACATAACATCCATGAGCAGTTTTTAAAAAACTCTGTGCATGGTTTCTATGAACCCCCCCCCCATGCGTGGTTGCTAACCCCCCTTCCTTGGTTTCCATAAACTCCCCTATGCATGGTTTCCAATGACCCCCTTGAGCAGTTTCCAAAAAAACCCTGTACATGGTTTCGATAAACTCCCCCATGCGTGGTTTCTTAAAAATCCCCTTCCTTGGTTTCTAATAACCCCCTGTGCATACCTTCTAAGAACCCAACCCCCCTCGCTTGGTTTCTAATAACCGCTGTGTGTGCTTTGTAATAACCCTCATGGGTGCTTTCTAAAAACCCCCATGCTTGGACGCTAAAAACTCCGTTGCTGCTTTCTAAAACTTCTAGGCTTTCTAAAACCATGCGTGGTTTCTAAAAACAACTGTGTTTGGTTTCAAAAAAAATCCCCCATGCATGGTTTCAAAAACCCACGTAAATTGTTTCTTAAAACTCTTGCGTGGGGTTTCGAAAGAAAACAACCCATGCATGGTTTAAAAAAAAAAAAACTTGCATGCTTTCTAATAACCCCTGTCTGTGCTTTCTAATAACCCACATGCTTAGATTCTAAAAATTCCTATGCGTGGTTTCTAAAAACACCTGTTTGGTTTCTAAATATTCCCCATGCATGGTTTTTTTTAAAAAAAAAACCCATAAATGGTTTCTTAAAACCCCTGTGCGGGGTTTTGAAAAAACCCTCGAGTGTGTTTTCTAAAAACTCCCATGCTAGTTTCCCAAACTCCCATGTGTGCTTTTTAAAAATATCCCCATGCACGGTCTCTAAAAACTCCTGTGAATGGTTTCTAACTGTCCTCCCACTCACGTCAGTGGTTTATAAAACCCCCCCATGAATGGTTAAAAATAAAAACACCCTGTGAGAGGTTTCTCAAACCCCCCTATGGGCAGTTTTTAAAATTTCCCGAGATTGGTTTTCAGAAACTATCCGCGAGTGGTTTTTAAAAACCCCATGTTTGGTCTCTAAAAAGTTCCCTGTGAGTGATATCTCAAAACCCCAATGTGTGTTTTGTAAGAAATCCCCGTATTTGGTTTTAAAAATAATCTCCACAATTGGTTTCTAAAAACTCCCCCAGGAGTGGTTTCTAAAAAAAAAATCCCATGCGTGGTTTTGAAAAACTCCTGTGAATGGTTTCTAAAAAACTCCCTCGTGAGCGATATCTTAAAACCCATATGTGTGGTCCCTAAAAATGCACGTGTTTGGTTTCTGTACCCCTCCCCGCCCCCGTTTGTAGTTTCTAAAGAACTCCTGTGAATGGTTTGTAAACCATTTTTTTTTTTAGTTTCCAAAAATGTGCAAAATGTGTATAGTTAGAGTGCATCGTTTCCAAACATGCCCATGGATGGTTTCGAAGAACCCCCATGAGTGGTTTCTAAACACCCCCCGCCACCCCCTCCCCATGAGTGGTTTCTAAAAAAAACCCCAATGAGCAGTCACAAAGAAAACACCATCATGCACAGTTTCAACCCCCCCCCCACTCCATGTGTTTCAAAAATTCCTGTGAGTGGTTTCTAAAAAAAATCCCATGCGTGGTTTTGAAAAACTCCCGTGACTGTTTTCTAAAATTCCCAGTGCATGGGTTCTAAAAACTCCCCCGTGAGCGATATCTTAAAACCCACGTGTGTGGTCTCTAAAAATGCCCGTGTTTGGTTTCCATACCCCTCCCTGTCCCCTGTTCGTAGTTTCCCGTAAAGAACCCCCGTGAATGCATATTTATGCTCCACCCATGTTTTACGTCATCTCCGCTACAAGTGGCGAGAGTGCTGTTACCCAGCTTGGCGGGAGGAGTGCATGTATGTGGAAAAGGCACGGTTTTTACCGATGCCATAGAGTTTTAAATCAATAAAAAGTGATTTCAAACTCTGCAAATGTTGGTTGAACTACCTGGAGCGTTCTTATTCAAGAATCAGGACACGGTTGTTTCACCCCAGTTTTGGCCTCGCCCACGTGGGGTAATAAATCCTGTCGATGTCTGCACACGTCAACACCAGCTCGATGAATCCTTCCAAGTTGGTTCCTGTGAATCCATTCGATGCTCCCCTCCTACACCGCGTGCTCTGCCTGTCCTGGAAACCCCAGAATGACGTCATTCCCACAAGGAAACCCCAAATGATCTCGTCGTGGATCGGAGACGTCCTCCCGAGTCAGGCAGAGAGCAAGATCCGGGTCCACGTGTATCATAGACCAAGAACCAAAGGAGAAACATATTGAAGAGTAAATGAAAACAACTTTATTTTTCAAAGAAAGAAGAACACACACACACTGAACAAATCAATCGGATGGTTTAATCAAGTTGAACAAAGAGAGTGCGTGGTGAGTGCTCGTGTCATTGTTGAACACTTGGAAAGTTGTACATGGGAACGTGTGCACCACTCAGGAACCAAGGGGGAGTTCAGGTCGACGGGGAATATTGGAAGTTGAAGAGGTTCATGGGAAGAACTCATTCCAAGAGTTTATTCACCTTTTCGTTGAGTACTTTTGTCGCAGCTTCAAGGGCTTCTCTGCTCTTCTCAAGTGCAGCTCTGTTTGAGAGGGAGATGGGGACCCGAGGGGGAAGATGGGGAGAGATTGGAGAGATGGGGGGGAGGAGGGGGGAGATGTGTTAGGTTTGAAAGAGTGTTTCATACTGAGAGTGTGAATAATGGAACAAGATCAATCCCTTTCACGATCGTTGCTTTGACCCCATAAAAAGGTGAGGACAACGTGTGCACTGTGCAGTACCTTCGTCTGGAGTGCACCTGCTCGTTGGAGGATTTCCCAACACCACTACTATGACGACTACGATGACTACAACTGCCATTAATACTGCAGTACTACTTTACTTGAATGACGTCGTTTTCCGATATTTTCTTGTGGCATCGACAGGTGCAGGCTTTTGGACAAAGTATTTCACGAACCAGTTGGCCAGACCTGACGTTTGAATGAAGGTGATTTGTTCATGATGCTGACGATAACTCGCCTACTCTTCGCGAAAGTACACGAAAAAAACTGCAGTACCACTTTCATGATGTCAATTTCCCACATATGCTTGTGGAGTCTTTTTGACCAGTGAAGGCTTTTGGAATCAGTCTTTCACTAACCGGCTGGCCATTCGAATGGCCAGGCCTGGTATTCGAATGAAGGTAATTTAGCCAGGGTGCTGGCAATAGCTCGCCTACTCTTTGTGAAGGACATCATGGGATCTTTAAGGTCCATCAACTAATACCAGCAGACGGGACACCCAGTTTGAGGTCCACCCGAGGGATAGCACACACATTGATGAATCACCCTGCCTGTAAAACACCGCAATGATCGTTTTTCCCTTGAACATCGAGTAAACATCTTGGAAGGTTTTCTGTTGGAGTGTGCAGACGGCGAGAGTATGTGTGTGTGGCTGAAAGCGAGTGTGAGCACCATTGAACAGAGAAACAGAGTGAGTGCGTGAAAAGCTCGTGGTGATCCTTACGTGGCACTCTCCCACAACTGTGTGAAAAGTTCCTGGAATTTCGTCGTCATGTCCTCCTTCCCCTCATCTGCGGCCCAGAGTCGCATCGACCGAGCCTCGGTTGCTGGAGACAAACAAACGTGAACAGAGAATATTACAATGAAACATGACGGACAACAGGCCGAGGGAGAGAGACATCTAATATTGTAGATCGAAGTCCGTGTGTACATACCCCAAACGGCGAGTGTGAGAAACACCAGGCAGATCAACAGGTACTTCATGGCGTCTGTGAGGAAAACAAAGGGAAGAGTGAGAGTGAGAGCGATGGTGAGGCACACATCAAAAGAGGTTGATGACAGAAACAACCAACTTTGTCTGAAAAATAACAACTTTGCTGCGAGTCCTTTACAAACTCGTGGGTAGGACAAAACGAGAGATGGATATCAAACTCACCTGTAAATGTGCACTCAAACAGGTTTGAATAGGATCAGTTGTTCCTGTGTGGGTCGAAGAGGAGGAACTTGAAGATATTCCATCCGCAGTTCCACAGTGTTTATATGGAGAGGAGAGAGGTGGAGGGAGGGGGGGTTCGAAAGGCATGGTGTATGCGTGCCACGTCACAGGTCCGACGATCCACGGGTCTTGCACTTGCCACTATCATCAGAATGATGTCATAACCGATTGGTGGCTCGGTTCAAATAGGTTTGAGTTGTCTCACCCAAGGATGCTCAAAAAACTTTTGCGGGTTGAGTCGGACACCTCTGGGATTGCAGTTAAGGCCAATAACAGGCTATGTCCTAAATATAGGGCATTTTTGGACTGAACTAGTTTGGTCAGCTGTGGAAAAATATCATTGTAGCAGGTATGACGTAAATATGACGTCATGACAAAACCACTGTTGTATTTAAGGCCGAAAGCTTGGAGGATTCACAGCTTTGCTCGAAAAATCTTAAGCCTAGAAAACATGTTGATTCCATCATGGTGGTGTGTGTACGTGTGTCTACGATCCCAGAAATCAGTATCCAGCACCTGTGAATGCTTTCTCAAACTCCCCGCGGGGGCTTTACATACCCCCCCCTTCTCCGCAGGTGCTTTCTGAAATAAAATCCTCTGATGTGGCTTCCAAAAAAAACAAAAACCTCCCCACGTCGTTTCGATAACCCCCCCCCCCCGTGGGGTTTCGAAAAAAGAAATAAAACTAAAATATAAAAAACCCATGCACGCTTTATAAAATCCTCCCACGTGATTTATTTCAAAGAAAAAAATTAAAAACCACGTGATTTCTAAACACTGCCCCCCCCCCAACATGTTTCAAAGAAACAACATGAGCGCTTTCTGAACCCCCCTCCACCCCCGTCAGCATTTTCTAAAAATCCCCATTAGCGCTATATAAAACCTGACAATGTGGTTATTATTAAAAATATAAATAAATAAAAAACCTAAGTGGTTTTGTTTACCCCCCCCCCCCCCGTCGTGATGGTTTCCAAAAAAACCCCCAAAAAACCCTCCCATAACATTTCTTGAAAAAAATAAAAAGCATGCAGTTTCTAAAGTGTCCACCACATGGTTTCTGAAACCCAACGTGGATTTTCTACCCCCCCCCCCCTCATGGTTTTTCTTGTGAACTCCTCACCCTTGTATTAAACTCATTAAATCTTCTGAAGACCCATTTTCCTCCACACTCTGAACTCAGGATAAGTGTTTGGATTTGCTCACAACACGAGCTCTTCACCGACGGGTCAATGTCCACATCGTCGTAATGGGGACAAAGTTTGGGACGACGTGGAGGGGTTGATGTCATGGGGGTTAGAGTCCGGACTACACGCACTATTGAGGATGGCGGGGGGTGGGGGGGAGGAGGGAGTCGTTCAACCACAAGAACACATTTTAAAGTTTGCGAACAGGGAGGAAGGAGCACAACCAAACTGTAAACAAAGTTTTCGTTTTATTTTGAACGACACAGGTACGTGTGTTGATCTGCCAACACAGAGACAGAAATACAGACTCGCCAATGCACGGACAAGTCACATGACTGGTGTGTCTTGGATCGGTGTCATAATCAACGAAACTGATGAATACAGACACAAGATACACGGTTAAGGAGAACCTCATGGGAACGTGACAAACGTGTAATTACAGGGTCAAATGATTGGTAAAAAGAGAACATGGGCAACAATTGTGAGTACTTTGTAACAGAAGAAAAATAAACTTTACCAGGACGAGTAAAACTAACCAGGTATTTAATATTTAACTACCAGTCACGAGTTCCATTGTAATCAACGAACGTGAAGCTTCACGAATCCCACCGCAAATTGTGTAGACGCACCATTCATGCGACTGGTCGACCACAGCACACCCGGCGCACACCGACCCCCACAAACACATTCCCAGATATTCTAACCAGTGATCATTCCAACAGGTTGGTGAAATTGGACAGTGAAACGTTGATGAAAAGACCATCAACCCGATCTGAAACATGCTCAGCGGTTGCCTTCCTTATGAACTTGTGATGAATGCAATTCAAGTGAAAAACAATGGTTTGGGGAGTTGGGGAGCACGACAGGTGATAATATAATCCAGCGAACGATGAGGTTGTTGCTGCAGCGATCTCAGGAGGGCACCAAGCAGCCCCGATTTGGACACCGCAGAGGGGACAGCGTGCCAATCCTCCGAGGAGCCCCCGCAGGTCCCAGCCCTCCGATCCCATGAGAGTGCTCAGAAGGACCGTCCCGTCGATCCCACGATGGGGGCCGAAGGGCCAGGTCCAAATATTTCAGTTGAAATCTCAGGGTATGTGGCTTTGAGATTTTAGCCAAACTCTGGACCCTGCAACCTGGCCAGGTTGCACCCTTAATGTCAACTTACAATGTGAAGCATTCCATCAAGTTTCTCTCTCTGGTTTTGCAATGGCAGAGAAACCAGTTCAGTGTCAATATGCAGCAAACCAACCAACGAACAAGAAGCCAAGATAAACGACACAGCCAGTTTGCTCTCTGTTATCGGGATGACGTGTGCTGACCACGTGACCGATTCTTAACTTTACAAAAACAGGCACCAGGTAAAATGAAACAAAAGAAAAACAGTTTAATAGAAATCAAACAAAATAACATTAATTTTTTTTTATATTATAATTAAAAAAAAAACAAAAACACCTTGGAGATGGAATGTGGGGTGGTGTGGGTCCACAGCAGGAGGTTGGGTTTGAGGTAGAGCTTGAACAATGAAGGCCCAAAGCACAATATTTTCTCTCTTTTTTTTTTTTTGCCCCCTAATTTAACCCAACTCTCCCCCAACCCAACCCAAATGTACTCGACTCATTTATCATCCATGCATCCCCACTCGTTGATTACTCTTTTACTGGCAGCAAAGCCCCAAATCACACAATTCTTGCACTCGGACATCTCAATCTCTCAAACCTCTCTGTATATTCCCCTCTATATCTCTCTGTACATCTCTGCACATCCCTGCTCTGTCCACCCCACTCGGCTCCGTCTTCCATTCGAGCCCCTCAGCCTATAGTGAGTCCAAATCCACACTGGAACTTGTGTTTGCGGTGATTAATGGTGGCCGCGAGGGCGAGAGTCAAAGGAAGAGGAGGAAGCTTCTTCTCCAGGACACTGCTCACTGTCCAGTTACTGTCCACAGAACCTGGTCGGAGGCACAGAGCAGTCACTCACACCATTGCTGGAAATGGAGCCGGATTCCCGGGTGGAAAACAAAACAAAACGACGACGCTCGGATGCCCTGTTCAAAAGCAACAGTACCTCGGAACACCATGTTCGTTCGGGGCAAGTCAACCTGGTAACCCAGGGTGCACAAAGTTTCCTGGAGACGAGCATTCGCTTCCAGCTCCACGCCGACCTGGATCTGCATATAGTTATTGAACGGAACGTGTACGTCATCAATGTGTGTGGAAATGCTTCCACGTCCTTTTTGCCAATGCCAGCAATAGCTCCCTGACCACAAACCTTTAAATTATTTCACATGTCCTTCAGTCAAAAGACAAACGATGCTTGCCTATCTTTGCGTGTGAAAAGGAAACCCGTCAGGAGGATGCTACAAACGATTAAGCAGCTGTGAGGCATTTGGTAAAACAATGGCAGAATCGGACGAGAACAAGCAACGATCAGACAGAACAAAGTGGTCACCTGTTCGCTGGCCTTGTGATGGTAGCTAGCATGCACTCCGCTGGCTCCAATGTTCATGGTCGCCACCCAGTTGTTTACTACACAGACAACATACAAATGAAGGGAGGCACCACATTGTATTGCACAGTTTTGTACAATCATTCCACAAAGACAACAAATGTACAGACATAATGAGTGCGTCTGCCTGGCATTGATCATCCATGGAAGCAATTTGGGGGGGGGACATCTGAGGCGGTGGATCGACATGTTAACCACGTGTGGCTGACGTGTCAATACAAAAGTGTAAGCCAAATGTCTGACATCCTTTTTATTCCCCATCATTGTTCGAATTCCAGAGTTGGATCCGATCAAGCTGAATTTGTACATCTTTTTACTAGAATGGAGCAAAACGTGGGCATCACCGAAACTCCAACATTGAAATGTGGTGGAAATAGCACCACCTTTGGTGGTAGACGATATTACAAATCAGCTTCCTTATGATTATGGAGTCGTGGGCCGAGAAGGGTTTTCCCAGCCATCCTGCTCGTGCAAACAAATCAATCAATTCGAACATATCATAATGCCAAGCAAAGGTGATGATTTTGAAATAAATAAAGGATTTACAGCGACCTGAAGCACAATGAGGTAGTTTTTTGTGTTGGTACACCCGTTTAACTTGTGCACACGCAAGCTACAAAATCTGATGGGAAGGCGGTTTTGATCCGGTTCAATATACTTGACCTAAATGCAGAGTGGGTAGACCAACAAAAGCCGAGCGAGCATACACCGTTTCTCAACGATCGACTATCCACTCATACGCTCCAGTACCGGCGTATCTGGCGACGATTGTGGACATGGCCCCCTCTTCTCCGGGACGACGATGGTAGACGAGCTCCCCACCGAGGGACAGCGATGGGGAGAGCGCCTGAAGATAATGTGAAACCAAAACAGCTACAAAAAAAAAAAGGGAGAGGGTGGCGAGTGTGGGAAAACGGAGAAAACAAGGCAGTGGTTTGGTAAACCCGGGCAAAGGTGGGAACATGAAACCTTAGAGGAAGACAGGCATGGTACCAAACACAGTATTCTGGGGTAACCAAGCAATTGAGACTTTTTTATTTTTAAAATGGATTTATGAAAATGTGTCGAAGTTGAAGAAAAGTGAGAATGCGAATGCAGAAAGAGAGAAAAGAACAAACAAATGGCACCACTAAACCCGAAGGTAGGTACAAATACAATCTTTGACCAAGTAGTATAAATACTCCCTTCCCCATAACCCCTGCCGCAGCTCTCACCCGATCCCAACAGCACGTCCGGGTTTCCTAAAGCAATGGCAGCAGTGTAGCTTGGGGCTCGATACTCGGTGTCAACCTGCCACGTCACAAACCTCGACTTCTGGGTCTGTGAGAGAAAGATATATATATACATCTATGTAAATAAATATATATATTTTAAACCACGGATACGTGAAGCATTCATGTTGAAAGCAGGTCACACTTTATGACCCGCAAATGTGCGGAGTCCAAAAAAACTTCCAGAAGTTTACTACTGTTGATGCAGCGTTTTGATGCACACCACCTGATTTAACACGTTCGTTACACGAGTTCTTCGTGCCTGGTGTATGTGTCCTTTGTGAGGTCCTTAAAAACAGTAATTTTCCTGTTTGGATTGATTTTCAATCTTGTTTGACTCACTCCCTTCTGTACATGCACACTTTAGGGGACAAGATTCCATACAATTTGCCAAATTCAAAGCCAAAGTTCTTCTAAACTGCTTGTTCGTTCTCAGACTCATGTTACGATTCGTGTTGAAAATGTAACATTCAATTGAAGTCAAG
Source organism: Eptatretus burgeri (assembly GCF_056783735.1). Taxonomy (NCBI): domain Eukaryota; kingdom Metazoa; phylum Chordata; class Myxini; order Myxiniformes; family Myxinidae; genus Eptatretus; species Eptatretus burgeri. The sequence continues at coordinate 6,375,935 of NC_140976.1, read as the reverse complement.
TTGTTCCTCAAACATAAACTGACACTTATAGACAGACGGATGTGAACTATTTGCTTAACCCTGCTTTTTGCTTCATGTGCATGGGGTTCAACACACATCTCGTTTTTTCACATGCATCTGTGACGCAGCCTGATCCTGCAGCTTGGTGGGACTTTTTGACCCCATGTTGCCATGCTGCCACTCCCTCTTGCAAATTTCTGGCTGTTGGGGACGAGAGAGACTGAGTTTTGTGGTATCGAGAGGATTGTGCTGAATACATCAACTTCCATGTGAAAGAGAACCAAGTAGTGGACGCCAGTTTTTTGATGGGTCGGTGGAGGGGAGGACACGCACATGGTGCCTGGAGATGAAGCCGATCGAGGTGCATATAAGGTCACGGACTGGCACCCCTGCCTTGCCTGGTGGCTTGTTGGGTTTGTGCCAATTCTGTCCCATTTAAGGAGGGGTGAGACCGGAGACCGGTGAAGGATGGGACCACGACGGAATAGACAGAAACCGGGCGTACACCATAGGCTAAACGGAAGGTTGATCTTCATAGTCGGCGAGGTCGTGAGCATTAACATCGCCGCCACTTCGGGGATGGTGGAGGTGAAGCACCAATGTGGGGCCGGGGGGGGGGGCATCATGGCCCATGAGTCGTGTGGTTCCTTGCTGTGGTTAAGTTGGATCCTTCAAGACCAGAGAGGGCTCCGTTCGGCCATGGGGACTTGCGGTGGTAGTGGCGGCGGTGGCAGGTGTATGGGTCGTGGTTTGCATGCACGTTATGCGTGACATATACGAGGTCCATCTAAAAAGTAACGAGACTGAGCCTGCTGTGTGCTCCACTTACACAACTTGAATGAATGGGTTGCGTCACGTCTTTTGAAACATTCCAGCAAAATATATATATATATATATATATATATATATATATATATATATATATATATATATATATATATATATATATATATTTGTCAGGTCAGGTTCGATCTGTGACGTGCTACAGGTACCATGTAAACCTGTACTAACCTGTTCCATGGTCGGGTTGTCGGCGACTAAACCGTCTCGCCCACCAGGTTTTCTGGTGAGGAGGGTGTTTGGATATGGACACCCAGCAGGATTAAAAACAAAACCTGTCAAAGGGCGGAGGAGCTCCTTGTGAGCCAACGGCCATCCATATCTTGTGCCCAACTATGTCTGCGGACGTCCTCCTGCAGTTGGGTTACTTCTTATTAGGAGGTTGGTGGCAGGATTTGCACTCCGGCCACCGTAAAACCCTTCATTCCGCAAAACGCAAAAACGCAAAAAAATCTGAAAACCCACTCCGTGGGAGTACCTCCTGTGCAGCTTCCCTTCGCAGGGCAGCTCACCGGATGACGGGATTGGGGCAAAGCCTACGGGACCCCCAATCTTTGATGATAGGAGGGAAACCACGGGGTGGTGCTCTCTCTGACAGAGTGTGTCGGAGTGGTGCTGAGGTGTCGTCCACCAGACGGCGGTCTCCTTGGGTTAACCTGAGGCGGTCCCTTCGGGTGGGTGCCTGGAATGTCCTATCCCTAAGAGAGGATGATCACCTGTCTCTGTTATCATCTGAGCTCAAGCGTTTGGACATCGGGATTGCAGCTCTCTCTGAGGTTCGGAGACCGGATTGCGGCGAAAAAATGGTGGGTGGTTACACCTACTATTGGTCTGGTCGCTGTGTCCAATAAGCTGACCCCAATGATAATTGAGGTAACACCGGTCAACGAGCGTATTATGAGATTAAGGATTCGTCACTCCTTCGGTGTCATTTCCCTGGTCTCTGTTTATGCTCCGACTGAGGCGAATGATCTCACCGTGAAGGATGCATTCCACGCCACGCTTGAGTCTGTGGTTGAACAGTGCCCCAGACGAGATACACTTCTAGTCTTGGGGGATTTCAATGCATCGACTGGAACTGATAGGGATGGTTATGAGACGTGTGTTGGTCCCCATGGGTCAGGAACTATGAACCAGAATAACACTAAGTTCCTTGACTTTGCAAGAAGTCATGGACTTAGGGTGGCTGGTTCATGGTTTCAGTGCCCACAAGCTCATCGCTGGACTTGGTATTCCAATGCTGGCGGTGTGGCAAAGGAGATTGACCATGTCCTCATTGACGGTCGTTGGAGGATGATCCAGAACTGCAGGGTCTACCGGAGTGCTCAGTTCCTCAATACTGACCACAGGCTTGTTGTAGCAACTCTAAAGCTGCACCTTAAATCCTGGAGAATGGTACCATCCCAGCCTAGGCTGGATGTTGGCAAGCTCAGGGATGAGAGAGTAGCTAAGGAGTTTGCGAACAGGCTGAGTGGACACTTGGGGGGGTCTGGGTGCTTTGGGGGGTCCTGAAGAGTTGTGGAGCGCCTTCAAGACCACCGTCCTTGATGTTGCCGGTGGATGTCTTGGAGCTCACCGCAGGGCAAAGAAGAATTTTGTCTCTCAAGGGACACTGGATACCATTGACCAGAGTCGCAGGGCCAGGCTGAATGGCAGAGCTGAGCTGTTCAGGGAGCTGAGGCGTAAAACTGTACGTGCACTGAGCGTGGACAAGGAGGCCTATGTGCGAGGAATCTGTGAGGGGGTAGAGCATCACCTGTGGACAGGTGATTCTCGTCCCGCTTACAGGGGAATTCGCGCATTACGTTCATCCAAGCCCATCCCTCGGAGCACTGCAGTTCGAGCAGAGAGTGGTAGGCTCTTGACAGAGGAGTCTGAAGTGAAGGCCCGCTGGGCCGGTTACTTTGAGCGGTTGTACCAGGCTGATCCCCCAACTGTCGAGTTGGACGTCAAGGGTGTTACAATCCCTGTTGCTGACCCTCGAATCAACTGTGGTCCACCTTCGCTTGTGGAAACACGGGCTGCGGTGAACCAGTTGAAACGGGGCAAAGCTCCAGGGATCTGTGGCATCCGTGATGAAATTCTCAAGGCTGGTGGAAATGCTGCACTCGTGTCGTTGCATGCAGTTTTTTGCTCTCCTTGGAACACAGGCATCATCCCAACTGACTGGAAGAGGGGTCTTGTTGTCCCTCTCTGGAAAGGGAAGGGTGATCGCCAAGACTGCAACAACTACCGAGGGGTGACGCTGCTCTCAGTGCCGGGCAAGGTCTTTGCTCGGATAATTCTTGATAGGGTTCGCCACCATCTGCTTGAGCACCAGCGTCCAGAGCAGTCAGGCTTTACACCAAAGAGGTCAACGATTGACTGTATCCTTGCCCTTCGTGTCCTCACCGAACGCAGACGAGAGTTTCGGCAGGGGCTGCTTGCAGCCTATGTTGATCTCTGTAAAGCGTTCGATTCAGTGAATCGGGATGTCCTCTGGAGGATTCTTGGTCTTCGTGGGGTGCCACCAAAACTCATCGATCTGATGTCTGAACTCCACTCTGGTACTGAGAGTGCTGTGAAGTGTGGTGGTACCACCTCTGACTTATTTCCAGTTGTTACTGGAGTTCGTCAGGGATGTGTACTGGCCCCCACACTTTTCAGCACTTGTATGGTCTGTATTTTAGGGAGGATGTCGGAGAGATCAAGTTGCGGTGCATCGTTTGGGAATGTCAAGATCTCAGACCTTGATTTTGCAGATGATGCAGTCATCTTTGCGGAGACTTTAGACATCCTTTTGGGGGCCCCGAGGTGCTGAATGAGGAGTCGGAGCCGCTGGGATTACGGGTTTTTGGGTCAAAACTAAGATCGAGGCTTTCGGTGACATCTTGGATGCTGCTGTCCTGTCTGTGTCTGTTTGTGGTGAGGATGTTGAGGTCGTGGAGAGATTCACTTACCTTGGCAGTGATATTCATGTCTCTGCTGGCTGTGAGTCAGAGGTCAATAGACGTCTGGGTCGGGCCTCGGGAGTCATGGATTCACTGGATCATGGGGTGTGGCGCTGCCGGTACCTGTGCGGGAGGACGAAAGTCCGAGTCTTCAGGTCCTTGGTACTTCCAGTCTTGCTCTATGGATGCGAGACTTGGACTCTGACCAAGGATCTGAGACGGAGACTTAATTGCTTTGGTACCAGGTCTCTTCGGAGAATCCTAGGCTATCGCTGGTCGGATTTTGTGTCCAACGAGCGGTTGCTGAGAGAGACTCGGATGAGATTTGTTACCTGCATAGTCCGTGAGCGTCTGTTGCGGCTGTATGGACATGTGGCTGATCCTGCTCACCAGATTCTCTCAGCGAGGGAGTCTCATGCGTGGAGGAGGCCAGTGGGCCGACCACGTGCCTCGTGGTTGCAGCAGGTTGACCATCATCTCAAGGAGATGGGGATGGGCCTGGCATCTGCCTGGGGGATGGCCAGACGGAGGCCCCTGGAGTACCGGCGGAAAGTGGACGCAGCGACGCGCTGTTCTGGCACATGCTCCCATACCTGACCTGATATATATATATATATATATATATATATATATATATATATATATATATATATATATATATATATATATATATATATATATATATATATATTTAATTGGTGATAGTTGACTGTTCTCATTTGTGTGATTTTTTTTACAGCTCGTGCTTTACACGTTATCTAGTCTGAGTTGTCGCACTATGATTCGTGAGCAGAGAGCCAATCTGAAGTTTCTTGCCAAGCTTGGAAAAACACCTTCCGAATCCTTCACAATTCTGCAGCAATTCTACTGGGAAGAAACGATGTCACGTACAGGTGCATTTGAATGGCACAAGAGGTTCAAAGAGGGACAGGAGGAGGTTGAAGACAAACCACAGTCTGGAAGACCTTCAACGAGCAGAACAGCGGACAACATCAAGCATGTGAAGCAGATGGTGTGCGCAGATCGTCGACTCACGGTGTGGATGTTTGCTGAGGAACTTTCCATCAACAAAGACACTGTTCTGGAGCATCATCACTGAAAATCTCGAAATGCGCAAGGTGTGCGCAAACATGGTCCCCAAGCTGTTGTCCGAGGACCAGAAACAGCAAAGAGTCACCGTCTGTTAAGACATTATCGAGCACCTCGAGGAAGATCAAGACCCACTCGGGAGTGTCATTACTGGCAATGAATCGTGGATAATCGAATACGATCCCGAGACCAAAGAGCAGAGTCGTCAGTGGAAAAGTCCGGCATCACCAAGACCAAAGAAAGGATGTCGAAGTCAAAGGTCAAGGTGATGCTCATCGCGTTTTTTGAGATGAAGGGCATCGTCCACTTCAAGTTTCTACCACAGGGTCAAACAGTGAATCAATACGTGTACAATGAGATCCTCCGGCGCCTCATTAGATCAGTCCGGGACAAGAGGAGGGATCTGTGGGAGAACAACGTCTGGGTGCTCCACCATGACAACGCCCCTGCTCACAGTGCCTTGAGCATCCGACAGTTTCTTGCGGAGAGGAACGTGCCAACTCTGGAGCAACCCCCGTATTCGCCAGACTTGGCCCCTTGTGATTTTTTCCTCTTCCCCAAGCTCAAGGGGGTGATCAAGGGGACCCGATTTCCTGATGTGGAGGGCATTAAAAGGGCCGTGACGACGGAGCCCCGGAGGATTCCAGAAGAAGCCTTCCGGGAATGCATCGAAGCGTGGAAGAAGAGGATGGACAAGTGTGTGAGACTGGAGGGAAACTATTTTGAAGGGGACAAGATGTGATTTCAATATATTTTTTGGAATAAAATTTCTGTGAAGTCAATCCCGTTACTTTTTCGACGGACCTTGTACATGACATATTGCACATTATATATACACGTTATACAGTGAGACCCCGCATAAAGTCGCCCCGATTAACATCGTTTCGTTATGGCGTTGCTTGAAATACATTACTGCATTCAGTATAAAACATGTTTTTGACACGTGTATCATGAATGCTTTTAAATTGTATCTCTCAAGTATTACATGCACCACATGACCTGAGGACAAAAGTATCTGCACTGCAAATCAGATTGCTTGTTCTTGGTGCCCTCAAGTCATATTTTATAATGAATATGTAAAGCAGTGGAGTCCAGCTCTCGGGGCAAAGAAACACTTTTCAGGAATGTTACTTCTGGGATACTTGACGATTGGCATTTTACAAAAACGCTAAAAATGGTGCACAAATACATCTGAGTAAAGCAAACACATCTGAGCGACACAAATACATCATGCAATGCAAAATAAATAAAAATAACCGCATCGCACCATTCGAATGACGCTCCATCCGGCGCTCTAATTCCGTTCATCTCCCGCCATCCCTCTCTGTGTCATGGCGTTATCGTGCTTGCTTTTTTCTGTTACAAAGTGATTACAGTGTTAAATATGGCGTCAAAACTCCCAGCTAATGTAAATGTTGCGTCTGAAAGCAAAGTGTCTCGTAAAAGAATGAAGGTGATAAGGCGCTTTAATTCAGGTGATCGGGCCATGGATATTGCACATGATATGGCACTTGCTCCGACCACGGTGAGAACGATTTTTGAACTTGCGGACAAAATTAGAGCTCGTGACCAAAATGCGACGCCTTTGACTGCAACTCAGGTGCCACGTAGTAGAAGCAGTGCGATGGTGCGAATGGAGAGACTGTTGTCCGTGTCGATTGAGGACCAAAACGAGCCGAATATGCCCCTGAGCTGGTTATTATGGAAAAGGATAAAAGTTTGTTTGAACAAGCTCAAATGGGCCAAGATCCTCATCCTCTTAATGATGACGTCATAAAAACAAATATGATATTGTGATGTATCAGGTTTGCGATAAATTATCTGTGCTTATGCCCGGCTTGATTCCAGCAAACAAAATTCAAACAGCTTGCCGAGTTTTGGAGATAATGGTATAGGCGATTTCCATTAGCGGCGATATTATGACGTCAACTTTTTTTTCTCGGAAGAATTTCCAAAATCGGAGACGGTTACTGCCTGCGCGTGGGTTTTCTGCATATACATGGCAACTTTCACGAAGATCCGATGAAAACTCTGGGTTGTGAAACAAAAAATGTCAAAAATAGGAATGACGTCATAAAAATTGATACGACGTCATAGTGATGCATCATATGTGCGGTAATTCATCTCTGCTAATGCTCTGTTCGATTCCCGCAAACAGAATTCAAAAAGCTTGCCGAGTTTCGGAGATAAATTTTTTCGGCGGGTTCCATTAGCGGAGATATTTTGACGTCATAACTTTTTTTTCTAGGAGGAATTTTCAAAATCGGAGATGGTTACTGTCTGCGCAGGGTATGCTTACATGTATATGCCAAGTTTCAGGAAGTTTCGATGAAAACTGTGAAACAAAAAAGTCCACAAGAAGAAGATGAAGAACAACAACTTGAGTAAGACTTAGAGATCCTCCACTAGAATCTAAAAATTTAAACAACAAGAAAGCGAGAGTTCGATGGTGGAGAATTTTACAGTGAGCCGAGGTTGGTTCGAACGTTTTGAGCGTCGCAGAAACCTGCACAGTGTCAAGATGACTTGCGAGACTGCGAGTGGATGAGTTCTCCACCAACTTGCAGGCGATAACAGAACACCGCAATTACCCCACACAGCTTGTTTTCAACGGGGATGAAACGGGGCTTTTCTGGAAGCGGATGCCATCCTGCACCTTTACTGCAAGCGAAGAAAAGAGTGCGTCGTGATTCAAGGCCACCAAACATCGCCTTACTCTCTTGCTTGGAGGCAATGCGGAAGGAGATTTTACAAGAGAGCTATACAAGGAGAAGAAGATGACCAGACAACTTTCTCTTGACTCATTCTTCAAGAGAAAACAGGCTGAACCTGCACACGACTGAGGGTGACACGGATATCCCCACTACCTCTCCCTCACCCCTAGCATACCCAACCAACCCCACCGATACCACATCGGAGCGAAGGCATTCAATGGCATCAACACTGCTGAGTGATAAGACTAGTGAGTGTTAAATTAACTTTGTTTTTGTTCATTTATTTATGACCTGTGGAATGTTTTTCAGACACAGTATGTATTGTTGCGGATTCGCGCCCGCCGGCGTGCCGACGGCCACGTAACTCGAATCGCGGCACGTCGCCCACCGGACGGACAATCCAGTCGTGACCCTCTCGGACTAACGCCGGGAACCAGTCACGGGTGGACCTTTCGGTCTCACCGTGATCGAGCCAATCGGCCCCCGCGTGGGATAGGTTGCTCGCCAAATTCGACCTACCTAAGTACCCACGCGGAGGGTAGACCGGGCGATCGCACCTCGCCGCAGGTCGACTTCGGACACGGGCCACTTAAGCGACCCGTTCCGTACTATCGGGATAACCGAGCGGTGTTATTCGTCGACCTCGACGGTTCGATTAATTATCGGGCGTATTCAGCCCACTACCAACCCTTTACGTGAAGCAAGATGAGGATTCAATGAGAGAAATGACGAAGCGAAGCGGGAAACAGTTCAACACAAAGCACATTTATTCGCGATGAACGGAAAGCACACATATTAAATTCCACCAAAAGCACACAGAAAAGAAAAACACAATTCAATTTACACAAAAAGCAAATGCGACAATGCAGATCGACTACCGATTACGCGAGCACACGGCAACACTGATACAATTTTACTTCACAGACGGCGCCGACAACACATACCCAAAACCAAGGAAAGAATACCCTCAAGGATGAGGCGGGCCTGAGGCCGAGACCGGGTCGGGCCTACCCGTCTGGTGATGAGACGCGGAGCGGCGATGGTGCCTCAACTCCGCGGGCCTCGCGGGCAGTGTCTGGTAGGGGGTGGGAAAGGGGCCCCCTTGGTCGCACTATCTCAGCGCGGGGGGAAACAGGAGGGGGTTGCTGATGCTCGGGGTATAGAGGATTTTTATTGCCCCGCGACGAGCGTCTCCACCTCGGCCAGGTCGCGCTGTCGGCCTCCCTGGGGTGCAGCTCCCTGCACGACGCGAGCACCCCCTCGTCTGCCCTCGCCGCCTCTCCACAGCTCCGTCCCCTCCAACGCACACGACGACCAGCTCCTTCTTGCCAACTCCACCGCCCGCGAAGTCTTGACTCTCTGTTCCCTCTCGACTCTACTACTCTCCTACTCTGTACTGACGAACACGGTCGCTTTTTATCAGCCCCGTGGCTTCGCCCTCTCATCTTTGACCCTTCACCTCGCTCCCCATTGGCCCGAGAAAAAGTGGGCGTGAATGCTTTTTGATCCATAAATTTGCATATATCGATCGCCCTCCAACGCCCTGGGGGCGGGGCCAATTCGCCCCTCGCTCACCGATTGGACGGCAAAAAGTGGGCGTGTGTCGTTTTTGATCCGTTTTTGAAGCACAAAATCCGTGATTTTGTACACGCTGTTCGGCGCGCGCCCTGCACGAGTCCAACACCGGTACCCACAGGCGGCGCAAGAACGGTGGCGATGCGACGGTTGCGAGGTGTGACGTGAAGGTCGTGGCGGTTGTGGTGAAGCGGTGGTTGGTGGTGGTAACAATGGCGGTTGGTCCAAATTAAAGATAGTAAAAGAAAAACGGCTATCCTGAAGAGTCGCAGCACGCATAAATGACATGTATTCCCACTAGACAACGGGTTTGGGCCTCACTACACATGTACTTACCGAGATACCTCACCTAAGGGACCTGAATGGTGGTTTGCGAATTTGGTAACCACAACAGTATTATTTTAGCATCTATATACTGCATATCAATCCGTATTATGCTATTGACGATGCGAATGGAAGTTATAATTGCAATTATGTCGACAGAACGCATCCGCCCCCATTAATACATGCAAGTCTATGAGAAATTAGACCCCGCTTAACATATTTTCTTCTGGAACGCATCTACAACGCAAACTTGTATGTGACATGTTGCACATATTTTACTTGAGATATAATACATACAAGAAGCACCCGCTCCCTATGGGAGTGGCTTGGGGGGATGGGGAGTAGGCCCTGATTCAAACGTGTTGTTCAAAACACCTCTCAAAAATACCTCGAGCTGCGTAATTCCAAACATTTCATGACACTGTAAAGGATGAAGACTTGTAATACCCTCTTCCGCCTGGGGTAACGCGACACTATACACAATTACAGAGAGAATTTGCATCCTCCCCTCCTCTCCCCCCCCCTCCCCCATGCACTAATTGGGATCATGCTGATCTTATGCAGCAAGTCTGGATGTAATCGCTCAGAAATGAGTAGGAGTAACACGCCAAAGACACAAACACCGGTCGGTAAATTATTTAAACAAATATCGCGCACGCACGCACGCACGCACGCACAGTACCTGGAAAGCAGCCTTTACTCGTACTCCGTCAGTCAGTTGATGAATGACTTGTCCATTCATACTTCCACTATTATCGATATCACTGATGCAAACCGGGAAGCACTGCAAAAAGAGTCAATGAGTGCACGGTGTGTGCAAAGGTGAATACTTGCACAGTGGAGGTACAGGAAAGTATTTGCTATCAATGGAAAATAACCCCAAAAACATAAATTAGGCCGAGGCAATAAGATATTAAAAACATGTCCGACTATGCTCCACCGATCCGAATACATTTTGACAAAGTTCATATCAACGACGCTTCAAATGAATAATATAATCGGAGCACATTGACTCACCTCCGTGGGGCTGATCTGCTTCACTCCAACGTATGTAGCTCCAAAGTGGTAGTTAGAAATTCCAATGGTGCTGAGGTTGACTGTGTGGCTAACCTAGAACAAGGACGAGTCATGGCATGGAAAACAGCAAGAGGGGGGGGGGAACGGGGACGTGCGTGCGCGGGGGGGGGGACGGGGACGTGCGTGCGCGGGGGGGGAACGGGGACGTGCGTGCGCGGGGGAACGGGGACGTGCGTGCGCGGGGGAACGGGGACGTGCGTGCGCGGGGGGAACGGGGACGTGCGTGCGCGGGGGGAACGGGGACGTGCGTGCGCGGGGGGAACGGGGACGTGCGTGCGCGGGGGGGAACGGGGATGTGCGTGCGCGGGGGGAACGGGGACGTGCGTGCGCGGGGGGAACGGGGACGTGCGTGCGCGGGGGGGGGGAACGGGGACGTGCGTGCGCGGGGGGGGGGGGAACGGGGACGTGCGTGTGTGGAGGAAACGGGGACGTGCGTGGACACACCTACCTGAAAATGGTTACTAAGCCCTTTATTGATGAGGAGTCGAACACCTTCCATCTGAACTGGGAAAACCTCTGCAAAGTAATGGGAGAACGATGACACCATGGTGTGTCAATGAATGAGATCTCGATGAAGCCATCAGAATGCAATGTCACCTTGACCTAACACGAGCATGGAAAATAAATTCTCTCAAACCCCAACCTCAACCCCTTTCCAAACCCCTATAACCTTAACTTCAACCCCTTGCTAAACCCCTATAACGCCAACTTTAACCCCTTTTCAAACCCCTAAAAGCCCAACCCCAGCCCCTCTCTAAACCCCTATAACCCCCACTCTAACCCCTTTCTCAACCCCTGTAACCCCAACTTCAACCCCTCTCCAGACCCCTATAACACCAACTTCAACCCCTCTCCAAACCCCTTTAACCCCAACCTCAACCCCTCTCCCAACCCCCATAACCCCAACCTCTCTCCAAACCCCTTTAACCCCAACCTCAACCCCTCTCCAAACCCTTTTAACCCCAACCCCAACCCCTCTCCCAACCCCCATAACCCCACCGTGAAACGTAAACCAAGACTCCCTGTTTTTTACATACAAAGCCGTCCGGTTCCTCTTGTACAGTTGAACACTCCGCACCATGTTAAAGCGATGCTAGTTACGAGACATCGTTCTGCCAAGGCCGCCGGGTCGTCCTTCACCTTTGCATTTCCGATGCAGCTCATCGAACGATCCCGGGTTGTGACCCGCCGTGTCCTTGCCCGTCCCGGCTCCGGGGGTCGGGGTCACGGCGCCCGGCACAACGGGCATTCCGGTCATTGGGAACGGGGGAGGCACAGGCGGCGCAGCGGCCAACACGTTACCCATGATCGGGTCGGTCACCGTGAGCGGACAAGCAACCACGAGGGAAATGACACGATAGGAAAGACGTCTTCGCTTTCTCTTGTATCTTTCCGTTCCGAATGCCGAAGCTGACGTCCCGTTTTGGTAAAATTAAAATCCTTGAAATGTAAAATTAACCGTGTAGGCCCAAGGCCTCAACCAGCACAACCATGTGCTGCTGCAAAACCGCACGCTCATTGGTCAACGCTCGTCACGTGCCCACATTAAAATTATAAAATAAACTTTTTCATCTTTTTCTATTTAACGTTCGTTGAAGAAACATTAAAAACGTCACAAACGCCACTTGTTAAACCGTTTTTTAAAAGTCGTTCGTAATATGTTGCCACAGTGTGTGGTTCCGTTGCCGATAAGCTTGCTATCGCTTGCCAAGCCAGCCGTTCCTTATCAACCGTTTCGTTGGAGGTTTCCTCGAGTGCTTAAGCCGCTCGGCGAGCGCTCTACAAGAAACTTACGAGCTAAACACAACCCTCAACACACCCTCTTGGGTACATCTGCTAAGAACAGATCATGTCCGGCTCTGGTTTTATTAAATTTAGTAATATATTGATTTTAAAACATATTTCAAGTCGTTACCGTTTCCAGAGCGTTTTTTTTTTCCTCATCTTTTTTTTTTTTTTTCTCTTTAAGAAATCATTCGGTCACTTGGCGGAAATGACGTATGTGGAAAAAACACGCTACTTCCGGTGACGTCATCGGCACGCTCGCGATCCGTGTTCTCTCGCTTTCCTCAGCTCGAGCGTGGCCATGTCGGCCTTGCCAGCATTCCGAGATCTCAACCCTGAGGACGCCGAACAGACAGCAGAGATAGAGAGCCTTTGTCTGACCTGCGGACAAAATGTGAGTCCCTCCTCGTCTTGCGGACGTTTTCTTTTCTCGAAACCTTCCGATCAACATCGTAATTAAATTATGACGTTGCGACTGACCGACATAATTAATTGTTGTTGTTTTTTTTTTTCTCTATCCTGTGTTTGACAAGTTACTCGTAAAAGAAATAAATAATATGGAATAGGCAAAGCCTAGAAGCGAACGTAGAATTCTTACATTCGCTTCTGACTTTACCGATAACTTGTTCACAACTGGAAACGCAATTTCCGGTTACTTCGGCCTGGATTCGGGATCAGCGATCAAATAACGTAAATCACGATTAAAAATTATTTTTTGATGATGCGGGAGATATCTTTATTAAAATTAACTTTGGGAAAAAAATAATTGAATAAATAAATAAACACTTCCGGTCATGATCTCCCGGCATGCATCATTCCCCATGACAAAAACCGGAAACAAAAAAAAACCAGAAACAAAAAAACTGAAGCAAAAGGGTCATAGCCAACGACACGGATTCACAATTGGCAGGGTATTGTGTTGTTTTTGTTGTTTCCTCTTCTCTCATGTGCACGCGTTAAGTAATATTCACAAGATAGAAATAAAACCCAATCGTGCTTATACACCGCACAGCGTTTGAAAACAACCGGAAGCAAAAGGTCATAGCTAACGACAAGGATTCCAAATAGCCAGGGGTATTGTGTTGTTTTTGTTGTTGTTGTTGTTGTTGTTGTTGTTATTTCCTATTCTCTCACGTGCACGCGTTAAGTATGAAGCTCACTGCGTTCGCTATTAATCATACCATCTTCAATGCACGGAGGAGGAAACTTGTAGACCAGGAGCCCAGGGGGGACAGCCTTGCTGGAAAGTTAACCAATTTTCATGTATATAGCAATGGTCCATGTGCATGTCGATGTAAGGAAATGGACGTCTGCCAGGCACATTCTGGTGGGTGTGGTCAAAAGGACCATTAGAAAGGGACCCCAAAATGGAGCCACATCAGCTCTGTGAGTTAACCTGATGAAACCTAGTGGAAAATGTTCGGCATCGTCCGGGGTATCATGAATGGCCACTGCCAGACATTTTCAGTGGTGGGGTGCGCCTGCCAGATTACATAATCGGAACCCCAAAATAAAGCTTGATCAGCTCGTGAGTTAACCCGGTGAAACCGACTGGAAAATGTTCGGCATAGTCCCAAATATCATGAATGACCACTGCCAGACATTTTCAGTGGTGGGGTGTGCCCGCCAGAAACCCCCGAATGCCCCCACCCCCAAAATTGAGCTCGATCAGCTTGTGATTTAACATGAGAATTACATTGAGAATAAAATACAATGGAATAACAGCAACGTAACTTTTGAAAATCAGATGTTTTGTTTCAAGTAATGGGAAAAGAAGGGATTTCTAAGGTATAACACGTCATTTGTCGTGGGTGTTGTCAAGAGGCTGACGTTATCTGTTAAATATAATACATTGCCGAAACTGTTATTTCCCTTTAAGTTCGTAAAATTAAAGAAAGCGTTTCTGAGATTATGGTTGGATAAATTGCGTACTGCTGAAACAGGTATGGATTAATCAGGGGAACAATTCATAGAAATGTCAATTGCAGTAGATGCTATCAATTTTTTACACACGAAAACAAAACACTTCTCATTGATTGTGGAGAGAAAAAAACCAGATCGAACCTGATGTATTTAATCTTTGGCAACAACAATGAGCTGTGGTCCGAAAACACAAAGATGAGCTTTGGTACTAAAATGCATGCCAGAGCTCTTTTGCACGAATTGAAATATGAACTGATTTTTTTTTTTTTTTTTTTTTTTTTTTTTTTTACAGTATACCAAATGAAAGAAATGACAGAAGCCAGGTAGAAAGATTGTTTGACATGCTACGGTACAGAATTTGATTTCATTTGTCTGTACATTTATGTTTTGTAATGCGATTACCATATGATGAAACAATAAAGTCCTTCGAATGAGGCAAACAAAGAAAAAAAAATGAATGACAACGACATTTTCTGTGGTGGAGTATGCCTGCCAGACACCTGGAACCCTCTCCCCAACTCCAAAATACAGAACTAGATCTGAGCTCATGAGTTACCAGTCCCGATGAAAGTGACTGAAAATGTTCAACATAATACGGTACTGTATAGCCCATATGAATGACCACAAGCAGATGTCAGCCATTCATTCAAACAAATTCAAATTCTCTAGAGTGGTCTCATATCAGTAATCCCTGTCTTCCTCCTCTGATTCTGAGTCTTCACTCCATGCTTCGCCATCTGAATCTCTCAATAATCCATCAATACTTTCTACTTCCAACTCCTACTCGCTGTCACCTTCGACCTCCATGTCCTCTGTGTTGTTACTGCCATTCGCAAACAAACTGTCTGGTATGGCTGGCCCTTCAAACCAGGTTGTCTTCAGGATGTTGTCATTCACAGACCATTCATAATCGGTTGGTGACAAACCGTTCCCAGTTTCTTCTTGCGTTGGTTTCTTCCTTCTTGAAACTCTATTGGATTAGTATTGGCATGTTGGTCATCTTGCAACACATTTTGGTTGGTGTGACCAACTGTTGCATGTAACGTTTCTTTCCCGTCTAGAGTTTCCACGTTTGCATCATTGTTATCCCACACACAGGCTGTTGCTAAGTTTGGCTCAAGGCGAATCCCATCTGGAGTGTCGCGTTTGTCACCCTCAACTGAATAGGCGAATTCAGTCTCGAGAGCCTTGGTCTCACTGTTGCTTATTAACCTCCGCCATCGAAGATCGGAGGTTACTGTTTTCACCCCATTCTGTTTGTTTGTTTGTTTGTTTGTGAACAGTATTACGGAAAAAACTCCTCAACGGATTTCGACGAAACTTGGTGGAGGGGGGGTAGGTATGGTCCAAGGATCATGCTGTTAGATTTTGGACTTTGTCCCCCCCCCTCCAAAAAAAAATTAAGAGAAATTTTTTTTTTTTGCATTTATACATGTTTTAAGTGATTTCCAACCCCCCCCCCCCAAAAAAAATTGTTCGAGAATTTTTTTTTTTGCTTTTCTACATGTTTTAAGTGATTTCCACCCCCCCAAAAAAATTGTTAGAGAAAAATTTTTTTTTTTTGCATTTCTACATGTTTTAAGTGATTTCCAACCCCCCCAAAAAATAGTTCGAGAAAAAATATTTTTTTTGCAACTTTTTTTTCAACAAAATTTCGATTTCTTTTTTTTGCATTTATACATGTTTTAAGTGATTTTTCAACCCCCCCCAAAAAAAAAATGGAGAAAAGAACTATAACTGTCAGCACTGTTGACATCATATTTAATGAATAAGATATAAGGTTCACTTGAGTGACCCAGCAGTATTGGCGGCAGAGGTTTTGCACTCTCCCGAGTGCTCCCCCTCTCGTTCTGTTCTGTTCTGTTCAGAATCTGCATGGCCAGTTTTGATCCTGTGAGGGATAAAAGCCCGAGACCCACGGCTGTGTGTTTCCATGGTTTTATGGTACCACGAGTAACGTTGTAAATGGCATCCGCTGCCATTGCAGTTACCTTTCTGTCGACTGTAACCTTGTGTGCACCACTGAAAGTTGGTGTCATGCCACCAAGGAGACATCTGAAGAACAGGTCCAGCTGTGCTGGTATCTCTGCGGCGCATTCCTTCAAATTTTGTACTGTTGCAGGATTCGGGGTCTTGGTTTTCTGGAGCTGCATAATCAGAGATCCAAGATGGAGAGCGGCCCATCTTTACTTATTATACTGTTCATACCGTTTATAATCCTCATGAAGGCGAGCCTTGGCATCCTCTTCTGGAAGAGCAGAACTATAGATGAAGTTGCCTCTCCGATGGTCCGCTAGTTTTATTGTGATTTGGTCGTAGTTCATGAACTGGTCATCATTTGCGTTACAGGGTCAAAAGATTCAATTTTTCAGTTTTCTCTGTGTTGCTAGACATCACCAAGCTACATGCACTTGTGTGAAAAAAAATTAGCAAAAACCACTAATTAACGGCGAATATGGTATTTTTAATTATGAACTTTAATAGATAATGCATTACAAGGAAAACACATTTTTGCGTTTATCTCAAATTCACCCTTTCTGAGTAAATTGGATGTGGATCAGTTATCCTTTGGCTGTTTTGGACAATTCAAGTGCCAAATTAATCCTGAGAATCTGCTAGATACATAACTATGTAAAGATATTTACTAGATCTCTTTTAGGAGTTTGTACATATTGGTCAGGGTTTCCTGAATATTTTTTTATTGAAAATCTGCCAACTTTTGACCAAAATGACCATATTCCACCCAAAGACATAATTTTCTCAGAACTTTATCTTGCTTACTTTATTCTATAACAGTCCTCCAATATCATCAGAAAAGCACAATAAACCTTACAACCTGAGAATTTGTTTAATTCATGAGCCATCTATGGCCGCCCAGGTCGAGCCAGTTCCAGGCGAGGATGCCAGTCCATGCGCGCAGCGGGGTGCAGTCATACTACCACAAACCTAGTACTATCAAAGCAGCTGATTCCGAAGGCTCCATTTCATGTCATGTTGCAACCTGAAGAAGATTGATAAACAGAATAAATTCCAGTTGGCTAAACAATTTGGCGAACAGTCAACCTCCCATAATAATCACAGCAAAACCAGGTCAACATATCACATAAACTGGCTAAGAAAACGATGTTTCCACTCACTTAAATGGCATGAAAGTTGGTTATAAACTCTGCTATAAACCCCAGTAGTAATTAGGTCAGCAGCCATTTGTCACATGATCAGATGGCTGTTCCATTTAATGCTTGCACTCCCTCTTCATAGTATGTGACTGCACCCCTAGGAAGGGGGGTGATTGCCACAGATGGAACAGCCAGCCAAGTAGTAGCCACAAGAGAAGACTAAAGGCAACCACATCTATCTTCTCATAATATGTATCTATAGAGTATGTATGTTGAAGTGCAGTCCTTTAAAGTTTATAGTAGTATTCTCACTGGGGAGGGAGAGGGAAAGGGAGGGGAGGGGAGGCCAGGGGAGGGGAGGTTAGGCAGGCCACCCAGGGGAGGGGAGGAGACATCTCTCAATAATAACGAGTTGAATAATCAATGTTGCATCATGCAACAGCAAGTTCCAAGTGTTACTCACCTAAAAAAGAACAAAATAGATTAGATTAAAGCTTATTGATTGAAATAAATTCAGTATATTCCAAATTTGACTCACCACATCCGCTGCCTCCGCCTGTTTACTCCACCCCTGACTTGTATCACTTATTTGCCTGTTACACAAAAACGATTGAATACTTTTTATTTCTGTTTTTTCCACATTAAACTAGACAAAATTACCTTTCTTCTCATACTAAGATATCTAGATATCTGTGGTTTTCTGGTCTGTAGTCAAAGTGGAAAGTGGATGTTTTGAAAAACATGTAACAACTCTGCCTTTTTAGGGTGACCAGTTAATGAACTATGACCATTTCCTCTGAAATGGTCTTTTACCTTCCTGGTAAGATTTTGAGCTGTGTCGGCCTGGACGTCTGCCCCATCTCCTCCGACATTGGTGTACTCCTCTTTGTACATGCCAAGTAAATCACTAACACAGATTGTTGCTTTTCTACCACCTCATTCTGGATATATGAAAGCAGAGCTGCAAATGCTCTCTTGTGGTAGGACTGAGACGAGCTCCCTTCATTGGGCCTATCTTGATCATCCGTCTCCCTCAGGAACTGGACATGGCAGGATTTGTGGTATTCTGCTTCCTTTGCGATCAGGTCGACGACACTCCGAATGAAACCCTTGGTACGTTCATTTTTAGAAGACTTTGCCCGATGGCAAAGTGACTCACAACTGGCAACTGTCGCTATCTTCAGTCTGGGCTCCTCTTTTCCATTTTTCTTCTTACGGCTTTTGCCACAGAAAATACAAGTCCCTTTCAACAGGCCCTGCTGATCAGACTTGGGAAGGACACAGCAGCGTCTTGTTTGGATAGAAGCCTTTTTGTGGTTGATTCATCATCAGTTGGCAGGGGTTATTTTGGACGCTTCACTGCTGTGCGATGCTTATGACAGGACGGGTGATAGCTGACAGTAGATTCGTGATCACTGCTTACCAAAATCTTTTGTGTGACCTCAAAGTATTTGTCAGATTTCAAATTTTTATGCAAGGCAGCAGCATTCTTTACTGTTGTCCATGTCCTGTCACTGAACTTTCTCAGCTTCCCTCCTCTTCTGTGCAGTTGTGAAACATATAGCAGCTTGAAACACCCTCAGCGTCATTGTTCTGGAATGAAAATAGGGTTCTTTAATGTGGAGTAAAAATTAAATGGTCCAGGGACCATATGATCACATGTGGATATAACTGTCAGCTTGGCAACCGCATAATGTTTGAATCGATATTCTGTGTGAATAAATTGACCTGTAACCTTTGATCTAATAACCCCAAATCTAATCATGTTACCTCTTCTTCCAAGTGCATACTGGTAAAAAGTTTGACGAAAATCCTTTCAACGGTTCTTAAGACATCGCGATAACGAGACTCGGACGGACGGACAACCCGAAAACATAAATTTGTGGCGGAGGCATAATGACGCTTGACATTTGGTTATGGGAATTCCGAATTTCACCTCTGTCCTTGAAGTTACAAAATTATGCTAACTCAGTAGACATTTTGAGAGGAGATTTCTCTGGTGGCTTGGTGAGTGGTGTCTTCTCAATGCTTTAGAATGTACAAATTAAGTTTCATTACGCTTACCTCTTGATTGACAACAGTGGATGAACGATTTGATCCTTGGCTGACTCTCCCAAATATTTATTGCTCTTCTGAAGTCACACATGTTTCTTCTGGATCCATCCTGGGTGATTCTTCCGAACCTTGCTCTTCTGAAGTCATCCTCCTGGCTGACGTCGATAATCCAAAGCTGAAAGAATAGAATAATGCATTGTATTAAAAAATCCCTAGAGCCACACTTTTGCTAACACCCATTATCAAAATAAATCACTACAGTAATATTAAATATTAATTGAGAGGAATCAAAATTGACATTTATCGTAGTATGGGTATTAGCTTACCTTGAGGGAAATGGTTCAGTAACATGTACAAAAATCATCATAATGGTCCAGTCAGACACGAACAATATATGCCTTCATTTCCCTCAATCAAGAAAAGAGTATGTGCATTCATTGTTTCGCTTTGAAATTAATGACCGTAGACCTAAGTATATAGTGTGAGTAACCTTGGCTGCATAAGGTTCATTGAAATATGTATATCAGTCAATAAAGTCGGGCTAATTAATGGGCAAGTGGCCCTCCATATGATGGATGGACAGCATCAGCAGGAGGGTGAGGGTTAGGTGAATCCTATGTTTGTGATTAGGCCTCGGCGCTATTCTGGTAACATACCCGTACCTGATGGATTCGAAGGGATGTACATGTACATGTACCACTTTGCACCACCATAAACACACTGATTTTGAGTATAATTACAAAGGAGAGACTTCTCTTAAATCTTTAAGGTTTTAAAGCTTGATTAATGAGATAATAGGTGGCAGCATGATATGATATAGCCTGGTGTTGGCACAGTGGTTAGGGCAGTGGCTTGGGACCCAAAAGGTCCTGAGTTCAAGCCCCGTTGGGACACTGAATTAATATATGTATGTATGTATATATGTATATGTATATATCTAAATTAATATTTCGGCACGCCCCTTTTTTTGTTCCACCATCAGATTTTTGTTACTGCATGAAATGAAACAAGCTTTGACATATATAGTAATGATATTATTGTCTTCCTTAAGTGGCCCCTCAAAATTCGTTTTGATGATTATCTAAATTAATATTTTGGCACGCCCCTTTTTTTGTTCCACCATCAGATTTTTGTAACTGCATGAAATGAAACAAGCTTTGACAGAAAAAGTAATGATATTATTGTCTTCCTTAAGAGCCCCCTCAAAATTCGTTTTGATGATTATCTAAATTAATATTTTGGCACGCCCCTTTTTTGTTACTGCCATGAAATGAAACAAGCTTTGACATATATATATAGTAATGATATTATTGTCTTCCTTAAGAGGCCCCTCAAAATTCGTTTTGATGATTATCTATATTAATATTTCGGCACGTCCCTTTTTTTGTTCCACCATCAGATTTTTGTTACTGCATGAAATGAAACAAGCTTTGACATATATAGTAATATTATTGTCTTCCTGAAGAGGCCCCTCAAAATTCGTTTTGATGATTCTGGTAGTTAAACAGTTCATGTTCATCCAACTTTTTATTATTCCTACTGCACTTCATTAGAACATAGAAGCCTGGTGTTGGCGCAGTGGTTAGGGCAGCGGCTTGGTATCCAAAAGGTCCTGAGTTCAAGCCCCATTGGGCCACTGAATTAATACACCAGGGGGTTGACTCAGCCTGTCATCCTTCTGAGGTCGGCGAAATGAGTACCAGTATACTGGGCCGGTGTATACCCCGGTTAAAATAGGTGTACCATATCCCTGTGTCGTAAGAGGCGACCAGGGTTGCGTCAGGAAGGGCATCCGGCGTAAAACATGTGCCAAATCACTATGCGCATCATACGGATGATCCGCTGTGGCGACCCCTAACGGGAGCAGCCGAAAGAAGAAGAAGAAGAAGAAGACTTCATTAGAACATAGATTGTGGATGGATGCGCAGATCCCAGGAGAACAACTATAGCTATACAGAACAATTCATATTATCGATGGATAAAAATGATATTATAATAAATTGTTTATTTAAAATATCTTCAAATTTTGTGAGTTTTTAGTTTGTTGTGAAATATTAGGTCCTCGGGTCTCCGCATAGTGGCGTACAGGCTTAAGTCGTACTTCTGTTTACTACCGTAGAAAATCACAGAACCATCCGATCGACATGCTGTTAACAG